>NW_022631007.1:22049955-22578015 GCF_010015895.1 Lontra canadensis | reverse complement strand
TGTGTATTGTCTCTGTTCCTTTCTGATCTACTAGTTTTAGGGTCTCTTTGTGTAGAGGACCCCTTTCAATATTTCCTGTAGAGCAAATTCTTTCAGTTTTTGTTTGTCCTGGAAGCTTTTTATCACTCCTTCTATTTTCAATGATAGCCTAGCTGGATATAGTATTCTTGGCTGCATGTTTTTCTCATTTAGTGCTCTGAATATATCATGCCAGCTCTTTCTGGCCTGCCAGGTCTCTGTGGATAAGTCTGCTGCCAATCTAATATTTTTACCATTGTATGTTACAGACTTCTTTTCCTGGGCTGCTTTCAGGATTTTCTCTTTGTCACTAAGACTTGTAAATTTTACTATTAGGTGACAGGGTGTGGACATATTCTTGTTGATTTTGAGGTGGGTTCTCGGCACCTCCTGGATTTTGATGCTTGTTCCCTTTTCCATATTGGGGAAATTCTCTCCAATAATTCTCTCCAATATACCTTCTGCTCCCCTCTCCCTTTCTTCTTCTTCTGGAATCCCAATTATTCTAATGTTGTTTCGTCTTACGGTGTCACTTATCTCTTGAATTCTCCCCTCGAGGTCCAGTAGCTGTTTGTCCCTCTTTTGCTCAGCTTCTTTATTCTCTGTCATTTGGTCTTCTATAGCGCTAATTCTTTCTTCTGTCTCATTTATCCTAGCAGTGAGAGCCTCCATTTTTTATTGCACCTCATTAATAGCTTTTTTTATTTCAACTTGGTTACATTTTGGTTCTTTTATTTCTCCTGAAAGGGCTTTTATATCTCCCGAGAGGGCTTCTCTAATATCTTCCATGCCTTGTCGAGCCAGGCTAGAATCTTGAGAATAGTCATTCTGAACTCTGACATATTACCAATGTCTGTATTGATTAGGTCCCTAGCCTCTGGTACTGCCTCTTGTTCTTTTTTTTTTTTTTTTTTGGTCAATTTTTCTGCCTTTTTATTTTGTCCAGATAGGAGTATATGAAGGAGCTAGTAAAATACTAAAAGGGTGGCAACAACCCCAGGAAAATATGCTTTAACCTAATCAGAAGAGATCCCAAATCATGAGGGGGGGAGAAAGGGGATAAAAAGAGGTTCATAAAGGAAAAAAAAAAAAGAAACAATTAAAAAAAGAAAACGAATAAAGAAAAAATATAAAAAGGAAAAATATATATATCAGATAAACTAGTTTAAAAACGTTAAAAAAGCAAAGGGTAAAAGTTAACAAAAAATTTAGCAAAAGAAGAGAAAAAAAATTGAAAAAGAATAAAAAATTAAAATAACTGCAAGACTAAAGAATCATGGGGAGAAAGCCATGAGTTCCTTGCTTTGCTTTCTCCTCCTCTGGAATTCCGCTGCTGTCCTTGGTATTGAAACTGCACTCCTTGGTAGGTGAACTTGGTCCGGGCTGGATTTCTTGTTGATCTTCTGGGGGAGGGGCCTGTTGTAGTGATTCTCAAGTGTCTTTGCCCTAGGCAGAATTTCACCGCCCTTACCAGGGGCCGGGCTGAGTAATCGGCTCGGGTTTGCTTTCGGGAGCTTTTGTTCCCTGAGCGCTTTCCGTAGAGTTCCAGAGGATGGGAATGAAGATGGCGGCCTCCCAGTCTCCGGCCGGAGGAGCCGAGAGCCTGGGGCCCCACTCCTCAGTGCACCCTCAGAGAACAGCGCCCAATTACTCCTGTCACCCTGGCCTCCGGCCGCGCTCCGAACTGACCGATCCTGCGACCAGTTCAAGGTAACCCCGAGCTTAGAGCTCACTCCTCGGCTCCATCTCTGTAGCCGGCTTCCCCGTTCTAATACCTGTAAGCTCTGCGACACTCAAGACACCCCCGATCCTTCTGTGACCCTGCGGGACCTGAGGCCACACAGACCCCGCATGGCTTCACCCTGGTTAAGCCTCTGGAGCGATGTCCTTCAGAGGAACAGACTTTTTAGAGTCCTGATTTTGTGCTCCATTGCTCCGCTGCTTGCCGGGAGCCGGCCCCTCCCCCCGCGGTCTATCTTCCCACCGCTTTGGATTCACTTCTCCGCCAGTCCTACCTTTCAGAAAGTGGTTGATTTTCTGTTTCTAGAATTGCTGTTCTTCTGCTCCTCTATCTCCCATTGGATTTGTAGGTGTCTGCAGTTTGCAGAGATAAGCTATCTAGCTGATCTCCTGCTACCTGAAGTAGTCTCAGCCTGCTACTTCTCCGCCATCTTGACTCCTCCACAATGCAGCATTCTTGTGGTCTCCAAGTGTAACAAACTTTTTATCCATGACAGCTGTCTCCTAATCTCTTGGCCTTGTCATATTTAAATAATAATAAAACCTGTATTTTAAAATGCCATATTGGCCCTACGAGAGAAACAAACTCGGCAAGATCTATTCTCTATGAAGGAAATTGAGGAAATGGCTGAAGAGCACCTCCTTCACAGCTCACCGAAACCACCACCATTAGATCCAAATGGTTTCATAGGAGATTTCCATCAGAACTTTACAGATCAGATAATCCCAGTTAGAGGATTCTAGAACATAGTAAGATAAAGAAAACTACAAGTTTCATAAAGGGAGTTTAACTTGGATCCAAAAACAAGACTGTACAAAAAAAAAAAAAATAGGCCAGTCTCACTATGGCAATCAGTGTAAAAATACTAAACATGTTGTTTTTATTTGCTATTATAATCTTTATTTGCTATTACAATCTTGACTAACACATCATGTCTAAATGGGTTTATTCTAAGATTCTGGGGAACTATTGATGTGATCTGTTGCACTAATCGAGCTAGGAAGAAAGAAGATCATGATCTACTCCATAGTTTCAGAAAAATCATTGAACAAATTAACACCCATTCATTATACTAATGCTTAATAAAACACAAATCAATGGGTGCTTCTTTAACATAAGGTGACATTTAAAGGAAAAACAAAAGAGGATTTTCTACTGAAATTAGAAACAAAAAAAATCTTCTCTTCAGAATTATTGAATATTTTCTTGGAGGTATAAATTAATACAAAGAGACAGGAGAAAGAAATTAGAGGCATAAGAATGGAGAAGGAAGTAACACCTATTCACAGATGATATGATTATACATCTGGCAAAACTCCCAAATTAATGGAAAATTACTGCAAACATAAGAATTTAGAAAATAACATGTCTTAAAAACCAACATACAAAAATCAATAGCATTTACTTATACACTTGTAACGTAAAAATGGCATTATTTACAAAGGTGAGAGGGAGGATAAAGACCATAGCCAGGCACAAATTTAGCAAGAAATGTCTAAAATATATGACAAAAATTGTAAAATATTTCTAAAAAATATAAAATTAGGCTTGAATAAATGATCACATACAACATTCTTGGAAAAGATGACCTAAAGTCATGAAAGTGAAAGTTCTCCCTAATTTCTAAATAAAACACAAATCCAATAAAAATATATTTTTTTCTCCAGGAGCTACATGGTTGTTTTTTATTTTTATTTCCATTTTTAAAAAATATTTTTTTATTTATTTATTTGACAGAGAGAGACACAGTGAGAGAGGAAACACAAGCAGAGGGAGTGGGAGAGGGAGAAGCAGGCTTCTCAAGCAAGGAGCCCGATTTGGGGCTCCATCCCAGGACCCTGGGATCATGACCCAAGACGAAGACAGACACTTAACAACTGAGCCACCCAGGTGCCCCTAGATGGTTGTTTTTAAAAGAGCATTTAGAAGAAATAAAAGTAAGAAAGTCAGAACAATCCTTGAAAGGAACAATGAAAAAAGAGCTACACAACCAAATATTAGAACATATCATAAGGCTTTAATACTTATATTGGTGTGCTTTATGTTTGAACAAATATGCAAACCAGTGAAATAGAACATAAAATCCAAACATAAGTTCAATTGCTTATGGAATTTTAGAGGATAAGGAAAAGTGGCCAAGAGAGCAATAAGGAGATAGACTTTTAGATAAAGTACATTGTAATAAGTAGAGCTCTATATTAAATTTGATCCATTCCTCAACTACACAACAGCATAAATCCCATCATATTTGAAATGTAAAAGGCTGTAGCATAAAAGTATTCAAGGGAGTATAGGTGAATGGCTGTATTACCTGAAACAGGAAATTTTCCCTAACCAGGACATAAAATACAGTAATGTAATCAACAGATAGACTTCATGAGAATATTTTTATGGCACAAAATATTCAATAACCTAACAAAGGTAAAAAGACAAATGATATATTAGAAAAATACTTTTGCTAATTAGATCACAAAAATTTTGTCTCCTAAATGAAGAAAAAAAGTAAAAGGGGAAAAATAGGCTAGGATATAGAAAGAATTCACCCAAGGAGGAATTAAGATGGCTCTTACTCATTTGAAAAGATGATTGTTTTCTCTCATAGTAGATAATAATAATGTAAGAGTAAATAAGATAGTTTCAGAAAAAAAAATCCAAAAGTGGGCACATATACTGTTGACAAAGACTATGGGGAAACAGGCATTTTCACATATTGCTGATAGGAATGCAAAATTTATCAGTCCGTCTGGAGAAGAATTGGACACTATTCATCATAATACAATTGTCTTTAACCTTTGACCCAGCACCCCTTTTCCAGGAATCTATACCAAAGATGCCCTGACAAAAACACAAAAGGACTTTTTATGACGTTATCTATGGCAGTATGGTTTGTAATAGCAAATAAGGTGGAAATGTCCATCCATAATGGACTGAACGAATGCCCTAGGGAATGGTCACACACTGAAGCCCTATGCAGCTGTGAAAATGAAGAAGGAATCTCTCCTCAGGTCCATGCAGTGATGCCCAGTTTATAATACATTGTAATTAAAAAAACAAGGCAGATAAAGTAAGTCATTCTATTTATCTAAGTAAAGGGGCAATAAACACACACACACACACACACACACACACACACAAAATAGAAAGATTAAAAAGCAGAAGTATAAACCACAAGAATATTGGTAATTACTTATAAGGGAAGGAGGAAGAAAAACAGTGAAAGACACTGGAAAAGAAGCTAGATTTTCCTGAAGTTATCTTGTTTTTATACAATTGACTTTGGAACCATGTAAATATTTGGAACCATGTAAAACTAGATCTATTTTATTGTAAGATAATTCCTTTAAAGTTTAAAATAAATAAACTTAACTCCTGAATTCATGGTATAACTACACAGAAAACAATTATTTAGTTATATATTCCTAGAGATATTTGCTTTAACATTTTTTTAAGACTTTATTTATTTATTTAACAGACAGAAAGATCACAAGTAGGCAGAGAGGCAGGCAGAGAGAGAAGGGAAAGCAGGCTCCCTGCCGAGCAGAGAGCCTGATGCAGGGCTCGATCCCAGGACCCTGAGATCATGACCTGAGCCAAAAGCAGAGGCTTAACACACTGAGCCACCCAGGCGTCCCTAACAATGGATTTTTAAAAAGAAACCTTTAGGGGTGCCTGGGTGGATCATTTGTTAAGCATCTGCCTTCGGCTCAGGTCATGATCCCAAGGTCCTGGGATTGAGCTCCACACTGGTCTCTTTGCTCAGCAGGGAGTTTGCTTCTCCCTCTCCCTCTGCTGCTCCCCCCTGCTTTTGCTCATTCTCTCTCTCTCCCTCCCTCTGTGTCAAATAAATAAATAAAATCTTAAAAAAAAGAACCTTTAAATTGTTTCTAATAATCATAATATAGGTGGTAGTGATAATACTATCCTAGGACTGTTTCCGTGAATCATAAAGAAAATGAGTATGCAAACGTGTCCATAGAATCATGTTTTTGACATTGGAAAGGAGAGATACAGATTTAAAAAAACACATTTCCTAACAGGACTATCTGAAGAAGCCTACACATAATGACCAGCCTGTAGTCATTAACACCATATCACCCAAAACATAATCTTTTAATATTTTCCATGAAAAAAAAAAAACAAAACAAACAACAACAACAACAAAAAAAACCACCACCACCACCAACAACAACAACAACAAAAACAGAGCTCTTTGGAGAAAAGGCTGAATTCAGGTCTTAGCGAGAAAACGTTCATGACTAAAATGACTTAGGAACCAACTTGATGAAGCTCCCACTGGCCAAAAACAAGAGAATTTGAGCATCAGTAAGAGGAAGATTGTAGCAAACTAAAATGTTTAAATTCGTAAGTTCATAGTGATTCTCAAAAAGATCTTGTTAGTCACCTTCAAAAGAGGTTAGGAAAGAGATTATTCCTATTTTGAATTACTTTGAAAAATTATTTTGAACAATTCTGAAAATTAATAAGTCAAAAGAATGCATCATTTACTTCAGAGTAGATAAGTACAGTAGATAAGTACAGAGTAGCCTATTATTAATGCAGTGCTATATATTTTTACAGAAGTATTCCAGCAAATAAAGAAATGGCAAAATAGAATACCACCAGTTTATAATCCGTAATGAGTAAATGGATTTAGACAATGATTGCCAACCACTGCTGACATCACAAAAGAAGCAAAAATTTCTAATATAAGTACTTAATACCACAAAAAATTCTAGATAAAATATTTAAACCTGAATCTGATCAAGCCTCTAGATATAATCATCAATTTGTGGGAATAGGGGGGTGGGGGAAATGGTAAAGGATATACTATGGGATAAAATCAGTAAAGTCCATACTATGAAAATCCAAGTCTTAAGACACAGCTGCTTTAAAAAAATTAAATGGGGGGTGGGAATTAGAAGGAAGCACCTATGGATTAAAAGAGATTTAAGCAACATGCCAGTTGATTACACTGTACTGTTCCTCTTCAGATCCTTTAGCAAACTAACCTTAAATTGTACACAACTGAGGAAATTCAATCATTAACTGGATAATTAATATTAAGGAACTGTTAAATTTTTGGACAATAATGCAATTATTTTGTTTTTAAAATAAGCATTCATCTAATGGATAAAGAAGTTGTGGTATACATATACAATGGAGTACTATGTAGCCATCAAAAGAAATGAAATCTTACCATTTGCAACAATATGGATGGAACTAGAGGGTATTTTGCTTAGTGAAATAAGTCAACCAGAGAAAGATTATCATATGATCTCCTTAATAAGAGGAAGTTGAGAGGCAATGTGGAGGTTTGGGGGGTAGGGAAGGAAAAAATGAACCGAGATGGGATTGGGAGAGAGACAAACCATAGGAGACTCTTAATCTCACAAAACAAACTGAGGGTTGCCAGGGGGAGAGGGGGAGGGAGAGGGTGGTTGGGTTATGGACATTGGGGAAGGTATGTGCTACGGAGAGTGCTGTGAAAACCTGGCAATTCACAGATCTGTACCCCTTAATAATACAATATATGTTAATAAAAAATATATTTATAAGATAAGCATTCATCTTTGTAAAAGACATACTGAAATATTCACAGAAACCAATAGGAGCTCTATAATTTTCTTCATCTAGGGTGGGTGGGGTATAGAGCAAACAAAATTGACCATGAGTTGGTGAGAGTGAAGTTTAGTGGCAGATTATGAATGCTCATTTTATTATTCTTTCTATATTGGCATGTTTGACATTTTGCATATTAACGAGCTGAAGAAGAAAGACGTACACAGCTTTCACTGGTTTTATTTTCAAGATTTCTTCTTTTCCTCTGCTGCACCATTAACTCCCAGCTGGTTTGTAGAATGTTAAAAATAATTAACATTTTTATTCCTTTTATTATTAATTTTATTGTCATGCAAATAAAAATATACATATTGAACATCTATTTTTCTTCAAAACAATGTGCTAAATGCAGCAGAAACCACCAATGGGGAGAAGCCACTACTCCTTTCCTTGAGAATGTTGAAACTTATTAAGAAAAAAAATATATAATCATCTTGGGAAATTGATCCATGACCTTACAAAATAAGTTTGCATTTTTGCACAGCACACTGTATTTCAAAATGTGTGACCCGTATGATCTATATATTATATCGGAGTACTGTGAATTAAATGAGAATGTGTACAAAGCACTCAGCTTCGTGCCTCGCATGGAAGAACTGCTCAGTAAATGGTGTCTATTAAACCACCAACACTTAGTCCAGGGATCTCATTACTCATTACATTCTACCATGTTAAAATGAAAATGTAGGAAATAGAGGGAGGCACAATAGAAGAAAATAGAGGAAACCAATGTGCTGTTTAAGCAGCAGAGAACCTGGAAGTGAACTCTAAACTGGGGTTTTATCCGAAGGGTAGATAAGGACTGCAGGAGACGGCATCACTGACCAGGGATATTACAAGAGATGAGGTACAGAGACCAGTTACAGCAAACAATATTTAATGTAGTTATAAGCTGAAATAAAGAAGAGATGAAACTGGAGAGGTGGGCTAGGTGGAGGTGGGGAGATAAGGGAAGGGGACATGCCTTGCAGGACACATTCAGAATTTGAAGATTAATATTTTAGAGAGATGGGCTTCTTCCCTACTTCTGAGTTATTTGTCAATGTAAATCAAGCATGCATAGCATTTGACCCTGGGTTTCTCTTATTTCTTCCTTTTGGAGGAAGACTGGCTTGTATGGTTGGTAAGTTTAAGAATCCAGAATGCCCTGCACGGTTCTTCCCTTATTTCCCCCTCCTCCTGGTAACCCACCTTCAGAGGAACATACAATCTTGTATTCCTCAGAGAGAGTCTGCCCTGGTCCCACACTCCTCAGGGGATGGTAGAGCCCACTTGGCATTCACACAAAGGCACGCCTCTAAAATTAGCCTTTAGCAGAGAGGACAGTGACGTTGGGCCTTCATCTACATCCCTTTGTCTTATTTAACATTTTGGTCAGGACTTGGGTTGAGAGGAGGATGCTAATTATTGAACCAACTCAAAGGCTTCATTAATAATATAAACAATAGAAACACACTAACGGTCCTTCAACAGAGGAGATAAAAAAGCGGTAAGTAAATTATCTCAGCCATTTTGTGTGGAAAAAGCAGAGATAAGAGCTAATTAATCTAGTTAGAGGAAACAAGGACTGGAATTACATGTTTCCATCTTCTAAGACAGAGGCCAGCAAACTTTCTGTAAAAGGCCAGATAAAAATATTTTAGGCCTTCTGGACTACATCTGGTGTTTGTTGTATGTTATCTTTAACTCTTTAAAAGGTAAAAGCTAGTCTTGGCTTCTGGGCTGTACAAAAAAAAAAAAAAAAGGCTGTGGACTATATAAAAAACTGTGAGTCAGATTTGGCCTGTGAGCCATGGTTTGTTCAACTTTAGTCAGTGGGTAATTCCTTGGAATAAGGGCTTAGGTCCTTGCAAAACTTGACTAAATTCCAGTCAACAAAGATCTAATTTCTGTCAATCAATGAAGTAGATTCGTTAGAACTACTCTGGGGCTCTGGGGCCCGCTTAGTAATAGAATCAGGCTTTCAGATGTTGCTTAAGAGGGCCCTCTACATCAAACACACACACACACGCACGCACACACACACACACACACACTCCACTGCCACACAACCACATTGGTTATTCATGAACATATGCAGTAATTTTGGAGGTTGCATCTGTGTAAGTGTTCTACTAGGAAAGCTTCACTGTTCTCACTGACTAACACTAACCATCACCTTCTGTGGTATTATGATATAAGAGAACCTTAGTAGTAACTGTTGGTACAAATTAAAAGTAAAAAGACTAAATGCTACAGAAGAAATGAGGATGCAGAAAGGCATAAACTTCATAGGATTAATCATTCTGCCAACAATGTCCTTAATACAGATAAAACTGTCTTATGTCAAGCTGGATATGGAACCTTCCACCCCTTATATTTACATTCACATAAACTACAAAAGTAGTCTCTGTTCCTGTACCACTATAGATAGGGCACCAGTAAGAATTCCGAGATACAAAAGAACCAAGGCAAACATGTCCCAGAGGGAGGGATTTTTTTTAACTGCAGTCTTTCTAAGGGACTTGCACCCCCAAAATTGGATGTTTAACTGCAGTTATTTATGATTTATGAGTGTCAAAATACCTATGAGCTAAATATAAGAAAATAATTTCCGTGTTTTTAATCTTCACCTCATATTTGAAGAAATTGAATTTCACGTTCCCTTTAAAAATTTACCCTTGAGCGAAGACCAAGATCAGAGCTATTTCAGACTGAAGAAAGCAAAGCGTTGCGAAGGTCATGAGGAATGAACAAAGGAGGTTTCTAACACAAAGCTTTTGTAATCTTCTTGTATAGAGATGCATGTGTGTAGTTTTTCTAGCGGATGCAAACAGCTTTGCTGAGAAAACTCCTTCAAACTTCCAGTGACTCCACATGTATTACAGGGCACAAAGAACATATTCTGCTTTTAATTCTGCTTTTAATTAATTCTGCTTTTAATTAACTATTTTATAGCAATTTTAGGTTTATAGGAAAATTAAGTGCACAGAATTCCCATATACCTCCTCTCCTCCCCGAAAAGAGCTTCCTCTATTATTAACATCTTGCATTAATGTGGGACATTTGTTACAACTGATGACCATTGATAATTACTAACCAAAATCCATGGCTTACATTAGTGCTCACTCTGTGTTATACAGTTCTCTGGGTTTTGAGGATAATGTATCCACCAATTCCATATAATACAGAATAGTTCCACGGCCCTAAAAATGCCCTGTGCTCCACCAATTCATCCCGCCTCTTCCTCCCCACAGATCCCGGACAATCACTGATCTTTTTACAGTCTCTATAGTTTTGCGTTTTCCAGAATGCTGTGTAGTTGGAATCCCACAGTATGTAGCTTTTACAGACTGGCTTCTTTTACTTAGCAAAATGCACTTAAGTTTCCTCCATGCCTCTTTGTGATTGATAGCTTATCTCTTTTTATCACCAGCTCTTTAAGACAGAAAGAAGGAATTCTCAAAAAATCTAAGGCCTTACCAAAAGACATTTATTGAAGGATGTTAAATAGTTCTGAGTAAATAGGCGAACTTACCAGTAGGGTAAACATTGTCCTGCCAAAAATTGCTTTCACAGGTTCTTCATACAACCTACTGCTACACAATTGTGCTAAACAGAATTTCCAAATATAATGGGATCGAAAAAATTTAAAAGTGGCAGAAGTATACTTACTACACATTGTCTCTCACTCCAGATTAACATCCAAGTCAGGTGCCACCAGAATAGAGAGAGATAAAGGAGATAATTGTACCTTCCTATCTTCAGAAAGGTATTCATTTGCAAATAGGTACAATTAGGCTCAGGAAATGGGAAAATAATCCATTTTTCAATTAAGTCTGCGCCATTGTAGGACACCTATCTTCTTATAAAAGAGCTCCACTTTGTACAGCTTGTATCTCAGCAAATAATGGTGGAACGAGCAAAAGACACTAGTCCCTCTTCTGACCCTTTCTAGCTCTGATTTCAACAAGTCACTTTTCCTCTGTGCGCTTCTGGACCTTCATCTGTAGCATGGAGAAAATTGTGCTGCCCCTCACGACTCTAAGCTATTGTGAAGATCAAAGGAGATGGAGATGAGTAGAGGAGATAAAGGTGATGCTTGGGGAAACACTGCCAAACCTCTAAAAGGTTTACTCTGTTGCCATGGTGATAATAATGCTAATGATGTTATTTGATCACCTCTCCACCCCAACCCCTTAACCACCCCTACTCCTCTCCTACCCCTGGACACTCATCCCAGATATGATGGTGTCAGGGAGGAATCATAGAGAAACCTACTTAAGTAGGAAAACAAGAGACCCTGTAAACCAGAAAGTAACTCTCATAGGAAAGGACAATTAGTTATGCCTCTAAAAAGGAAGTGTCAAAAGCTTTCTAAGAGGAAAAGTGTTGTGGTGGCAAGGTACAAACCAGGGGTGAACCACTAGGCTTCCGAGGTAGCAGACCAGCCTGAAAGGCAGAACACACCTTCCGGTGCCTAAAAAGCACAGAGGTGGCACAACCTCAAAGTCTACAGGACACCTTCACTGCAGAAAGGGGGACACCCTGGCTGAATGCTGACGTATGATGAAACCGGATTTCTTCCTGCAGCTCTAGCTGCAGAATTGCCCTACCCTAACCGGCTGAACAGAGACACAACTGTTCCAAGCACAACTCTCCCTAAGTGAAATGGGCTCCCATAATCCAAGACAGTTAGAGACAAATCAAAACCTTAAATTCCGGAAAGAGCCCAACAGGCTCCAAGCACACCAGAGTGAAGCAGTACGCCTCATCTTGGTACAAACTGGCACCCAAAACATGTAACATCATCTTCGAATGCCTGCGTAACCAAACCAAATACTGAATGTCAACACGGACAGTGTCCTAGCGGCTTCTAGAGGTAGGAGCTCTAGTCCCAAAGTTAGGAGTTCACACTTGCATAAGCCATCTGCATTCCAAACACAGAAATGAAGGAGCCTTACAGAGGCAGAAAAGTCAAATACATAAAACCTTGATAAACATCTCTTCCTAGTGGAAATTGAACAAAACCACAAAGCAATAAATAGAACCAAGACCTTGAACCTACTGAGCTCTGGCAGGCAGAAACTGCAGGAGGTTTGGCCCCCATCGTTTGAAAGTTCAAAGCACTCCCGGGTGGTTTAAAGAGTGGAGTCAGAGGTGCGTAGAAACCCAGTCCTCAGAAAGGTAGCTAAATCAAACTGTTACCAACTACCACCTGTGGCTGTAGGTTCAAACAAGCTGTGGGACAAGGAGGGCGAGGAGTCACAGACAGAATCTAAAGATCCGGAAATGAATGAGGCCACCCACTGGTTCTGCCAGTAGATCTGAAACAGCCTATCCGAGGGCAAGAGCCCTCAGGACAATCAAAATCTGACCGAGCCTGGATATTGGGGGGAAAAGGAAAAGTGAGAGGGAGGTAAACAAAACAGCCCCCACAAAGTAGAACCAGACACGACATCAAAACACAGGAACATGAACTCCCTGCACAATTAATTTTACAGATTAGTCTGATGACCGCTTTAAACTTAATATCCTCGGGATGTTCAAAAAGATAAAGAAAAAAACTCCCATTTAGAAAACAGAAATTTGAATAGGGGAAAACAAAGTACAGAAGGAAATGAAAAAAATATTTTTTGAAAAGAAAAATATGGCCGGTGGAAAATAGCAATAGACATGATAATGTTAAGGAGGGCCTGTGATAGATGAGACAGACACCTGGAGAGTTACAGGACGGAAGTGAGTGATTTACCGGAATACAGCATGAAAGTGCACTCGAGAGATACCACACTCTAAATTAGAAATTTCAGAGAAAGAGAACGGAAACTGTGGTGGAGAGGCAATCTCCAAAGAGAGAATAAAGGAGAAAGTACCTGAATCAGAGTTTGCCACTCAAAACTGTGCTTCAAGAACCTTCCCAGGGAAAAGTAAAACTGCATCTAGACACACCGCAATGGAATTGCAGGATACTAAGGCAAAAGAGAAAAGCTACAAGCAACCTGTGCAAAAGGCATAGTTTACCTACAGAGGAAAGGACATATAATAATAAACTATCCTAAGTTATATAAAATAGTGGAATTACCCTCCAACCCTAGAACTCCAAAGATTAGCATCACACTAATGTCAATGGGAATCAATCTGACACTATCTCTTTCACCCAGGGATATGGGAAGGGGACTAAGGCAGTCCCAGATTGGTTGTGCACCCCTGTATCCCCTGTATCCCAGAGGCAAGGAACACACATTCTCACGTCAGGAAAGCATTCTCAAGTTGGGCCCCAGGAGGCTCACAGATTAATTTCAAATAAATATGAATTCACAATTAGAGTTTGTCAAACCCAGAAGAAAACAAATCACATGGTAAAGTGTCAGCAAAAACAAAAAACAATCCCCAAATACTTTATGTATTTACATGATCAGAGTAAAAATTACAACACATGTTTGAAATATTTACAAAATAAAAGATGTAGCCACAAAAATGAACTATCAATGTCAAAAGTGACTAGGAAGATTTGAAGAAGAACCCAGTAAAATGTTCAAGAAACTAGTTTTACTTTGTTGTTCAAACCAACACAATGAATGATCTAAACAGTGGAATTCATAAACTAGAGAACAAATTTGAAGCAACTACCCATATGTGGCTTGGAATAAATGTCGATGGGAAATAGGGAAGGAAAATTAAGAAATAAGCAGGATAGGATGAAAAGTTTTAATTCAAGTTCGGAAGGACATTCAGGACCTTCACTCACAGGAGCAGAGGTCTGTATTATCAGATTTACCTGTGAACCTTTGGGCCATTTTCTACTGAGCCCTTCCACAAACAGCTTAAATTTCTTGCCTGTAAAACCTTGCTTTTCCACCCATCTCATCGGTCTCCCTTTAGAGTAATTGTCTAGACCCATGAATTACATTATTTGTTGCACATTCTCTACTTTTTTGCTATCTCTTAGAGAGCTGGCCCCAGAATACGTCATGAATTCATCTTGTTGGGAAATAGGACAGCTGCACAGGCCTCTCATTACACAAGTTCCACTAGGTAGAAAGGAAAAATAAGGGGGGAGGGGAGTTAAAGCGGGGGAGGATGGTCGCTCATAACAAAGGCCAGGGAACAATATCCCAAGCAGATGAAACAAAAATGCAGGTCTCTTAAAAATAACTTACTAAGAGATCCAGTAAGGGGTGGGGGGTGGAGTGTAAACTGGGAAAGAAGACAGCAGAATATGGATTTTTAAGAGATGGGGGAGGGAGGCAGTAAAAACTCTTACAAGGAAATATAAAAATGTAACAGCCGAACATAACCGGTTCCATGAAAAATAAAATTAGAGCTGAGGAAGTCTAAATTGAGAACTTTTCTTATAATGTGCAAGCAAAGATTTTTTAAAAACACCCAGACCACAGAGGGACAACATAACAATTAAGCGAAGGGGTATTAAACATGGGAACAGAGGAATGCTCAAAGAAAACTTTCTTGGTTGAAAAAAAAAAAATGAAATCGAGTATGCAAATTAGCAGGACTCACCGTTTTTCAGACAAAATCAATTTGGGTCTCCCTGGGCCAAAATTAAGGTGTCTGCAATCTGTGTTCCCTTCTGGAACTCTAGGGGAGAATCTGTTTCCTTGCCTCTTTCAGCTTCTAGAGACTGCCTGCCTTCCTGGTTTGTGCTCCTTTCCACCCTTCCTTCATTCCCAAAGCCAAGGGGGGTGCAGACTAAGTTCTCAGGCCCTAGCACACCACTCTGATTCTTCCTCCTCTGCCTTCCTCTTTTAAGAACACTTGTGATAATATTGGATCCACCTGAATCGTCCGCAACATAAATGCCCTTTGCCATACAAAAGAACATAGTACCAGGTTCCAGGGATTAGGAAGTGGACAGCTTGGGGGTGGGGGGATTATTTTGTCTACCTAATTTAGCCTCCTAATAGAGTTTGCTTAATTGTGTTTTGGAATCTATAAGGATGCCATACCATCTAATTTAGCTGGTGCTCTCCTAAACATCTGAGCCATTTTTTAAATTAACTTGTTTATTTTTTTAAGATTTTATTTATTGATTTGAGAGAGAGCACACGAGTTGTGGGGGGAGGGCAAAGGAAGAGGGAGATGCAGACTCCCCACTGAGCAGAGAGCCCAAGACCAAGTGGGCCTCGATCCTGTGGTATTGGGATCATGACCTGAGCCAAAGGCTGACCATTAACCCAGTGAGCCACCCAGTTGCTTCTGAGCCATCTTCTACTTAGTCCTTAAACATCCAGCTTAAAATTCTTCTTCACTATGAAACCTTTTCTGCTACCTCCACAGTCCTATATCCCCCTCGAACTATGATCTAGACCAAAAATATTCACAGAATTTCTGGAACAATAATTCCTTAATTTACTGTGTTACTTTTATAGTTCTGTTTCATGTGTATTTTTACCCCATCAAAAGCTTTCATCTCTATGGGGAAAAAAATTGTTTATAAAGCATTCATATGAGTAGTTATAAAATGGTATGAAGCTTTAAAAAACAGAAAGCAAAACTGAAATACGGTATCATCTAATCATTGAAGGAAATGTAAGGAAATATGATAGGAACATGAAAATTATCATATAGTAATATATTTGAGGTGTTCATCTCTTTTTAAAATGCTTGTTTTTTCTATGTTCTGCACTGTGGCAAATGTGCCCCATATCCTCTTTGCCCACCTCTGAGTTCACCTGCAGCTGCAGAGGACAATTTCCAGACTGCTGATACATCCCAACCTCAAGGCGGGTGACTCTCAAATTCTCTGCCCAGGGGGTTCTCTCAGTCTTCCTTCCTTTCTCAGTCTTCCTTCCTCAGTCTCCAAGTCTTCCTTGGAGCTTGCTTAACCTACACAGAAAACCTCCTAGAAAGTCAAGGGAATCAGTGATGAGCAACTCACAACTAATGAGGGATAAGAGTTGGGGATAAATTGACCCTTCCCTGCCCCATAGCATGTGTGAGGCACGATCTACACAATTCCCAAAAAGGACCCCACTGGGATTGAACCCCAGTTGCCCGCAATTGGCAACCCTTCCATTCATGCACACGTCAACAGTTTTTCACTCCTCCCTGTTTCCCTTTCTCCATTTCATTACTTTTGCTTCCTAGGATCACTTTCTGTATAAACCACCAGCTGTAGGAAAATAGCTCAACTGTAACACCTGGCAATCTTGCAGGTATCCGCATAAGCAAAGGCTTAAACCGCCTTACCAGATTCTTGGCAAAACCCTTCCTATTCCATCTGAAACATGGGAGGCAGGAGGTCTGTCAGGAGCTGATATGAGGCCATCTTCCACTGGCTTCTCCATTCACCATTACAGGATGATTTCTCACCACCTCCCACATTCTGATAAGGTCTAGGACCTTCTGCCTTGGCCACATCAGTATAGAGCCACAGAATCTGAAACCCCTGGTATAGCACTCTGTCTTGATCTAAACTCATGTTGCAGTCTTCTGGGTCCTTTTGCTTCCGTGTGTGTGACAAGGGTCAGGGATGGCTGGCCCCTTTAACGTATTTTTCATTTTGTTGTAAGTAATCAAATGTGTAATCTAAAAGTGGCTCAGTCTATCTTGACCATTTGAATTATCACACCTTGGCTTTGCCCTCTTTTTTATGTGTGAGCTGGACACCCATCCCCAAGTCCTTGTCTCAGGGTCTGCACGTGGAGGAACTGAAATTAAGATAGGCATATATCACTTTTATCATTGGTCACATGATCTTTTTTTAAAAACCTGGATATAAATACATCATACTATATGAATTTGAATTTGTAAACAGTGTTTGTGAACATGTGAAAGCAAATAAGGCCATAAGGAAAAATCCCCAAAATGCAAATGATGATTATATCTAGGAAGAGGGCTTTTCTTTTTGTCTCTCCACTTTTCATAGTTTCTAAACTTTCCATCATGAGCATTATTACTTTTACAATTTTTAAACTATTTTTTAATTGGAAAGAATATTTGAAATATATGTGGCAAGCACTTTTATCCTTTACATATAGATGTTTTTATATATCACCATGTCAAAGGCAGACGTTCTAAAATAAAAGTGGACAAAGGACATTAACAAGCTAAGAACAAAAGAAATATAGATGTTAGTGAACATGTGCAAGGCAGTTCAACCTTAGAGCATCATTAATCAAATAGACAAAAATTATAATGAGGTGCCATTGGCAAATTTACATGATGATATCCTATGTTAGCAGCAGGCGTACACTATTGTTAGGAATAAAAACTGATCCTAATTCCTGGAGGCATTTTACAAAGCTTTATAAATGTTCAATTTCTTAACATGGGTGATACTCCCCAAAAGAATTTTTCTCTGGGAAAAGCAGAGATACTCACCAGAAGTTCTGCGCAGAAGTGCTATTTCTAAGTGATGGGATTTTTATGTGTGATTTTTATTTTCATTTTCATAGTTTTCTGTAGTTTTCAAATATTTCCACTAACTATGTAGAGCCACAGAGAAGCAGGAAAACAAAGTGAAAATTATTTTCTACTTTAAAAGATAAAACATGAACCAACAATTAAATTCCACAAGAGAGGCACCACCTTTTTGCTTTTCCTACTTTCAAGCCATTAAAGCGTACAAGAAGGATGTGAGCGAACTAATTTGTCACAGCAGGCCACATGCAGAGAGAAAATAGAATTCCCTATTTGTTCCACCACCTTGACATAGGATCAACATGGTTTTTCTCTAAAATCTAAAAACTAAAGAATAGAATGACTTGGCAGCAGAAGTGAACCGAAAGCAATTTTCTATCTCTCTGGATCTTAGTACTCAGTTACTTTTCAGATGTCACCTATAGGCATTTTCTGCATTAACAACCCCTTACTTACCACTGCTAAATCACATAATGGATAGAGCCAATTACTGCAAGAAATAGATTCGCACATACTTCATTCTTCACACAATGGATGTTAACATTGAAGCTATGATGAGGAGAAAAATAGGGATGTTTTCTTCTCAGAACATGATCGCTTTGACTTTAATTTAAGAGCTAGAACATTTTAATGTCAACTCCTTTCATTTGATGATCAGGCCTTCCTTGTTCTTGTGAACTCATACTTAGATATTTTGAATTAATGTTAAGATACTCACGTCCTAGAACATGAAGGGACTTTCTTGTATTTGCCAGTAAGGAAAAAATAATCTTACCGTGTCTTAATCAAGTCAGCAATTTCTCACATTTTAAAGTGCCACATTTCATCAAATCAAAGATGCCATCGCTTGTTAAGATCCATCATTACTTCAGAATCATGGGAAAATACTGCAAAGTAAACTATGAGAAAGTGCACATCTCAATTATAAGGTGCACACCCATTTCCAAAAGGTTCAGTGAGGGGTTGTGGAGTGTATCTGAGAAACAAAGTATGCAGAGTTTGAATGGCTCAGCCACAGACTGGGGGCAATTCTTGTTCATTTCATTAATTTTCTGCATTCTTATTTCTTAAAGGAACTGGCAAGTTTAAAAACATATTCAAAGCTTAACCACTCAAAGACTAGCCAAAGAAAGGGAGATTCAGGCTCCAGACCCTGGAATGTTGCCTCTGAGCAGCGACGTGCTACAGCCAGGCTCAAGCCAGAATAAGCAAGCAGGTTGTTAAATTGTCAAAACTCATGGGATTTGGTTGTTACAGCCAACTAGTAAAAAGGAAATCATGTTTCCTCAAATTAAATATATTCTATTAAGAACCAGGATAATGCTCAAAACGCATCACCTCCTCCTAATCATTTTGCTACACTTTACTATTACCTATGCTCTTGAGATTATTTATGGTTAATGTATCTGAACGGCTGAAATACTGCGTAGTAGTGATTCACAGCACATCTCTCCAGCTGTGCATTCCGTAATGTCACATCTCTTTCCAGCTGTGCATTCCGTGATGTCACATCTCTTTCCAGCTGTGCATTCTGTGATGTCACAGTGGTAGCTTGAGATCAGCCAAAGGAGGGAGTATTACACCGTGGAAATCAGCAAATATTACAAATCAGGGCTTTTTCCCTCCCAGATTGCCTATTATTCAACATTCACCAGCACACCATTGTGTGCAATAACAAAAAAGTTTGGCTCTAAGATGGAAATTCTAGCCACATGTTATACATATTACACATCAATTTATACAAATACAGAAGACAGCAGCGGAGCATGGATTGTAGAAAGCCTAGGCAGCAGGGATGCTAAAATGAAAAAGCAAAATCTTAACACTGACCTTAAAACAAATTGAAAAGCTCTTAATATATACATACACACATGTATGTAAATACATGTATATAGTGTGTGTTTATATGTATATATATAAAAGATTTATATTACCCAAATTATTCAGGGGGAAGGAAAGTTTACTTGAGTTCTCAGCATTCAAATTTCAGTATTCCAATGTCTGAATGACCTTCTTACCTTGACTGCTTAATAGAACGCAGAATGTTACACGTTGCAATTTTTTACCATATGGAACCTCTAATTTGAGTGGGATTACAATTTTTCCATAGTTTCCCACTAAATGAGAGACAATATTACTATCATTTTTCAATGACAACAACCTGGCATGAATCTGACTACATAATGTTGCCCTCAGAATGACCCTCCTCATCTACAGACCAGTGAAATCCAAATGGGTCAAATAAAATTTGTATGCTGAACACCGATGACTGAAGCAACAATCTTTTACCATTTTCTATCATTTTGTAAAGAATGATATTAAATTATTTCTGTATAAAATAGTAAAAACAAAACAACAACAAAAAACCATAATCTCATAAGATGTTAAAGACTGCAGCATACTGTCTTTGCCTCCTATCTGAGGACTCGGATAACCTGAAGAGGTTTACTTATGAGAATTCATGTAAATCCCATTAGGCTCTTCTTAATACCCACTGGCACTTTAGAGAGAATATATTTTATTTTATTTTATTTGCATTTACCTAATACAATTTGATAGTCTCATATTGTATAATTTCATTTCACTCAGTTCATTTTTAAGGGAAACGAATCGCTTGCAGCTTTTCTACAAAAGACACCCTATTGAACTATACCCAAATAACTCACAGAGAACTGGTTGCCATGGCTATTCAGGAAAAAAAAAAAAACAAGACACTATTGCTAATAGGAATGTTGAAAAATCTGATTTCCAACCTGGATTCATAACACTAGATTTTTGATCGTATGAATTAAGGAAGCCAGTGCAGCACCCAACTTGTATCCAAGGCACTGAAGACAAATCCTCCTTTTTATAGTTTTTCTTAAATAATGTGTGAACATTTACAACTAAAGCATTAAAAAATTAGAGGTATCAGTGTCACCTGTGTTAACTCAGTCTTTGCTTCCTAATGCAATGTTACTTTCTCCTCCTTAATGTAACTCAAGCTGTCTCTAGGGATTACCTCTGACCTTAGAGTCATTAAACACTGGGTTCGTTAGTGTGAACAAAGAGAAATAAAAATATGACAGAGTATGGCCCCTCCAGGAAATGTCAGCAAGTCCTTCCACATTGGATAAAGTTTCACAGCAAGGCTGGAGGAGAGAATGAGAAGAGATAAACCTAGAAAGCTACACTGGGACAAGACCGTGAAGGGTCAGATGTTGTGATAAGTTTGGTATTCTCTTGTAATGCAACCAAAAGTCACCAAATATTATTTTTTAAATAGAGCACAATTTTTAAAATGCTTTGTAAGCATCAGTTTGGCGACTGAGCAAAAATGTGTCAGAAAATTTGGTTGGATAAAGAATACCAATGTCTTAAGACCCAAATGCAATAATCTAAGTGAGAGAAAAGGAACTTGCACTATGAAATAGACTCTGAGAATCATTACATGGACACTCAGGTTTTCCATTAAAAAAAAGTCCAGTCATACTAGTGATAATACAGGAGCTTTGGGGTTGCCTGGGTGGCTCAGTGGGATAAGCGACTGCCTTCGGCTCAGGTCATGATCCCAGGGTCCTGGGATTGAGCCCCACATTGGGCTCCCTGCTCAATGGGGAGCCTGCTTCTCCTTCTCCCTCTTCTGCTCTTCCTGCTTGTGTCTCTCGCTCTCTCTGTCAAATAAATAAATAAAATCTTTAAAAAAAAAACACACACACAGGAGCTTTGTAGCTTTACTGAGGCTTTATATGTTTCTATCTCACTGCTTCCCCACTTTATGCTCCTCTAGAAACTTCTCTCTGCCCACACACACCCCAGCAGAATGCAGTGCTGGTGCTCCCTCCCCATCTCAAGTATTGATTTCTTGGTAAGCAGCTGGGTCAAGCCAGTCTGCCTTCTCTAGTCCCTCGAATTCTGGAGAATAAGATTTTCTCCATTTCATTACACATATATCTGCATTTATCCTTTCTAGGTATAACTACTAAAAGCTGTTTTAAACCTTTTCTTCAGTTTCTGGCAAATTTTGTGGACTTAAAGAATATATACTTCCCTTTCCTATATATGATGTTCAAAAATAAATAAAATAAAATACATGATGTTCATCTGTAGAATCCAAGAAAATAATAAAAGTGTTTCTTTTCACCTAGTATTGGTGGGGGGGTGGGGAGCATGGAGGGGGATCCCACTGTAGAGAAATTTTTCAGATTTATGTTTTGCAGACTTTTCTAAAGCACTGTATCTAAGATAATGAGGAAACAACAAATCAAGGGAAAAGAAATAGTGTTTTTCTAAGAGGAGATCAGATTTCCTTCTGACTATTGGAACTTTATATTGGAGTTAGAGAGAAAAGGAATTAATGCAAAACAATCGAAATCTTATTGGAGTAGGTGACCTTTAAAGGAAATGGTTTTCAATCTTGTTAACATCCCCATCACATCAAAGCAATACCCAAACCTATCATCAGCAGTAACAATAGCTCATTATAGCAACACTTCTTATTTTGGGAGGGTGATCTAGCTCTGGTTGGGTGGGTGTTCACATCCCAATCTAGGGGCAGGAAGAGAAATTAATAGATGTGTGCATTTTTATAAAGCTTCCATGTGAAGCTGATATCTTTCCTTTAACACCTGCCATCCCACCCATCCCCACCCCTACCAGAAATAGTCTCCCCATCCCTTGCTTTCAGTTAGTGTCTGTTTCAAGTCTAGACCACTGGAAGTGGATCTGAGACCCGAGGGTCCTAGCAGGTAGTTACCATTAGGCAGGTGGGTATTGCATCAGTTTTGCCAAATAGTTCAAAAAGCTCATGAGCAGTTTATGTAAAGCAAGATATTAGCATTCTCCACCATTCAATTTTGATTTTCAAATATACTTCTTTATTAAGTATAAGCACTGAATATTATAGTGGATGGGAATTTCTCTTCCATATACCTAGGTATGCATGAAATAGGACTGTATTTCTATAATTTTATCTAATCTCATTTGGCCCCAATCTCAGTCGGTTTGGAGGTCTCCACTCCCCCTTTGTTTATGTCCTGTGGGGGGAGAGGAGTTAGAGAGCATCCATTAATGAATGTTTTTCCAACTGTATGTTTTAGTCTATGACATCAATTTAGTAGATCACACCAGAATAGAATTTAAAGAAAACATAAGCCAGCATCACAAGTGTTGCTTTATCAACATTTTGTGTGTCCTGGAAGACAACGTAAAATGTCTTTCTTACTGTAGACTAAAATTGGCCATGGGCCAAACCTGTTGGAAAATGCTGTGTAGGACATCGACGTGACCTCTATCTCCACACATGAGGTCCAGACATTGCCGGCATCTTCCATAATCGATCCACAAGGTCTCTGCAGTGCCAGCTTTTTCTCACTTTCAGCCCTCTATGGGGAGGCACACAGAATCTTGTGGCCACTCTCCCATGCTCCTTGAGAACAGCAGGGAGCTTTCTGAGGCACTAGAAAGCCCTCTTTGCTTAGACACGCCAGAGAGGTATTTCTATTCCACATGTCCCGAGTTCTTCGGTATTCAGGAGTACTCCCCTTCATAACCTGCTGTCTCCCTGGGCTTCACTCCTGAAGTTAAGGCTTCAGCTGCCACTGATCTTGAACGCCCAAACCTATCTGGGGGCTTTAATTTCCACCCTCTCCTTTCCAACCCCAGAAAGCAGGCCCACTCATCAGGGAGATACCCTGAGAACTCACCCTGCCTGCAGGCTCTCAGACTCTCTTTGCCTCCCACTTGGTGAGATTTTTATCTAGTCTGGGTGAAGAAAAACTGTCTTTGGTGGTATTTTTTCATAGCTGTCATTCATAGCATAATTGCATGCCCCAAGTGCTTCAATGCTCTCTCTTTTTAAGCCAATATGAATGCCCAGGTTTCTCAAACTCAAAAGCATTTTTCTCCCCAAACTGTTGTTTCTCCCCCTCATTTATAAGACTATTTTTAAAACTAAAAGCTAAGAATTGACAGATTTTTCCATTCTTCTGCTATAACAACCTTTCTCTAAGGCAATGAATACCTGAGTCATATGTTTTAGCTTCAGTAGGAAACAGGCTGCGGGGTAAAGAGGAATTACCAGACATGAGTAACATTTCAAGTACTATTTCAATGTTATTCCTATTATCAAATAGAATAATAGTTAAGGAAAAATTCAAAGATGTGTGTATATGTATGATACTTTCACACGGGGGTTGTGGTTACAAAATACTGCTTAAATCAAATCCTATTTTCATTCAAAGATTGAATGGAAGAATTCTTTTAAACTTCCCTTGAAAAATTCCATAATAATTTTTTGAAAAACCTTTGAGTACATCGAGGCCCATTGATTAGTAGAGCACTAAAATTTTTTGCAGCGACTTGGGTTCTCATTCAATGTTAAACTATGCGAATGTGATATGATGCACAATAAAATTGTTGCCTCAGGGGGCGCCTGGGTGGCTCAGTGGGTTAAAATTGTTGCCTCAGGTGCAAAATTTGGCAAAAAAAAAAAATTGTTTAAACCTCTCCAACTTAGAAAGCTCACCAAAAGTCCTGGGATCTGAGATCTGCCAAGTGAGTGTTGCTGTTAACGAGGTAGATTCTATTGCCAAATAGATGATCCTTTCATGTAAACTATAAATACCCACCCAGTCCTTCCGTAACACCGAGGTCACCTTTGTTTACTTGCATTTTGTGCCACTATTTTCATTCACTTTTATCACACTTAATTTTTTCCTAATATGTAAAAGATGCTGTGTATTATTGATCAAAGTGATGGGGCTGGTATTCGTCCAGGAATACACCAAAATCAAGCATTTTGGAAAGAAGATGTGGTCAAAGACCATGAAGAAGACGAACCGATTTGCATGACACCCTGTACTGACAAAAGAAGCTGTAGATTTATTCAGGCTTATGGAAACTTTAGTCTAGAATCATATAAGTTTTGAATTACCGGTGGCCTTCTGAACAGCATGCTTTGCATAAAATGCAAATGCCTAGTACTTGAGCTACTCATAACTGTGGGAATGAGTACTTCAGAGTTGCGAATTATTCTGATGACTGTTATTTTCCTCAAACTAGTATCAAAGTGATTCAAATCACCACATCTTTAGCTCCATCCTTTTCTAACTGCATCCTTGCTAACATGATCCCTCAGGAGTTGGGAAAGTGATTGAGGCTATTGAATGCACCCCTACATTGTTTCTGAGATGCCTACGACTGGTTTTCTGTGCCATTTAGAAGGATGATACATAACGGCTTTGTGATGGCGCTTTCCTCACTGGCAAATTTGTTAGGCCCTATCAGACGCTGCCCTGTTTTCTTGATATATACTTACAGAGTCTTACCACAACTTTATACGTTAGACATTTCTATCACTCAAGTTCCAACCAAGAAAACAGAAAGCTTTCTAAGAATTTAAAACAAAGGTAATTTTAATACAAGGATGAGGATAGGGAGAGGGATCAGGGGGGCAGCCCTCAGTTTAGAAAGTGCAGAAATTGGGACCGGCTAAGAGCCAGAGGGAAGAAAGGAGTGGATTACAGAAATCTAGGGTCTTAGCTATCCTGGCAAAAGCTGGACTCAGGGCAGGGCTGTCCAGGCATCATGCATTCAGAAAAGAAACAAAGAGTGCCAGATACACTCGCAAGGTAGAGGAAGAGGAGGAGAAATACTCAGGTATCTCCCTTCCTCCTTTGCCTCAATCTGCCAGTGCTTCCCTTTGGCTTACCCTAGGACAGAAGCCCAGGGAAAGCATCCTGCAGAAGTTAGCTCCCTCACCAGATAGAGAGAAGGCCAAGCTGGGGAAGGAATCTTAGAGTAAGCACCAGCACAGCATTACCTTCCCCTCCTCTTTCCATGGAGAAACCAAGCCACTTCTAGTCAATAGTGAGCTCTGTGCATGTGAATTGAACTTTGCATTCTGTTCCTTCCCTGATGATAATTACATATAATCTCAGGAGACAGTTTTCTGGAAGTGTGGAGCTATAAGTCTCACCTATACCAAAATACAATCTTAAAAATAAACATAAGTATGATTTTAAATCTTTTTTACAGATATATATAGACTTTTTTACCTTACAAGACTCAGATGTTCTAAAATGTTCTAAATGTTCTGAAATGTAGTTTAAGACAACTAGTCTAGCAATATAATAAATTCAGTATAACTTCTTCCTTTTGAATAAAACCACCTACCACTTGGTATGAAACTGCAGCAGGGACAATGAGCACAATAAATCTTAATTACATTAACCTTTTTAGTCAGTCGTCAATAGATGACTTTGGTCTCCAAATTTCTGGATTGATTTTTATATGGTTTATAAATATAATTCTTAAAGTGCATAATGTAACGCAAATTAATTTCCTGCTTTTAAATTATCAATATTCTAATTATATATATATGTATATTTTTTTTCTGACATTTCCTCTGCACCATTAACATGACCAAACCTGCTGGAATTGAAGGAGCATGGAAACGACCTTCCTTAGGTAATTGACAATCTCAGCCACTGTACAAATCAATTTCACTAATCTTCAGCAAACTATAAATTAAGAAATGAGGCTACGACAAGCTTATTGATTCCTTGCCAACAATTTTCTCTAATATGCTGCTTCTATTCCATAAATTTAAATGTTTCCACTGTGTCCTCTAAAACTCATACTTAATTATTAACACACTTCCCCATGACATCAACTTCTTTACTAAATGTTGCCTTGTCTCCTAAGAGAAAACTAACTCTCGCTAGAGGACTCCACTACCCCTGTTGGTCTTTCGAAGGAAAACATTCGTTCTCCATCACCCCATCCACTTCAGGGTCTGAATCAGGGCACTTCTTGCTCCTCACTGCTGCTCATATACAATTTCCACACTCTCTTTTGCAAGCGTATCCTCCTTTAAGGCTCACTCATGTCATTGACGGTATAAACTCCAGTTTATACTGAACTACCAAGCTCATGGCTAGTACACAACTAGCTCACTGCCATCGCTTTAACTTCTCCCACCAACCCAGCTATCTTCAACATCCATGGGGAGAACAGTCTCTGAAATCTCAGTACCCTGGCTTCCCCTCTCCAATGTCCTTCTTCACTCCACTTCAGCCATCTACTCCCATGGCCACCCATCTGGCTTGTTCGTTCGTTTGTCCCCATTACACTAGTGCTCTCAACACATTAGGATCTGTAGTTCTCAACTTTTTCTTTCTCTTGATCTTTCTCTCTTCTCTTTCCTCCCACTCCTCTACATAAGATATATATATATATATATATACACACACACATATATATATATGATTATATCCATATTCATATATCCATATACACACACACACACACACACACACACACACACACACATTTCATTGACCTCCCTTTTCTCCTTTACCTCACTATTCTTCTATAATTCTAGACCAGGAGAACACCAACCCTAGGTGAACCCCAGTGTCTTGCCTCGTCTGCACCTTGTACTTGGACAATTGAGATTTGCTGTATACAATTACAAAGATTGCTTGGGTGGGGTGGGGGTGGGGTTATGGACACTGGGGAGGGTATGTGCTATGGTGAGTGCTGTGAAGTGTGTAAACCTGGTGAGTCACAGACCTGTATCCCTAGGGATAAAAATATATTATATGTTTATAAAAATAAAAAAAAAATCACAAAGATTGATAGGTTTATATCACTATAAATTTAAGATCACCAACTTCTGGAAGAAGTTCAGCATTATCCCAAAATATCATTATGTATCCTTAATCAAGTCTTTGCCCTGTTTAACATTATCACTATTTAAACAGTATTTAAAATTTAATACCACATATCAGATGTATTGCTTTGTTGCTTTCCCACCTGCTCTCAACAGATGACCTTTCCTTCAACTTCACGGAAATAACAAAAGTGAAAAAGAGTGCATCTCCTTCAGTGCCCAGACTATGGCTCTCTATTTATCTTTTCTTTTCCCCTCTTCCCCCCTCCTCTTGTTACTACATGTTTTAGGCCAGTGGTTCTCAAAGGTTAGTTTCCAAATAAGCAACATCAGGGACTTGACAGAAATAGAAATTCTCTGGCCTTGCTTTAGGCCTGCTGAATCAGAAATTCTCAGAGGAGACCCAATGATTTACATTTTCACAAGTCCTCCAGGTGATTCTGATGCATGCTCAAGTTTGAGAACAACTACCTGACACTGGCCCTTCTCTCTGTATTCTGGATATCACCTAACACCATGTTCTTGGGTTTGAAGAAATAGCACCAACACCCCCCACCCACTCCCACCACCTCATCTAATACCTGGTTATTTCAGTGGACTCTTAATTCATCTCTCCACTTCAGTCTATCCCCCCTGAAACTAATTCTCCACCTTGAAACCAGTGTGATTCTTTGGGGACATAAATTTGTTAGTGTCATTCTGTATCTTAAAGCCTGTCAAAGCTTTCCCTTCACCATTAGCATACTATGCAATCTTTTGAGCTGTCTTACATACCTTTCAAGTTCTGGGGTCTGTCTCCCCCAGCCTGTACAATCCATCTCCTTGAATTTTAATACTCTAGACATCCTGGAATTCTTTTTGTGCCTTTCATACCATGTCCTTTCTGGTCTTCAGTTCTTCATGGATGTTGATTCCTCATCTTGGAACATTCTTCCTGCACACTGTTTCTTCTGGCTAAGTCTGATTTTCCTTCATGTCCCAAGTCAGAACACACTTCATTGAAGAGTCCAAGCCTGGTCTTCAGACTAGAATGAAGCTTATTCTTGTATGCTTTCTTCACTCCATGTTCACCTCCAATCATCACCTTTTTCTAGTGTTTGTTGTCTATGCCAGACTACAAACTATTTGACGCCAGAAACTACATTCACCTCACTCATGCTGTTTACTTTGAACCCAGCATAATACCTATGTCTGGCATAAGATATGTGCTCAATAAATATCTACTGAATGAATAAATAAATGAATGAATTCCAAAATGTTTGTGTTTTAGGTCTTCGTTTTCACTTCCCTTTAAAAATATCCTTCCTGCTAAATGCTCTTCCCTTTTTTCCCCTCCATAACTTCTTTCATTATTCTTCTAAATTAAATGCCCAGATCTGTGATTGTCATTCTGTGTGCCAAGGTACCCCAGAATGCCTTAGCAAACTCAGAGGGTGCCATGAGATATTTCCAATTGTCAATGGAAGCATAGCAACATCTGTCAGATATTGTGCAAAGTAGTACCTAGAGGGAGTTAGAAGCTTTATCATTAGATAACCACATTTCTTTAAAAAAAAGTCTTTGTAAGTCTGAGTTTTCATCAGTGCCTATGATAATTTCCATGATCACATGGAAATTAAAATGCTACAGAAACTAATGTAGAAGCGTCCAATTTGAGTTAAACTTTGAGAAGATGTATAGCACCCAACAGGTGCTATATTACTTAATAAGCAAAACTATTAAGTATTTCTTTTGGCCCAGAAGTACTATGCAAAACTACGAGAACACTAAAGTTGCTGAGAAGGTCTGGGGGCCTCTGTCCTTATCAATTGTGAATATTCCTTTAAGTGACTGCCCCTTGCCTCCCTGTCCTATTTTTATTTATATTCCCACCCATTTGTTGTTTATTATTTATTTATTTATTTATTTATTTATTTATTTATTTGACAGAGAGATAGAGAGAGAGCACAAGTACGCAGAGTGGCAGGCAGAGGGAGAGAGAGAAGCAAGCTCTCTGCTAAGCAGGGAGCCTGATGCAGGGCTTGATCCCAGGACCCTGGAATCATGACCTGACTGGAAGACAGCTGTTTAACCAAGTGAGTCACCCAGGTGCCCCCAGTTGTTGTTTATTATGATTTCTTTCAATTTGTTCTTTTTGTTAATCATGATATATCTGCTTAGTGTCATTGGTTCTGGTTCTTTTTTCCTGATCTCTATCATAATTTCTTTCGCTTCTCCTCTGTAACAATTCTAAATCACCCTATTATTATTATCTATTTATTGCCCTGAAATATTACATTATAAAGAAAAGAAAGTTGACTTTCTAACATTCTATGTGCACACACATAAAAGTCTGCTTTATGTGCTGTGTGTGCGTGTGCGTGTGTGTGAAACCAATCATGTGCCTCAGCCTTCTCCTAAAAGGGACGTGTCATGGTGATTTGACCTCACACAATTATGGAGGCTGGTGGAACAGTCTCTGTAAGGCTTGTTATCTACACACCTGATGCTGCACCATATGCAGGCAGTCAAGAAGAGAAGACAGATGTAAGGTTGGAGAGAGCAAGGTAAAGCTGGAACTCACAAGCAAAATGAGCCTCAATCTATGTCAGTTCTCTTGCTTCTGACCTTAGCGGTATGGGTGTCCAGCAAAAGCTGGGTATCTTCATCATGAAATTAAATACACATGCATACACCAGAAGGAAGGTCAGAAGACAGCAGTTACAGGTCCAGGGAGCACATTGCAACAGCTGTGAGAGGCAGCCAATCGCCAATAGCTTGTGTGCGCTACAGAACAGCTGCTGCCTCACTGCTACCTCCCTTGGGGCTCACTCTGGCCCGAAACATTCAGGAAGGGGCATTCTGGGAGATGGAATTCAGCCTAGTTAAGTAGATACCAAAAGCCACCACAGCCATAGTACCTCATTCCTTTACCAAAGTAACTGATAGTACAGTTACAAGCAAAATATGTGTTCATTAAAAGATCGCTATCAGAAACTCAATATATAATAAATAGTAAGTGGGTGGTTTGAGAAGAAGTTGAGAGAAGTGGAGGCAGTAGGTAATAGGATTGACAGTGGGTAACAGGACTGACTTTCAAGCAGATGATGAAGAGGTAGTGTTTAAGTGAGGGAAAATGGCAAAGTCCCAGAAGCGGAATAAACGGGCATTCCAAGGCAACTGTAGATCTAGTCAGAGCAAAGGGTCTGTGAAACAATGAGTGGGTCAATGAGTCTGGAAAGGAAGGTTGGCACCAGACCACAGTGTCCGAGGCCAAAACTATTTCTGGTTTTGTTTTACAGACAGATGAAAAGTTCTCATGGTTTATCCAATTCACTGCTGTCTGTTCTGATTGTTTGTGCCTGGTTTCCATCTTTATTTTTCTCTACTCTACTCTGTGAAATGATTCTCCACCCTTATATTAATGTCATGTATTGGGTGTAATACAACATTATATCGTATAGAAAAGGAAATTTGTTTAGCCTCGTTGTAAGTGGGGTATGGGATACAAACAGGACTTTAAGACAGTGACCCTGCTGACAGTGTGCAAGGATAAGAGGAAACTGAAAACATACATAACCTTCTCTCCCAGAAGCATTCCTCACAAACTAAAACTGGAAGTCAGACTACAATTTAGAGTCTTGGGCTATGACTCAAGCTTCTTCCCATACTTTGTAGGACTCTCATCTGCCCAATATTCTTATAAGCCATGTTACTCTTTCTATGCAGAAGATGGTTAAACACCTTCCATCCACACTTTATGGCCCCTTGATGAGAAAGGCTGACCCCAGTGAGATTCATGCTGGGTTGGCGGTAAACTCAATGGCATCCCAATAAGTTTGGCTTAGCTCTACGTCCTCTCCTGTGGAGCTTCTGGTACTAGGACAGCCAGCTCCTCCTGGAGGCGATAGCATCTTCAGACCTTCCCCCCCTGGGATGTAGCATCTCCAGGAACCTGCGTCTGCTAATTGCTCCTGCCGGCTGCAATCAGCAACTAATAGTCATTCATTGGACAGAAACCCACTCTCACCCCACAGTCTTCTGTTCTAGTGGCTCCAGAAAGAACCACAGCAGGAACCCCTGCAAAGCTTGTTTTAGTGGAAAGAGCTCTGGGCTGAGATCCAGGAGAGCTGGATTGCAATCCCTGTTCTGTAGCTCATTAGCTGGGAGATCGTGGGTACAAGCAAGATATAGCCTGGGTGAACTTTGTAAAATAAGTTGGCTAAATTAGATACTCCCTAGGGTTTCTTCCAGCTTTAATTTTTTTTATTTCAAGATATGCTAATTAAAATGAAATCCAAATTTTGCTTATCAGATGGCAAAAATGAAAAGAATACTACTAGTCACTGTTGGCATGGCCTGTTACACTGCAGATGAGAGGATCAAATTAGTAAGAAAAAGAAGCAAAACATTTGCCATGATATAGAAAAGCTGTTAAAATACACATATTCTCAGGAATCCTCAGCCCTAGAATAACTGATTTCAAGGACATATCCTGCATATATGTGATGACATAGCTATTTTTATATACATTACAACATTGCTAATAATGATAAAAACTTAGAAATAATAAAATATGCACTAAGTCATGATCAAAGAAATTATAGTAAATTCACGCAATGGCAAAGCATAACGCAACTTTAAAACACTGTAGAGAAACACTTAATAAAATGGAAAAGTTCTCGGGGCGCCTGGGTGGCTCAGTGGGTTAAAGCCTCTGCCTTCAGCTCAGGTCATGAACTCAGTGGCCTGGGATCGAGCCCCATGTCGGACTCTCTGCTCAGCAGGGAGCCTGCTTCCTCCTCTCTCTCTCTCTGCCTGCCTTTCTGCCTACTTGAGATCTCTGTCTGTAAAATAAATAAAATCTTTCAAAAAAATGGAAAAGTTCTCTATATTAATATATAAATGGAAGTGACTTACTTAATATTTCATTAAGGCATCCACTGTGATCTCAATTTTGTTATACATACATCAATATATAACAATGCTTCCCCAGCTCTGACCTGTCTGTGATAAAGCCATGCCGTCTTTAACAGTTGACAACATATGTGAGCCCCCATTCTTCAGAAATCATGCTTCTATCAGGTTCCCCATTCAGGATTATCTAGGACTCTCAAAGAAAGCTTACTTCCTCCAACATCCATTCCTGGTCCAGAAGGCTAACAGTGGGTCTATACCCCAGTATAACTGACTTGCAAGTCTTCTCTCTTCCAATACAATTAGCTCCAAGTGAAAAATCTATAGAAATTTGAAAGAGTCATCTTTTCAAAACCCAAACCTGATTCTCCCTGCCTCTCTTCTCCTTTTTAAAACTATGGTTTGCCATGACTCTAAGGGTAAAGAAAAAATATGTTAAGAGCCCTACAAACTCGGGCGCCTGGGTGGCTCAGTCGTTGGACATCTGCCTTTGGCTCAGGTCATGATCCCAGAGTCTGGGTATGGAGTCCCACATGGGGCTCCCTGTTCAGTGGAAAGCCTGCTTCTCCCTCTCCCACTCCCCCAGCTTGTGTTCCCTCTTTCACTGTGTCTTTCTCTTCAAACAAATAAATAAAATCATTAAAAAAAAAAAAGAGCCCTACAAACTCCTATAGTCTTTCCTGACACACCTTCTATGTGCCTCTCCAGCTTCATATCACAACCTCTCTTTCCACTCCAGCCACACTGGGTCTTCTCTCAGTCTTTCATATTCTTCCTGTTCCCTAGGTTCTTTGCACCTACAATTTAATTCTCTTCCTACAAATTTCTTGCCCTGCTGTTTCACTTAGTTAATCCTTACTCATGCTTTTGTTTTCAGTTTGTCATTTTCTCAGAGAAGGGACCTTAAGGCTACCAGACTTGGTAAATTATTTATATTACACATTCACACAGCATCATGTAGCTTTCTGTTATAGCACGTGATCACACTTGCAAATCTACATTTTAATCATATGACTTGGCTAATAAAGAGAAGCTGTGACTATCTCTCCTTCTCCTCCTCCCCCTTCTAAATCCCCTAGCCCTCCATTTTCTACTTCTTCTTCTCCTTCATCAATATTTCATAGCTAGCACCGTGCCTAGTACATATTTCTGGAATGAATAAACACAGTCTATTTCAGGCTCCTTCCTAGTAGAAGTGAGGGGTCAGAATGACCCCTACAATTGAGAATCTCCACCCATCTCCACATCCTGAGCCCAGGACCCTAACTGTCTCTTTATCCCTGAAAAAAGAAAAGGTCTTCCAGCCATGCCAACCAGGCCTGCTTGGTGGAGATGTCCAAGTATTTGGAAAAAACTCCTGCCTCTACTCACAAATTGTGGCCTGAATTCCAAGGTCTGGAGAAGCCATTATGATATATCATAGCCCCTTCTCAAAACACAGACTGTTCAGGCCTAAATACTATTCTAAATAAAATCACACTAAGATAGACCCAGCTCACTGCACAGTCTTCCCTCCAGGGTTGGTACAGCCTCAGGATCTGCTACAATAAGATTTCCTGAGGACGAACAATAATTTTAGCCATAGGACAGCCTAGATCCAAATGCAGGGAAAACAAATTACCTAGTTCCGGAGCACCCCAATTCTGCTAATGATAATCTCAATTAACATTACTAAATAGATTAGTTAATATCTCAGATTCAAGCATTAGCATTTGGACCACTTCTCTAGCCTTACTTGAGAAATTATCTGATATTTACAAGTAGAAAATAGATCAATTTCATAAAAAGGGAGTTTTCCATAGATGCAAAGGACAATTTTTATCCTAAGTGAGAGAAGCTGTTTACAACCCTCCAAAATGGCACTTTCCCCGCTTCCACCTTTCAAGAGCTTCTTCTCCCAAGGCATCTGTCTACTCACACAAAGACACACACAGGCATATGCTCACAGAGGATCATTCCAGGGCTGGTTTGTCCTCAGAATGAGTAGTTCTGGACTCTGTGTTGATCATGGCCCAAGACACTAAACAGAAGGGGGTGATGGTGAGGTGAGCCTCAGGGTGATCCTCCTTGACTGGTATCCTGCAGTTCAAAAAGGTCAGTCTAAGATGATCTCTTGTCAGTTTGGCTACACAAGGGAGTTAGTTGCCCAGACTCAAGGAAAAAGAAAAGAGGTGAAGCAACTGTTTCTCTGGAACATTCTAACAGATTGAATAACAGAATGTTTCAGATTCCCTTGGATATCGTCTGTCCATTAGTAGAAAACCCAACTTAGTAAAACTTCAGTGCCCAAAATTAGTGTATTCATATATATTTTAAATTTTTGAGCAAAGAGAAAAGAAAGGAGAGGAATCGGGTAGTCCAAGGGGCTGAACTATGGATAAGTAATTAATGAATATCTTTTTTTAAAAAAACTTTGTTAGGCAATGGTTAGCAAAATGTTGAAAGATTAAGGTTGCTTTTTTTTTAAGATTTTATTGATTTCACAGACAGAGATCACAAGTAGGCAGAGAGGCAGGCAGAGAGGGAGGCAGAGAGGGAGGGGGAAGCAGGCTCCCTGCTGAGCAGAGAGCCCAATGAGGGGGCTTGATCCCAGGACCCTGGGATCATGACCTGAGCTGAAGGCAGAGGCTTTAACCCACTGAGCCACCCAGGTGTCCCTAAGGTTGCTTTTTTTAAAAGAAATACCTTGAGGGGAAAAAAGCAAATCTACACAAGAATTTTGCATTTTAATAAAAACAGCACTATATTTAAAATGTTGATAATACCATATGCTATATTTACAAGGATTTAGTGGAAAACTAGATACAATTACAAAGGACTATATAGACAGCCCAGTGTTTGGAGAGTAGTTCTCCTCTTCTCAAGTCCAAGACCTGTGCTCTTTCACTATAATATAATTAAAGTGTTTAACATGTTTCTAGTAAAACATGTACTTATGTGTTGTGATAACATAGCCCTTACATGACAGTCTTTCCAGAAATGTAGCAGATACTCCCCTACACATACACCTCAGTGCATATTACTACTCATACTTCTACAGGGATTTAAGAGTTTGTATAAAAACTTTAAAATTCTACTCTCAGAATATAACTACTTCCTGTATACAGAAGTCTTTCCAATTTTAATGGAAATCATCTTAATTTCCCCCAAGAATATGTGTATCTTTCTAAATAGTGAGAATAACAAAATTCAAACAGTTAATTGCCTAATGCAAATATAACTAAGAGAGACATTGCATAGGAAATGAATTTTTGCTAACAAAAACTAATAGAGACTCACTAAGAAAACAAGCCCGAAGAAAATTAATTCTTACATGAACTTTAAAATACAGCAAACTGAATGCCTCTCGTTGAAAATGTCCATCAGTACTAAAAAATACACTGCCAGTTTTGCATTAATCTATGAAATGTATCCCTATAGAAACACAGAATTCAATTTGTCTTTCATAAACTATGTATACACATACCCTCTTCCATTGAAAACATACCCAGCTGCATGAAACAAACGATCTTCTTTCAAAACTGTGGCAGAAATAAAATTCTATAGTAACTACAGTCTTAAAACTGCCTTAGAAATTTCACACAGGAGCAATCATTTGGTACTTAGACATATGGGTGTCACATTTATATATATCTTCTACTATCCCCATACCCACAAAATGTTTTCCTTTGCCACATGGCATAAACAGTCAAAAATATTCCCAAGATCCACTGATTGTCAGGTAGTCAAAGTAGCTGGCTACTAGTATATGAGAGTGATTCCACATATGTCCACTTTGAAATAATTTTGAGCACTACATCTTGCTAAGAGCATTGGGGCATAGGCTATAAACAAAAACCACTCAAGATCATCCTTTCATTAAATTTAAAACCTCTAATAGAAAAAACATGTGGAACTATAGTTCTATAATATCAGAAGCCAAAGGAGACATAAAGGAAAGACAAATTAATTCCAAAGAAGTTGTAGGCCAGGGAAAATGCCCTAAAGAAAGTGACCCTTTGAGTCAAATTTGGTGGGAGAGGTAGACTTTTACATAGAGAGAAGAAAAGGGCATTTCAGACTGAGGGAATAGCTAGAAGAATTGCAGGAAGACAGGCAGGTGCAGGGCATATCAGGAAAAGGTGATTTCTTTTTTTTTGTTAAGAGATGGAGGTAGAGAAGGAAGAGAAAGGATGTAGTGGAAAATCAACCTGGAGAGCTAGATCAGAACCAGATCGTGAAGGAACATGAGTCTCATATTAAGTCATGTACCCTATAGTTGGCTGAATAGGGAGCCATTGGGAGGTTCTGAAGAGAATGAGATCTCCACCTTAAGAACAGTTGGGAGAATTTGGGAAAGGAAGCAATACTATAGTGTCTTTTCAGGCCTAAACTAGGATAGGCCAATTACAGTGGGAATTGAAAAGAGACCTTATCAAAAAGTTGACAGGAGAAAAAGAAATTCAAATGACCAATCAACATGTGAAAAGATGCTAAATTTCACTCATCATTAGGTGTTTCAAACTAGAGCAAGGAGATGCCATTTCTAATCTCATCAGATAGGCAAGAGTGAAAAATATTGATAATATGCAATTATCAGCAAGAGCATGAAAAAATGGGATGGAACTTTCCATGATGTTAAGAAAGAGTCCAAATTTATAAAACCTTTTTGGAATAACTATCCAAACTTCAGATTTAAACTTGAGATTAGGGGCGCCTGGGTGGCTCAGTGGTTAAAGCCTCTGCCTTTGGCTCAGGTCATGATCTCAGGGTCCTAGGATCGAGTCCCGCATCAGGCTCTCTGCTCAGCAGGGAGCCTGCCTCCTCCTCTCTCTCTCTGCCTGCCTCTCTGCCTACTTGTGATCTGTCTGTCAAATAAATTAAAAAAAAAAAAATCTTTAAACTTGAGATTACATTCCCTTTGATCTACTGATTACTCAAGTATTCAAACACACACACACACACACACACAAATATAATGCTGAAATGGAAAACATGGAAACAGATAGCAACAGGAAAGTGATAACTGATTAATAATTTATGGTATAAATATTCAATATAGTTGAATTCTGCACAATCCTTAAAAAGGAATGAGGCAAATTTATACACCATGGAAGTTTTCGTAATATATTATTATCTGTTTACATAGGAAGAGGAGGGACAATGGCAAAAAGATGTGATTAGTTCCTAAGCCTGATGTGTATGTGTAAATAAAGAGACCAACAGACAAGGCTAAAATGATATAAAGCAGACTGTCCCTCTAAACTTAGAAAATGGGATCAGGAGAAAGAGAGGAGCTGGCAAGGAAAAACTTCTACTTTTCACGTCATACAATTTGAGGTTCTTCAAATTTTTTTACAAAGAAAACGTGTTAACTTTATAATTTAAAAAGTTTTTGAAGGAGTGAAATGGTTCTAGAGGAACAATAGGAATCTTTCAGAAGTTCCTCAAATAATAAAATAGTATGACTACATCACATTAATAAGTGAAATTTTTGAGTATTTGGTCAAAGAAAAGAAATTAACAAATTTTACAATAATTTAACTGCCAATACCAATAACAGTTGAATAATGTTTGTTTATCTGTTTGTGGTTTGGCGGCATTCTAATCCCTAAAGAATCCTGGTGCACAGAAATGCCAACAGAGCCAAGTCCACAGCCCTCAGCATTCTGTAGTGTCAAGAGACTTTTTACAGAGGAGAATGGCTAGAAGAGAGATGAGCTTGGCTTTTTTAGATTCCACATATAAGTAATATCATAGAAAATTTGTCTCTTTCTGTCGGATTTATCTCAGCATAACGCCCTTAAAATCCATATCGATGTTGTCATAAATGGCAGGATTTCCTTCTTTCTTACGGCTGAAAAATATTCCATTGAAAACGTGTCACATACCAGGGACTATGGTGTGAAAGAATTGAGATGTTGTTTAAGGTACAAACTTGCAACTAATGGATGAATAAGTCCTGGAGATCTAATGTATAGCATAGTGATCATAGACAACAATACTATATTATAAACTTCAAAGCTGCTATGACACTAGATCTTAATTGTTTCCACCACAAAAAAGAAATGAAAACTATGTGAGGTGATAGAGGCATTAGCTAATACTACAGTCAGTGGTAATGACATTGCAATTCACAGATGTATCAAATCAACATGTTTTATACCCTAAATTTATACAATGTTATATGCCAATTGTATATCAATAAGAAAATAATAAGTAAGCAAGCAAGTAAATAAATAAATAAGGGGTGCCTGGGTGGCTCGGTGGGTTAAAGCCTCTGCCTTTGGCTCAGGTCATGATCTCAGGGTCCTGGGATCGAGGCCTGCATCGGGCTCTCTGCTCAGCAGGGAGCCTGCTTCCTCCTCTCTCTGCCTGCCTCTCTGCCTACTTGTGATCTCTCTCCGTCAAATAAATAAATAAATAAAATCTTTAAATAAATAAATAAATAAATAAGATTTCCCCAGGGGGAGAAAAAGAAAGAGAACTGCTCTCTAAAACCTTAAATTGGAATCTCAACCCTTGCTTTATTTGAGGAAGGATTTCTAGTTTCACATCAAGAATTGGTTGTCATCTGAAACACACTTCTGACTATATTCTAAGTTCACCCTTGGCAGCACCATTGTTCACAATGTGTCATAAAAGATAAACGGAATATTTATCTTCTGTGCATGTGTAATGTAGAAAGCACAACTAGGGCAAGTAGAAAAGGGGAAACAAAATCAATGATGAAAACCACGTCAGAAGCGGTTACTGGTAAATGTCAAATTTCATATGGCTTGATAACATAGCTCATGTTTTCAAACAGAAAATAATTACTTTCCACAAAACTACCTGAAAAAATTTAAGCTGTATCATCAACCTTCACAAATTCAGACTAACTGTGCATAAGACTGGTCTAAACCAGATAAAAATCAGGAGAATAAATTTATAATACAATCAAATTTGAAAGAAATTCAAAACATAAAATGTCAGTATTATTGAGCTTGTTAGATTATAAACTCAGTTTGCTTCAAACAAAGCTCAATTGGAAAATAAATCCCAGATAAAAGAAATGATATGGTGGATAGATTGATTAAAAGCAGCTTAGGGGGTGCCTGGTGGCTCAGTCCATTAAGTATCTGCCTTTGGCTTATGACCTGATCTGAGTTCTGGGATGGAGCCCCACATCAGGCTCCCTGCTCAGTGGAGAGCCTGCCTTTCTCTCTCCCTCTCCCCCTGTGCTTATCTTTCTCAGTCTCTCTCTCTCTCTCAAACAAATGAAAAACCTTTAAAAAAAAAAAAAATCTTAGAATTAAGTTAAACCTCTGGAAGATCATCATCTTAAAAATAAGAATTTGGCCCCTCAGAGTATCATTATCACTGTCTCTTGACATTTTCCCTTAATATTAAGATTTTTGCTTTTAGTTTACTACAAAGCTGTGATCACCAAGACAGCATTGTACTGGCACAAAAACAAACATGCAGACCAGTGGAACAGAGTAGAGAGTCCAGATATGGACCCTCAACTCTATGGTCAAATAATCTTTGACAAAGCAGGGAAATATACACAATGGGGAAAAGACAGTCTCTTCAATAAATGGTGCTGGGAAAATTGGACAGTTATGTGTAGAAGAATGAAATTTGACCATTCTCTTACACCATACACAAAGATAAACTCAAAATGGATAAAAGACCTCAATGTGAGACAGGAATCTATCAAAATCCTAGAGGCAAACATAGGCAGTAACCTCTTTGACATTGGCCACAGCAACTTCTTTCAAGATATGTCTCGAAGGAAAGGCAAAGGAAATAAAAGTGAAAATGAACTTTTGGGACTTCATCAAGATCAAAATCTTCTGCATAGCAAAGGAAACGATCAACAAAACAAAGAGGCAACCCATGGAATGGGAGAAGATGTTTGCAAATGACACTACAAAGGGCTGATATCCAAGATCTATAAAGAACTCCTCAAACTCAATACACACAAAGTAGATACTCACATCAAAAAATGGGCAGAAGACATGAATAGACACTTCTCCAAAGAAGACAAACAAAAGTCTAACAGACACATGAAAAAATTTTCATCATCATTAGCCATTAGGAAGATTCAAATCAAAACCACATTGAGATACCAACTTACACCAGTTTGAATGGCCAAAATTAACAAGACAGTAAACATGTTTTGGAGAGGATGTGGAGAAAGGGAAACATCTTACACTATTGGTGGGAATGCAAGTTGGTGCAGCCACTTTGGAAAACAGTGTGGAGATTCCTTAAGATATTAAAAATAGAGCTACCCCATGACCCGGCACTACTAGGTATTTACCCTAAAGATAGAGAGGTAGTGAAAAGAAGAGCCATCTGTACCCCAATGTTCACAGCAACAATGGTCACAGTCACCAAACTGTGGAAAGAACCAAGATGCCCTTCAACAGACAAATGGATTAAGAAGATATGGTCCATATATACAATGGAGTATTATCCCTCCATCAGAAAGGATGAATACCCAACTTTTATATCAACATGAACAGGACTGGAAGAGAGTATGCTAAGTGAAAAAGTCAAACAGAGAGAGTCCATTATCATATGGTTTCACTTACTTATGGAGCATAAGGAATAACATGGAGGACATTGGGAGATGGAGAGGAGAAGTGAGTTGGGGGAAACTGAAGGGGGAGACAACCCATGAGAGACTGTGGACTCTGAGAAACAAACTGAGGGTTTTGGAGGGGAGGGAGTTGGGGAGTTGGGTGAGTCTGATGATGGGTATTATGGAGGGCATGTATTGTGTGTAGCACTGGGTGTGGTGAATAAACAATGAATGCTGAAATACTGAAAAGAAATAAAATTTTAAAAAATTTAAAATGTATTTTTATTTTTATCAAGAATAATTAAATATATATGTATAACTTACCTTCAAATTCAATGAAAAATATTATTGAGGTAATTCATTGTCTGTTACATTACTCAACATCAACCATTTTGTTCTTTAGTTCTTGGTATTAAAAGGTGTTGCCCAGCTTATTGCACACAGAAGGCATAAAATACAAATGCTCTGAAATATCTGAAAACATATACTCTGTGCAAAATAAGTATACATGTTGCAGTCTTGTTTATACCACCAATCTGGTTAGTTGTGTGTAATACAAAGTTAAGTGTCAACAAACCCCCATATGGATTACAAAAATTTCTAAATTTGTATTTCTCCATTCATGTTATATTGCATGTGTACCAACAAATTAGTAGGCAGATTCTGTCCTCTAAGCTGTCAAAGTTATAAATTAAAACAAAAATTGTACTCTTTTCATAATCAGTTGATGAAAAAATATAAATCAATTCACACATAAAAAAAATAGAATAAACTAAAACTATTTAAAAAAAAGATACTATTGAACTATTGGGGGAAAAAAAAAAACCCTGAATGGGTTCTGTGGCAACATATAAAAATTTCACATAATTGTATCCTGTTTTTTTAAAAGATTTATTTATTTTTATTTGAGAGAGAGAGAGAGAGCATGGGGAGGGGCAGAGAGAGGGAGAGTCTTTTAATCCAACTCCAAACTGACCGTGGAGACCAACTTGGAGCTCAACTCACAACCCTGAGATCACAACCTGAGCCTAAACCAAGAGTTGGATGACTGCACCACCCAGGAGCCCCACATAGTTGTATTCTAAAATATATATTTACTTAAGTCTAATATATACCTTAAAGTATGAAATGATTCTGAATTATATCCACCAATGGCTTTTGGAGCATATTATCCATTCATTCCACATTTTGTGTTCCTGTAGAAGAGTTGAGTATCAAATATTCACCCTCACTTTATAATCGGCTATCCTAAAGGACAGCTCCAGACCCATTGCAGTGATCCCTGTAAACAGGGAGTTAATACTAGTAACTACTGAAAGCAGAAATTTTCTGCATCTCTTAATAGGTATTAACATAGCTAATAAGAACTAGCAGTGACTACACAGTAAGTCCTAAGGTATATGACAAATGGTTTGCATGCATTATATTACTGAATTCTCCCAAGGGTCTTCCCAAGTTCAAGTACACTTACTAGTTCCATTTTAAATGAAGCTATAGATCACAGAGTTTAAGTAATCTACATGAGGCACAAAACTAGGAATTGGCAAAAATAGTATCCAAACCCAGAATTTGTGACCCTCAAATTCACAGTCTTAGTGCTACACTAAATCAGTATTACAAGAAATTATTTTCCCAGTTTCTTCAGAAAAACACGCAAAAAGAGGATAAAGAAAACACGTTTTTCTGAAATTTTCTAAATAACAGCTAAATAAAATAAGAAATATAAAGTTTAGTTTATGTTTGAGGATTTAGATAAAAAATAATTGGATAAGTTAGAAAATGTTAATTATGGGAAAGTAATTCTTTTAATTTAATTAAAATTTAGTCTTCACAGTTCATTCCTGTGGCAATTCCTGTTGCTTGGTTACCATAAGGCAGACATAACTAACTACACAAGAATTATCACAACTATACAAAAATAATAAACATTTCTTATCTCCCTGTTGTACTGTTAAATACTGAATTATAGAAGAGAGCAAATTAAGTTTATTAGATGCCTAAAATAGCCATTCAATACATAAACTAATGATTTCATCATTCTTCGTTGGGTCTTCTAATCTCCTAGGTATATAACTGATGAATATATCTTTAGTTGCAGTGACAAGAATACCTTATGGAATCCGACCAGTGAGTCATCCAAAGTGTTCTGTTGCTGAGAGCAAGGACCCCTTTGGATAAGCACTATGGAGATAAGAAATGAACACTTACAGTCAGGATAAGGAATGTACAAAGGGAATATCTGTTGTTTTGCTGTCTGAAGATTCTCACACCTTTTTCTAATAACAAAAGCCCTCTCACCTGAGGGAACTCATTCCTTGTAGGTCAAGCAGAGTTGACCTTAACACATCCCAGACCACAGAGGTGGGCAGAAGGCCCCTAATTAAATGAAGTTCTCCATCCCCTTGGCCACAGCAATTGTACATGTTATTCAAGAATTCTAATCATACTTTTCAGTGATGCTACTATATTTATAGCAAGAGAGAGCTTTGGGGTCTCTCTTCAGGGTTGTGATCTGTAAGGATACAGGCTTGTGGTTACCGGCAGCTTATATGTCCAACCATTTGGGGAAATCCTGTTTGAAAATAAAATCAATAAACAGAAGAAGTAGAGCTGAGTGACAAAACAGGCTCATTTGGAGCCAGCTCTTCTGTGGGCCTTTATAGTTACATGAACCAGCATACTTCCTTTTTGCCTAAGCTAATTTGATCTGAGTTTCAACTGCAAACAAAAAATTTGACAGATACAATTGTCTCAAAAGTGGAGTTACTTAATTCCAAGTTGATTATAGTTCTATTTAAGAACCCAGGATTTGAAGATGATAACCACAAGCTGTATGAAGTCATATTTCATTTTTATTTGTCTCTAAAACATTTTAAGTGTTGAATAGTGGTAACAAATTGGAAATCTGTGAGTTAAACACACTGTGTCCATACATTATAGTCACCAATAGTTGAGGAGAATGACTGGATAAAAATCTTTCAAACAATACTTCAGTATCATGAGGCTTTAAAATCTATCATCAGTGGTTTATTTCCTTTTTGTAAGCCTTGCCATTTCCCTGAAGTTCTCTTTTGAAAAATTAATGACATTAAGGCACTTACATCCTGGTGTGAAATACTCAAAAATGTTTTTCTCCAGGACAGAAGAGGAGTAGGTACAAAAGTTTCAGAAAGCAGGTAAAAAGTAAAAGGATAAAGAGAAAGAAGAAAAGCCACAGATCAAGAGAAAACATTTGCAAAAGACATCCCAAAATACACAAAGAACTTTTAAAACTTAAAGAAAAAAACAACCTGATTAAAATATGAGCAAAAGATCTGAACAGACATCAAAGAAGACATATAGATATCAAATAAGCATGTGAAAAGATATTCAATGTCACATGTCAGGAAATTGCAAAGTAAGTAAGATACCACTACACATCTATTAGAATGGCCCAAATCCAAAACACCAACACCACCAAATGCTGGCAAGGATAAGACAATAGGAACCCTCATTCACTGCCAGCGGGAATGCAAAATGGTACAGCCAATTTGAAAGACAGCTTCTTACAAAATTAAACATACTCTTCCCGTATAATCCAGCAATTGCACTCCTTGATATCCAAATGAATTGAAAACATGCCCACACAAAAACCTGCACATGAATGTTTATAGCAGCCCTATTCATAATTGCCAAAATTTGGGAGCAGCTAAGATGCCTTAGGTGAATAGATGAACTGTCATACATTCATACAATGGAATATTATTCAGTGTTAAAAGTAAATGAGCTATCAGTCCACAAAAAGACATGGAGGAACCATGAATGCACACTGCAAAGTGAAAGAAACCAGTCTGAAGAGGCTGTAAATACTGTATAATTCCAGTTAAATGACATACCAGAAAAGACAAAAGTATGAAGACAGGAAAAAGATCAGTGGTTGACAAGGGCTTGGGGGAAGGAAGAGAAAAACAGGCAGTGCATAAAGGATATTTAGGGAAGTGAGACTATCCTGTAATGTATTATAATGGTGGATACATGTCATCATACACTGGTCAAAACTCCCAGGATGTATATATAGCACAAAGAGTGAACCCTAATATCCTAATATTAACTATGGACTTCGACTGATAATGATGTGTTACTGTTAGTCCATGAATTATAACAAATGTACCACACTGGTGCATGGATGCAGGATGTTGATGGTGAGGGAAGCTTGTGCATGTGTGAAGAGTGGGTATGTGGGAACTCGCTTTACTTTCTGCTCAGTTTTGCTCTGCAGCTAAAACTTCTCTAAAAAAATAAGATTATTAATTTCATTTTAAAAAGTAAAAGCAATGAAGCAGGTGATGACCAAGAGTCAACAAATGGCACACATTACAATTGTCCCATCCCTATCATTCTTCCATGGGAAGAACACTGGATTTAGGAACTTCTGTTTACATAACAAGTATTTATTGAAAACCTACTATGTGTCTAGTATTCTGCTGGGTGTCTTGGAAATGGAACAGAAATAGCCATTTCCCATATAGAGTTTGCAATCTATCATAGAGAGGAGTAAGACAGTAAACAAATAATATATTGTGATAGATTATAATACGTGCTAAAAAGAAATATATGGGACCTAAGAGATAATGATACTAGGGATGATTTTACCAAAAAAAGGAAGAAGAAAAATAGGCCCACAGGTGTAAAGCGGTATAGGGTCAAAGAAGCATGTATATAACATGAGAGCATTAGATAATATTTAAATATTGGTGAGACTAGTCTAATAGAGAAAAAGAAATCAAAATGCCAAAGAGAGGCAGTAAATTATGAAGCAAGGACTCCAAGATGGCAGGAAGAAATAGAATTCAGAATATATGTAGAAGATTTGCTCTTTGATAGGAGAGAAGTTCCCCCATTTTACCAAGAAAAGAGGAGTATAAAGAGAAGAAAGAGGGACCCCTGAGTTGCTCAGTCATTAAGCATCTGCCTTCAGCTCAGGTCATGATCCCAGAGTCCTAGGATTGAGCCTCGCATCGGGCTCCCTGCTCAGTGAGAAGCCTGCTTCTCCCTCTTCTACTCTCCCTGCTTCTGTTCCCTCTCTCGCTGTGTCTCTCTCTGTCAAATAAATAAACAAGATCTTTTAAAAAGAGAGAGAGAGAGAAGAAAGAATATTTACTGGCCCACTAGTAGGAAGGTATGGATCTTCCCATCATGTAAACAGGAATCTCCTTTGAGGATGTGCATAGTAGATGGCAAATGTAGAAGGAGCTGAAATAACTTTTTATTAAATCTAATCAAAATAGGAACCACATTTTCGGCCAGCAAAGAAGAGAGCTTTTACTGGGGTGGCCCATATATTGTTACTCAGGTCCTGAGCACAGTTTTGACAAAGTCTGTGGCTTGCAGGGACCAAAGTGAAAGCCATGCTAAGAGGAGAAATGTCTCTGTTCATATGAATTAGATTGCATTTTCTCTGAGTTACTTAAAAGCTTGCCTTGGTAAGGTACCCTTGTTTCTTAACTAAACAATGAGAAAATCAGCCAACGTGGTCAGTGGGAAGACTAACCTAGAAATGGAGAACCCACACTAACCTGCACTCAAGGGACAACCTCCATTGCCTGAGTCAGTACTCACTGAGCAGACTAGAAAGTTCATTAGCATCCAACCAAAGCCTGAACATTCTTATCATAGAAGACAAAGGGAAAGGGAAAAGGAGGTTCCATGGCCTAAGAGGGGATGGGAAGTGAAGTCTTCCAGAGCAGATGTTTTGATCTGAGTAGGATTTGAGAGAGAGAGCTCTAGAAAATAGAGAAATAGGGGGTAATGGAAATTGAGAGAGAGACCTGGAGACAGAGAACATCTACTTGAGACAGTTTCTTTTAGAAGATTGGAGGGTGGAAGGCCCTTCACTAAGTTGGAGAAAAAGATTTCTGTTCTTCCAACATGATGTAGCTTTTCTGAGGTCGTCCCAGTGCATTTTTTCTCCCCAGAGGAACAGGACAGAGAGGAAGAAATTAGGAAAGACTAGCACTGACTCACCCTAGTAGATTACTCTCAGATGTGAGTTACCTTGACTGGAGAGAGAGACTGACAGGTGCTGAGGTCCAAAAAAGAGAATGACTGAGAATGCTTGCCACAAGTGGGTCATAGAAATATGAGGCAAGATCTTCAGGGAGAGTTTAAAGAGAGATGATATGAAATAGTTTTTGTGACAAGTAGGAGAATGACCCTTCAGTATGACACAGGTTGCTGGCAAGAGTTAAGAGCTTATTTAAGACAGAAGTTTTTGTGTTTGAGCCTTGCTTCTGTCATTTAGTAGCTGTGTATATAATATACATAACCCCTCTGAACTTGAATTCCCTTGCTGATAAACTGGGAATAGTAACACCTACAATATAAGGCTGTAGAAAGGATTAAATGAGATTAGATATGTAAAGCTCTTTATACATATTAGATTCTTAAAAACTATTTGTTTCTTCTCTGTTTTCATAGTTTTCAGGATTCATAAGCTTTACTAAGCTGCAGGGTCTTTTATTTTTAGGTCGATACTCACTTGAGAGTTTTTTTCCTGGGTAAAGTGTTAACATTAAGCAAGATACAAAATTAACACACAAAAATAAGTAGTGTTTCTATATGCCAACAATTATTTCTTTAGAAAGAAATAAAGAAAATGATCCCATTTACAATAGCATCAAAAATAATACTTAAGAAAAAATTTAACTAAAGAGCCAAAAGATCTCCACAATGAAAACTATAAAATAATGATGAAAGAAATCATAAGAGACACAAATAAATATAAATCCCATGTTTATGAATTGGAAGAATTAATATTGTTAAAATGTCCATACTACCCAAAGCCATCTACAGATTCAATGCAATCATCATGAAGAATCTGGGGAATTTTTACAGAAGTAGAAGAAAAAAAATCCCAAAATAAATATGGAACCACAAATTACCTTAAAACAATCCTAAGAAAAAAATCAAAACAGGAGGTATCACATTTCCTAATTTCAAGCTGCTATTATAAAATTACAGTAGTCAAAATAGTATGTACTGGCATAAGAACAAATAGACCAATGGAACAGAACAAAGAGCCCCAAAATAAATCCAAGCATGTACTAATATTTGAGAAGAGAGCAAAGAATACTCAATGGAGAAAAGACAATCTTATCAATAGACGGTACTGGGGTGGGGGGTGTGCCTGGGTGCTCAGGGTGTTAAGCCTCTGCCTTCCGCTCAGGTCATGATCTAGGATCGAGCCCTGCATTGGGCTCTCTGCTCAGCAGGGAGCCTGCTTCCCCCTTTCCCTCTGTCTGTCTCTCTGCCTACTTGTGATCTCTCTGTCAAATAAACAAAATTTAAAAAAAAAAATGGTGAGAGGGAGGAGTCAAGATGGCGGAGAAGTAGTAGACTGAGACTACATCAAGTAGCAGGAGATCAGCTAGATAGCTTATCAAACCATTGCAAACACCTACAAATCCAACAGGAGATTGAAGAGAAGAAGAGCAACAATTCTAGAAACAGAAAATCAACCACTTTCTGAAAGGTAGGACCGGGGGAGAAGTGAATCCAAAGCAACGGGAAGATAGACCGCGGGGGGAGGGGCCAGCTCCTGGCAAATGGCAGAACAACGGAGCACAAAATCAGGACTTTTAAAAGTCTGCTCCACTGAGGGACATCGCTCCAGAGGCTAAACCAGGGTGAAGCCCACGGGGGGGACAGTGTGGCCCCAGGTCCTATGGGGTCATAGAAGGATCAGGGGTGTCTGAGTGTTGCAGAGCTCACAGGTATTAGAGCAGGAAAGCAGCTACAGAGACACAGCTGAGGAGTGAGCTCTCAGCTCGGAGTTATCTTGAACCAGTCACAGGCTGGGTGAGCTCAGAGGGTGGCCGGAGGCCAGGGAGACAGGAGTGATTGAGCACTTTTCTCTGAGGGCGCACTGAGGAGTGGGGCCCCAAACTCTTGGCTCCTCCAGACCAGAGGTTGGGAGGCCGCCATTTTCATTCCTGTCCTCCAGAACTCTACAGAAAGCATTCAGGGGACAAAAGCGAACCCGAGAGGATTACTTAGCCCGGGCCCTGGTAAGGGCGGTGCAATTCCGCCAGGGGCAAAGACACTTGAGAATCATTACAACAGGCCCCTCCCCCAGAAGATCAATGAGAAATCCAGCCAAGACCAAGTTCACTTACCTAGGAGAACAGTGGAATTCCAGAGGAGGAGAAAGCAAAGCATGGAATTCATGGCTTTCTCCCCATGATTCTTTAGGCTTGCAGGTAATTTAATTTGTTTTTAATTTTATTTTTTTCTTCTGCTAAATTTTTTTTAACTTTTACCCTTTCCTCTTTTAACATTTTTCAACTAGTTTATCTTAACAGTAACTTTCATTTAAAAAAATCTTTTTTGAAACTTCATTATTATAGTCATATTTTATCCTTCGTTGTATCTAACTTTATTTTTTATATACACATAGGGTTTTTTTCTTCTAAAATATTGGGAGTACAACTTCTTCTAATAGATCAAAGTATACCCTAAATCTAGCTCTGGGCTTGTTCTAGTCTCCATCCTGAGCAAATTCTCTCTACTTTCTTTTTCTTTATTCTCCCAACCAACTTACTTTATCAACTCTTTTTTTAGAAATTAAAAAATTTTTTTTCATCTTCATAGGCATATTTCATCCCTACATTGTGTTTAACCTTATATATGTTATTCATTCTTTAAAATTATGGGAGGTAATTTCTTCTAAGAGACCAATATACTCCCAAAATAAAGAGGGTGACCCTGTTCTAGTCACCAGCTTAATATATATATATTTTTTTTTTATATTTTTTCTTTATTTGTTTTTTTTTTTAATTTTTTTTTCCTGAACTTCTTTTTATCCCCTTTCTCTCCCCCACGATTTGTGATCTCTTCTGATTTGGTTAAAGCATATTTTCCTGGGATCTTGGCCACCCTTTTAGTATTTTATTTGCTCCTTCATATATTCTTATCTGGACAAAATGACAAGGCGGAAAAACCCACCACAAAAAAAAAGGGGGGGGGCAGTACCAAAGGCTAGGGACCTAATCAATATGGACATTGGTATTATGTCAGATCTAGAGTTCAGAACGACAATTCTCAAGGTTCTAGCCAGGCTCAAAAAAGGCATGGAAGATGATACAGAAACCCTCTCTGGAGAAAAAAAAGCCCTTTCTGGAGAAATAAAAGAACTAAAATCTAACCAAGTTGAAATTAAAAAAGCTATTAATGAGGTGCAATAAAAAATGGAAGCTCTTATTGCTAGGATAAATGAGGTAGAAGAAAGAATTAGTGATATAGAAGACCAAATGACAGAGAATAAAGAAACTGAACAAAAGAGAGAAAAACAAATACTGGACCATGAGGGGAGAATTCGAGAGATAAGTGACACCATAAGACGAAACAACATTAGAATAATTGGGATTCCAGAAGAAAAAAAGAGAGGGGAGCAGAAGGTATATTGGAGAGAATTATTATAGAGAATTTCCCTAATATGGCAAAGGGAACAAGCATCAAAATCCAGGAGGTGCCGAGAACCCCCATCAAAATCAATAAGAATAGGTCCACACCCCATCACCTAATAGTAAAATTTACAAGTCTTAGTGACAAAGAGAAAATCCTGAAAGCAGCCTGGGAAAAGAGGTCCATAACATACAATGGTAAAAATATTAGATTGGCAGCAGACTTATCCACAGAGACCCGGCAGACCAGAAAGAACTGGCACGATATATTCAGAGCACTAAACGAGAAAAACATGCAGCCAAGAATACTATATCCAGCTAGGCTATCATTGAAAATAGAAGGAGTGATAAAAAGCTTCCAGGACAAACAAAAACTGAAAGAATTTGCAAACACCAAACCAGCTCTACAGGAAATATTGAAAGGGGTCCTCTAAACAAAGAGAGACCCTAAAACTAGTAGATCAGAAAGGAACAGAGACAATACACAGTAACAGTCACCTTACAGGCAATACAATGACACTAAATTCATATCTCTCAATAGTTACCCTGAATGTAAATGGGCTAAATGCCCCAATCAAAAGACAAAGGGTATCAGAATGGATAAAAATCCAAAACCCATCAATATGCTGCCTACAAGGGGCACCTGGGTGGCTCAGTGCGTTAAAGCTTCTGCCTTGGGCTCAGGTCATGATCCCAGGGTCCTGGGATTGAGCCCTGCATCGGGCTCTCTGCTCAGCAGTGAGCCTGCTTCCACCTCTCTCTCTGCCTGATGCTGCTCTGCCTACTTGTGATCTCTGTCTGTCAAATAAATAAATAAAATCTTTAAAAAAAAATGCTGCCTATAAGAAACTCATTTTAGACCTGAAGACACCTCCAGATTTAAAGTGAGGGGGTGGAAAACAATGCACCATGCTAATGGACATCAGAAGAAAGCTGGGGTGGCAATCCTTATACCAGATCAATTAGATTTTAAGCTAAAGATATAAGAGATGAGGAAGGACACCATATCATACTCAAAGGGTCTGTCCAACAAGAAGATCTAACAATCTTAAAAATCTATGACTCTAACATGGGAGCAGCCAACTATATAAACCAATTAATAACAAAATCAAAGAAACACATCGACAATAATACAATAATAGTAGGGGACTTTAACACTCCCCTCACTGAAATGGACAGATCATCCAAGCAAAAGATCAACAAGGAAATAAAGGCCTTAAATGAGACACTGGACCAGATGGACAACACAGATATATTCAGAACATTTCATCCCAAAGCAACAGAATACACATTCTTCTCTAGTGCACATGGAACATTCTCCAGAATAGATCACATCCTTGGTCCTAAATCCGGTCTCAACCGGTATCAAAAGATTGGGATCATTCCCTGCATATTTTCAGACCACAATGCTCTGAAGCTAGAACTCAATCACAAGAGGAAATTTGGAAAGAACCCAAATCCATGGAGACTAAACAGCATCCTTCTAAAGAATGAATGGGTCAACCAGGAAATTAAAGAAGAATTGAAAAAATTCATGGAAACAAATGATAATGAAAACACAACTGTTCAAAATCTGTGGGACACAGCAAAAGGAGTCCTAAGAGGAAAATATATAGCGGTACAAGCCTTTCTCAAGAAACAAGAAAGGTCTCAAGTACACAACCTAACCCTACACCTAAAGGAGCTGGAGAAAGAACAACAAAGAAAGCCTAAACCCAGCAGGAGAAGAGAAATAATAAGGATCAGAGCAGAAATCAATGAAACAGAAACCAAAAAAACAATAGAGCAAATCAATGAAACTAGGAGCTGGTTCTTTGAAAGAATTAATAAGATTCATAAACCCCTGGCCAGACCTATCAAAAAGAAAAGAGAAAGGACCCAAATAAAATCATGGAAGAAATGGATGCATTCCTAGAGACATATAAACTACCACAACTGAACCAGGAAGAAATAGAAAGCCTGAACAGACCCATAACCAGTAAGGAGATTGAAACAGTCATCAAAAATCTCCAAACAAACAAAAGCCCAGGCCCAGATGGCATCCCAGGGGATTTCTACCAAACATTTAAAGAAGAATTAATTCCTATTCTCCTGAAACTGTTCCAAAAAATAGAAGTGGAAGGAAAACTTCCAAACTCATTTTATGAGGCCAGCATCACCTTGATCCCAAAACCAGACAAGGATCCCATCAAAAAAGAGAATTACAGACCAATATCCTTGAGGAACACACATGTGAAAATTCTCACCAAAATACTAGCCAGTAGGATTCAACAGTACATTAAAAGGATTATTCACCACGACCAAGTGGGATTTATTCCAGGGCTGCAAGGTTGTTTCAACATCCACAAATCAATCAATGTGATACAATACATTACTAAAAGAAAGAACAAGAACCATATGATACTCTCCATAGATGCTGAAAAAGCATTTGACAAAGTACAGCATCCCTTCTTGATCAAAACTCTTCAGAGTGTAAGAATAGAAGACACATACCTCAATATTATCAAAGCCATCTATGAAAAATCCACCACAAATATCATTCTCAATGGAGAAAAACTGAAAGCTTTTCCACTGAGGTCAGGAACACGGCAGGGATGTCCATTATCACCACTGCTATTCAACATAGTACTAGAAGTCCTAGCCTCAGCAATCAGACAACAAAAGGAAATTAAAGGCATCCAAATCGGCAAAGAAGAAGTCAAACTATCACTCTCTGCAGATGATATGATACTATATGTGGCAAACCCAAAAGGCTCCACTCCAAAACTGCCAGAACTTGTGCAGGAATTCAGTAAAGTGTCAGAATATAAAATCAATGCACAGAAATCAGTTGCATTTCTTTACACCAACAATAAGACAGAAGAAAGAGAAATTAAGGAGTCAATCCCATTATTTACAATTGCACCCAAAACCATAAGATACCTAGGAATAAACCTAACCAAAGAGGCAAAGAATCTATACTCAGAAAACTATGAAGTACTCATGAAAGAAATTGAGGAAGACACAAAGAAAGGGAAAAATGTTCCATGCTTCTGGACTGGAAGAACAAATATTTTGAAAATGTCTATACTACCTAAAGCAATCTACACATTTAATGCAATCCCTATCAAAGTACCATCCATTTTTTTCAAAGAAATGGAACAAATAATCCTAAAATTTATATGGAACCAGAAAAGACCTTGAATAGCCAAAGGAATATTGAAAAAGAAAGCCAAAGTCAGTGTCATCATAATTCCGGACTTCAAGCTCTATTACAAAGCTGTCATCATCAAGACAGTATGGTACTGGCACAAAAACAGACACATAGATCAATGGAACAGAATAGAGAGCCCAGAAATAGACCCTCAACTTTATGGTCAACTAATCTTCGACAGAGCAGGAAAGAATGTCCAGTGGAAAGAAGACAGCCTTTTCAACAAATTGGACAATGGGACAAATTGGAAAATGGGAAAATTGGACAGCCACATGCAGAAAAATGAAATTGGACCATTTCCTTACACCACACATGAAAATAGACTCAAAATGGATGAAGGACCTCAATGTGAGAAAGGAATCCATCAAAATCCCTGAGGAGAACACAAGCTGCAGCAACATATTCCTAGGAACATCGCCAAAGGCAAGGGAAGCAAGGACAAAAATGAACTATTGGGACTTCATCAAGATCAAAAGCTTTTGCACAGCAAAGGAAACACTTAACAAAACCAAAAGACAACTGACAGAATGGGAGAAGATACTGCGAACGACATATCAGATAAAGGGCTAGTATCCAAAATCTATAAAGAGCTTAGCAAACTCAACACCCAAAGAACAAATAATCCAATCAAGAAATGGGCAGAGGACATGAACAGACATTTCTACAAAGAAGACATCCAGATGGCCAACAGACACATGAAAAAGTGCTCCATATCACTCAACATCAGGGAAATACAAATCAAAACCACAATGAGATACCACCTCACACCAGTCAGAATGGCTAAAACTAACAAGTCAGGAAATGACCGATGCTGGCAAGGATGCAGAGAAAGGGGAACTCTCCTACACTGTTGGTGGGAATGCAAGCTGGTGCAACCACTCTGGAAATTGAAAATTGAAAATAGAGCTACCTTATCGCCCAGCAATTGCCCTACTCGGTATTTACCCTAAAGATACAAATGTAGTGATCTGAAAGGGCACGTGCACCCGAATGTTTATAGCAGCAATGTCCACAATAGCCAAACTATGGAAAGAACCTAGATGCCCATCAACAGATGAATGGATACAGAAGATGTGGTATATATACACAATGGAATACTATGCAGCCACCAAAAGAAATGAAATCTTACCTTTTGTGATGATGTGGATGGAACTAGAGGGTATCATGCTTAGCGAAATAAGTCAGTCAGAGAAAGACAACTATCATATGATCTCCCTGATATGAGGAAGTGGAGATGCAATGTGGGGGGGTTGGGGGATAGGAAAAGCATAAATGAAACAAGATGGGATTAGGAGGGAGACAAACCATAAGTGACTCTTAATCTCACAAAACAAACTGTGGGTTGCTGGGGGAGGGGGGCCGGAAAAGGGGTGTAAGGTTATGGACATTGGGGAGGGTATGTGCTATGGTGAGTGCTGTGAAGTGTGTAAACCTGGTGATTCACAGACCTGTATCCCTGGGAATAAAAATACATTATATGTTTATAAAAAAATTTAAAAATTTAATATAAAGAAATGGTACTGGGAAAATTGGACATTTCCATGTAAAAGATTGAAACTACACCCCTATGTTACACCATTCACAAAAATTAACTCAAAATGTATTAAAGACTTAAATGTAAGACATGAAACCATAAAACTCCTAGAAGAAAATGTAGGAAAAAGCCCTTTGACATGGGTCCTGGCCATGATATTTTGGATATTACACCTAAAGCACAGCAACACAATAAAAAATAAACAAGTAAGAGAACGTCAAACTAAAAAGCTTCTGTACACCAAAGCAAATGATCAACAATATGCAAAGGCAACTTACTGAATAGGAGAAAATATTTACAAATCTGATAAGGTGTTAATAGCCAAAATACATGAAAAAAACATACAACTTACTAGGGGAAAAAAATGCAAATAATCCAATTTAAAAATGTGCAAATTACCTGACCAGTTATTTTTCCAAAGAAGATATACAAATGGCCTACAGGCCCATATGCTCAAGATCAGTAATTTTCAGGGAAATGCAAGTCAAAACCAAAATGAGATATCACCTCACATCTGTTAGAATGACTGTCATCCGGGACACCTGGGTGGTTCAATTGTTAAGCATCTGCCTTTCAGCTGGGGTCATGATCATTGGGTCCTAGGACTGAGCCCTGCCTCAGGCTCCCTGCTCAACGGGAAGCCTGCTTCTCCCTCTCCCACTCCCCCTGCTTGTGTTCTATCTGTCAAATTAATAAATAAAATCTTTAAAAAAAAATGGCTAGCATCTAAAAAAGAGAGAGAGAGAACAAAGGCTGGAATGGATGTGGAAAAAAAAGAGCACTTGTGTACTTATGGTAGGATTATAAATGGTATAGCCACTATGGAAAACATTATGAAGTTTCCTAAAAAAATTAAAAATAGACCTATCACATGATCTAATAAATCTACTTCTGGTTGTATACCCAAAGGAAACAAAATAACTATGTTGAGATAGCTGCATCCTGATGTTCAAAGCAGCATTGTTTACAATCGCCAAGAAATAGAAACAACCTAAGTGTCCATCAGCAGATGAATGGATAAAGAAAATCAAGTACATATATACAGTGACGTACTACTAAGCCATAAAAAAAAGTAAATCCTGACATTTGAGACAACATGGATGGACCTTGAGGGCATAATGCCAAGTGAAATAAGTCACAGAAAGATAAATACTGTTCAATGTCACTTATATGATGAATCTTGAAAAAAAGAAGAAGAAAAAGAAAAAAATAAAAACTCAGGAAAAGAGATCAGATTTGTGGTTATCCAAGGCAGGGGACAGGGGATGAGGAACTGGATGAAAGTGGTCAAAAGATGCAAACCTTTAGCTATAAGATAAGCAAATACTGAGGGAGGAGTTAAGATGGTAGAGGAGGAAGGGGACCTTGGGCTTGCCTCACCCCTCAAAAACAGCTAGATAAATATCAAATCATTTTGAATACCCAAGAAATTGATCTGAGGACTGACAGAGTAAAACTGTACTAGAGACTGAAAAAAAACACATGGTGGAAGGAAGAAGCTGCAGAGAGTTGAGAGTTCATTTGAGAGAGACAAGAGCTATGGGTACTAAGAAGGGGATGGAGCCCTGATCATGAGGGGCAGAGAGAGAGAGTTCACAAAAGCATACACAAGGAATTGCACAAAAAAAATCTCTTTTCCCAAAACCATGACTGGGAAAGGGAGAGGGGCTGAACACCAGAAGTTTTTATAAATGGTGGAACAGAGTCTGAAGTTCTGAAGTCCATACCTTTTCCACTGTTGTGCCTGAGGGGCTTAGCAGTACTCCTGTGGGGAAGGAAGGCTGAGACCCAAGAGGGGAGAACCTGGTCTGGGGATCCCCTGGGTCCCACAGGGAGAAGCAGTTCCTTAGCTTGGAGTGCATTTGGGAATGGCAGCTTGGAGACAAAAGACTAATGGTGGCATCATTGAGCTGTCCAGTTCCCTAGCACATGAATACCACCAGAGGGCAGCAAGCTTTGTTCCCAGCTTTTAGCAGGGCTTTATCATAAACTTTGAACCACTGGCACCGGCCAGAGCACAGCAAGACCCTCCCAGAAGATCCCTGAGGGGCTGTGCCAGTGTATCTCTAAAATTTGTGGTTTAGAAACCCAGCCCCATGCCTGAGATAAAACACAGGAGTGCTATGTCATCTGGCAACTGGGAAGCTCAGATGCAGGCAGGGTGAAGGCGGGGATCTGGCAGGAGCCAGGGACAAAACAGAGATGATTGTTTGTTTTTCTGTGAGAGTTTCCTGAAGAGTAGCAGAAAGGATTTCCTTGCCCCACGGACAGGAATGATGAGCAATGACACTTTTGCCCCCACCCATCAGTGCAGACTGATTTCAGTGAGCAAAACAGAGGTTGGGGCCACTTATACCAAGCCCTACCACCCTGCACCTGCAGGTGCCTCTCCACCAGGGTAAGTCTGCCTGAAAATTGGAGTTACAGGCTCCTCCCCCAGAGGACCATTACAAACCCCTCATATGCACCAAGTCTACTGATCATAGAGCACTACAAAACTTCAGCTCTGGGGAAATAGGACTTGCTTCTTTTTATTATAAATATATATAGTTGGATCTAGCTTCTTTTAACAAACAGACCAAAAACACTAGGATCTAGCTTCCATTTATTTATTTATTTATATTTTTTAGGTTTTGTTTTGGTTTGTTTTGGTTTGGCTTTTTTGGACTTCTTATTGTAGCCATTCCTTTTAGGAGCAGGAATATAAGCTTTCCTAACAATCAAATACACACACATACATACATATACACACTGAGCCAAAAATAATGACAAGATGGATGAATTCACCCTAAAAGAAAGAACAAGAAGAATTCAAGTCTAGGGATTTAATCAATACAGATGCAAATAAGATGTCTGAACTAGAATTTAAAACCATAATCATAAGGATACTAGCTGGGCTTGAGAAAAGCATTGAAGATACTAGAGAATCCCATGCTGCAAAGATAAAAGAACTAAAAACTAGTCAGAACAAAATAAAAAATGCTACAAATGAGATGCAAAGCCAAATGGATGCAATGACAATGAGGATAGACAAAGCAGAGGAATAAATCAGTAATACAGAGGAAAAAATTATGGAAAATAAAAAAGTTGAAAAAAGAGGGAAAGAAAGGTATTGGATCACCAACATAGACTTAGGGATCTCAGCAACAACTTGAAGTGTAATAACATTTGTATCATAGGAATCCCAGAAGAAGAAAAGAAAGAAAAAGGAGCAGAAATTTTACTTGAGCAAATTATAACTAAAACTTCCCTAATCTGGGGATGGGAACAAACATCAAAATTCAAGAAGTACAGAGAACTCCCATTAAATTCAGCCAAAGCTGGCCATCATCAATACATATCATAGTCAAATTCACAAAATACACATGGAAAGAATCCTGAAAGCAGCAATGGGAAAGAAATTCTTAACCTACAAGTGAAGACAGATCAGGGTTTGCAGCAAATCCATCCACAGAAACTTGGCAGACCACAGAAAAGTAGCATGATATATTCAACATGCTAAATGGGAAAAATATGTAGCCAAGAATACTTTAGCAAGGTTGTCATTCAGAACAGGAGAGATAAAAAGTTTCCCAGACAAACAAAAACTAAAGGAGTTCATGACTAAATCACTAAACCAGCCCTGCAAGAAATATTAAGGGGGACTTCTTACATGGGGAAAAAAAGAAACAAAAGCAACTAAGACTAAAAAGGAGAAAAGAACAGCACCAGAAACACCAACTTTACAGGTAATACAATGGCACTAAATTCGTATTTTTGATAATCACTCTGAATGTAAATAGACTAAATATTGCAACAAAAGACACAGGATATCTGCATGGGTAAAAAAAAAAAAAAAACCATCTACATACTGCCTACCAGAGATTCATTTTGAACCTAAAGAAATCTTCAGATGGAAATTAGGGCATAGAGAACCATCTATCATACTAATGGACTTCAAAAGAAACCCAGAGTACCATACTTGTATCACACAAACTACAATTTAAAACAAAGACTGTAAAAAGGGATGAAGAATGGAATTTTATCATAATTTAAGGGGTCTATCCATCAAGAAATTCTAACTATTGTATATATTTATGCCCCCAACTTGGGAGCACACAAATATATAAAATACTTAAAAACAAACACAAGGAAACTCATTGATAACAATACCATAATAGTAGAGGACCTTGACACCCTATATCCAGCAATGGACAGATCATCTAAGCAGAAAATCAATGAGGAAACATTGGCTTTGAATGACACACTGGACCAAATGGACTTAACAGATATATTCAGATCATTTCATCCTAAAGCAATAGAATACACATTCTTTTCTAGTGTGCATAGAATATTCTCCAGAATAGATCAAATACTGGGTCAAAATCAGCTCTCAACAAGTACAGAAAGATGAATTTATACCATGCATATTTTAAGACCACACCATGAAACTTGAAGCCAGCCACAAGAAAATAATTTGGGAAGACCACAAACACATCAAGGTCAAAGAAGGTCCTACTAAAAAATGGATGGATTAACCAGGAAATTAAAGAAGAAATTTAAAAAATACATGGAAGCAAATGAAAATGAAAGCACAAGGTCTAGAACATTTGGGATGCAGCAAAGGCAGTTCTAAGAGGGAAGTATATAGCAATACAGGCAAGAAAAGTCTCAAATACACAACCTAACCTTAAGGAGCTAGAAAAGGAATAACAAATAAAGCCTAAAGTCAGCAGAAGAAGGGAAATAATAAAGATTAGAATAGAAATAAATGATATAGAAATAAATAAACAAAAAACAGTACAAGAAATCAATGAAACTAAGAGTTTGTTCTTTTAAATAATTAATAAAATTGATAAACCCCTAGTCAGACTTATCAATACGGAAAAAGAAAGAACCCTAGTAAATAAAATCATGAATGAAGGAGGAGAGATCACAAACAATACCACAGAAATACAAACAATTAGAAGAGAATAATTACAAAAAAAAATATGCTGAAAAATTGGGCAATCTGGAATAAATGCACAAATTCCTTGAAACATACCAACTACCAGAACTGAAACAGGAAGAAGAAAATTTGAACATACCCATAAGAGCAAAGAAACTGAATCAGTAATCAAAAATCTCCCAAAAAACAAAAGTCCACAGGCAGATGGCTTCCTAGAGGAATTCTACCAAACATTTAAAGAAAAGTTAATACCTATTCTTCTCAAACTATTCCAAAAAACAGAAATGGAAGGAAATTTTCCAAACTCATCTACAAGGTCAGCATTACCTTGATTCCAAAATCAAATGAAGACCCCACTAAAAAGGAGAATTACATATTCATCCCTGATGAATATGGATGCAAAAGTTCTGAACAAATACTAGCAAATCAAATACAACAGTACATTAAAAGAATTACTCACCACGACCTAGTCAGATTTATTCCTGGGCTGCAGGTGAGGTTCAATATTTGCAAATCAATCAACATGATATGCCACATTAATAAAAGAAAGGGTAAGAACTATATGATCCCTTCCATAGATGCAAGAAAAGCATTTGACAAATACAGCATTAATTCTTGATAAAAGCCCTCAGCAAAATGGGGTTAAAGGGAACATACTTCAACATCATAAAAACTATACATGAAAGACTCATAGCTAATATCATCCTCAATGGGGAAAAACTGAGATCTTTTCCTCTATGGTCAGGAACAAGACAGGGATGTCCACTCTCACCATTACTATTTAACATAGTACTGAAAGTTTTAATCTCAGCAATCAGACAACAAAAACAACTAAAAGGCATCCATATTGTCAAGAAAGAAGTCTAACTTCCACTATTTGCAGACATGATACTGTACATAGAAAACCTGAAAGGCTCCATCAAAAAACTCCTAGAAGTAATACATGAATTCAGCAAAGTCACAGGGATAGAGTCGCAAGCTCCTTGGAAATCCTTGCTCCAGCTACCTCGGGCTCCTTTCTCAGTGGGGATCCTGCTTCTCCCTCTGCCTGCTGTTCCCCCTGCTTGTGTGCATGTTCTCTCTCTCTCTGTCTGACAAATAATAAATAAAATCTTTTAAAAAAGAAAAAGAAGGGGTGCCTGGGTGGCTCAGTGGATTAAAGCCTCTGCCTTTGGCTCAGGTCATGATCCCAGGGTCCTGGGATCGAACCCCGAATCAGGCTCTCTGCTCAGCAGGGAGCCTGCTTCCCCCTCTCTCTCTCTGCCTGCCTCTCTGCCTACCTGTGATCTCAGTCTGTCAAGTAAATAAATAAAATCTTAAAAAAAAAAAGGAAAGAAATAAAGAAATCTGTTGCATTTCTACACACCAATAATGAAACAGAGAAATCAAGGAATCGATCCCATTTACAATCACACCAAAAACCATAAGATACCTAGGAATAAATCTAACCCAAGAGGTAAACAATCTGTACTCTGAAAACTATAGAACATTTATGAAAAAAATTGAGGAAGACACAAAGAAATGGACAAACATTCCATGCTCGTGGATCAGAAGAACAAATGCTGTTAAAATGTCATAGTACTTAAAGCAATCTACACATTTAATGCATCCCCATCAAAATACCATCAGCATTTTTCAGAGAGCTAAAACAAACATTCCTAAAATTGTACAAAACCACAAAATATCCTGAATAGCCAAAGCAGTCTTGAAAAAGAAAAGCAAAGCTGGAGATATCACAATTACGGACTTCAAGCTATAGTACAAAGCTGTAGTCATCAATACATTATGGTATCAGCACAAAAACAGAAACATAGATCAATGGAACAGAAGAGAAAACCCAGAAATGGACCTTCAACTGTATGGTCAACTAAACTGCAACAAAGCAGGGAAGAATATCCATTGGAAAATGACAGCCTCTTCAACAAATTGTATTGGAAAAACTGGAAAGCAACGTGCAGAAAAATGAAATAGGACCACTTTCTCACACCGTACACAAAAATAAATTCAAAATGGATGAAAAACCTAAATGTAAGACAGGAAACCATCAAAATCCTAGAGGAGAACACAGGAAGCAACCTGTCTGATCTCAGCCACAGCAAACTTCTTACTAGAAACACCTGCAGAGGCAAGGGAAATGAAAGCTTAATGAACTATTGGACTTCATTAAAATAAAAAGCTCCACAGCAAAGGAAACAATCAACAAAACTAAAGGCTGCCTGTGGAATGAAAGAAGATATTACAAATGACATATCTGATAAAGGGCTAGTATCCAAAATCTATAAGAACTTACCAAACTCAACACCCAAAAAAAACAAAGAATCCAATTAACAAATGGGCAGAAGACATGAATGGGTATTTTTCCGAAGAATTAATCCAGATGGCTAACAGGCACAGGAAACGATTCTTGTGGTATCTGGGTGGCTCAGTCAGTTAAGCATCTGCCTTCAGTTTGGGTCATGATCCCATGACTCTGGGATTGAGTCCCACATCGGGTTCCCTATTTGGAGGGGAGCCTGCTTCTCTCTGTACCCCTCCTCACTGCTTGTGCTCTCTCTCACTCTCTCTCTCATGCTCTCTCTCTCAAATAAATAAATAAAATCTTATTGAAATAAAGATTTTCCACATCATTCATCATCAGAAATACAAATCAAAACCACAATGAGATACCACCACACACCTGTCACAATGGCTAAATTTAACAACACAGGACACAACAGATGTTGATTAGGATGGAGAGAAAGGGGAATCTCTTACACTGTTGGTGGGAATGCAAATTGGTTCAGCCACTCTGGCGAACAGTATGGAGGTTACTCAAAAAGTTAAAAAAAGAACGTCCTTAGAACCCAGAAATTGCACTACTAGGTATTTACCCAAATGATACAAAAGTACAGATTTGTAGGGGTACATGTACCCCAATGTTTATAGCAGCATTATCAATAATAAACTATGGGAAGAGCCCAAGTGTCCATAGACTGATGAACAGATAAAGAAGATGAGGGGTGTGTGTGTGTGTGTGTGTGTGTGTGTGTGTGTGTGTGTATGAAAAAAGAGAGAAGGAGAGGGGGAGGCAAACCATAAGAGACTCTTAAGGATTGAGAACAGAGGGTTCTCTGTGGAGGGATGTGGGTGGGGGTTGGGTTAAATGGGTGATGGGCATTAAGGAGGGCACTTTCTGTGATGAGCGCTGAGTGTTAGAAGTAAGTGATGAATTACTAAATTCTATTCCTGAAATGAATATTACACTATATGTTAACTAACTAGAATGTAAATTAAAATTTGGAAGAAAAAAGGATAAGTAATTACTAGGGAGGTTATGTACAACATGATGACAACAGTTAACACTGCTGTATGGTTATGTCTGAAAGTTGTGAGGGACGCCTGGGTGGCTCATTCAGTTAAGTGTCTGCCTTTGGCTCAGGTAATGATCCCAGGATCCTGGGATCGAGCCCCTCACAGGGCTCCCTGCTTAGTGGGGAGTCTGCTTCTCCCTCTGCCCCTTCCCTGGCTTGTGCTCTCTCACTCTCTCTCTCTCAATAAATAAATAAAATCTTTTTAAAAGGAAAGAAAGAAAAAAGTTGCTAAGAGGGGTGCCTAAGTGGCAAAGTCGTTTAAGCATCCGACTCTTGGTTTCAGCTCAGGTCATAATCACAGGGTCATGAGATGGAGCCCCAGGGCAGGCTCCACATTGAGCACAGTCTGCTTAAGATTTTTCTCTCTCTCTCCCTCTGCCCTTCTCACTTGTGCTTGCTCTCTCTCTCTCTCAAATAAATAAATGTCTTTAAAAATAAAGAAAAAAGAAAGCTGCTAAGAGAATAAATCATAAAAGTTCTCATCACAAGGTATAAAACATTTTTTTCTTTCTGTATTCATATGAGATGACAGGTATTAAATACAGTTATTAACTAATGGATACTAACTAAGCTTATTGTGGTAATCATTTCACTATATATGTAAGTTAAGTCATTATGCTATACACCTTAAACATACAGTGCTGTATGTCAACTATATCTCAATAAACTGAAAGAAAAAGAGTTTTAACATTAGGAACAATAATTCCTAAATCCTTTTTGGCATTTTGAGCATTGAAAATTGTTCAGGGTCATATTACTGAGTCAGATTATATATTTTTTCAAATCAAATCTATAAAAAATATAAAGTATCAGACCAATTTCACTGATTTATTTTTCCCTAGAAGACAGTTTTTCCACAATGAAAAAAATGCTATTTATTAATAACACGAGGATTTTAATATGTAATTTGTAAACTAACTATGAGAACGCAATTTGATAAAACTGCTTTCATTTAAAACAGAACGCAAAAAAAATGGTTTTTTGGATTTTCAGTGGGGTTTTGTATTTATTTGTTTTCTAGGTTACTTGAAATTCCACCATGATGCCCAGGTTCTCATACTTTAATTTATAGCATAGTCACCTCAGATAAATGTTAATCTTTCAAGTTCTAAGGCCTTAACCCAGAGCATCTGATTCTTTAGGTGTGAATGAAACCAAATAGTGTGCATTTTTCACCCACATTCCAGATATCATTAATACAGGTAGTCTTTAATGCTCATTTGGAGGAATACTTGTAGTCAAGACAAAAATGTACATTCACTTTGGGAAAATTATCTGTTTTTATCATGGGAAGAGTCTAAAGAAACTCAAATTTATTTTCACATATATTCCATAATTGATTCACTTCTGGAAAGAATAATCCTCCCTTAATTTGAATTCTTGATCACACCTTATGAATACCTACCTATATTTTACAGAGTTTGAAATATTAGTTTGACAATATTTTTCATAATAAGGGTCCAATGATTCATATACTTGTTTTGTTAGAGGTTCTGGCAACTATTTAAATAATCACTTGATATTACAATAGCAATGTTCTCACATTTTCCTTTGTCTATGAAGATACTTACTTTGAAGCCCCAGGAATTATCAACCCTTTCCTATTTTTAGGATCTTTATGTGAAAAAGGAAGGATTTCCTGAGATTTCCTTGGGAATTTTCCCCAACGATATTTACTAGCTATATCTCATCTATTCCTATCCATTACCCCTGCAAGAAGTCATATTTCTTTACACACTGGAACAGAAAACATTAGAAACACAAACTTGCAAGCTTATGTAGAATTCAAGCCAGATAAAACTTGGAAAACAACTATATGTCTTTCAGAGAACTGCCTTTCAGCAGCATTGAAAATGCATAGTTCAGATACCAAATAGCAGATAAATGTAATGCTTTCCAAGATGGAACATAAGGTCTCAGTCTATTTTAAGAGGAAGAAAAGATTGGAAAATATCCCAGAAATGTCATTGTGGGAGCAGGTTGAACAACCCACTAGTATAAAAAGATTTTTTTTTTTTAAGAAAAAGCAATCACATCACACATTTATTAAATTTAGGGAAGACAGTAGAATAAAGTGTCAGATTTCCTTAGGGAAAATATTCAAGTGAGACTTAGTTCTGAGCTATAATTGAATATTACAGTTTAGTAGATGCTATTCAGAAGCATGGGAACAGAAGGGACCACAGACGTTCATCTGGTCATTTTCCTTCTTGAGTTGGGTCCTACCACTAAATGACCTAAGATTACTAAATAATTTATCTCAGTTTTAATGCCTGCGGAGGAAGAAATTTATACATCCCTCATTTACCTGATCAATAAGCAGGTGGAATCTATTTCATTCTTTCTTTTATTTAATCCAAAAACACTCATTAAGGCCCCACTATGTGTGGGTTTGCAAATCGGCCCTCTTACACGGAGGGCAGAAAAGACAGAAAAAAGGAGGCAGACCATTCCAGACTGGTAGATGGCAGATTTAATAAGTAAGGGAACTTATGAGGCTTGTCTTGGGCAGCTGCAAGATGGGTAGACCTTGGCACCCGCCCTCCAGAATCTTGAAGGTTTATATAGATGTCTATGGGGTTTAGTCACATACACGATCCAGATGGTCTGAGCAACACATTGCTCTCTGAAGGCTGTGTCCTTGAAAATGGTTCCCACCATGGCAATAATGGAGAGACCGTACGTACATTCTAAGCATGGGGGAAGGGGTCAGGAGGCTCTGATTGCCCAGGTCCAGCTCACTGGTCAACCAGCAATCACACCCTCTCAATAACCTCCTCCAACACTATGTACAAGATGTATTACCGCCAAAACCTCCGAACAAAAACTGGGAAATTTCACTAACCACGAAGGCATCTCAGATACATACATCAAATGTCAGATTTATTTCAGTGAGGTAGACACTATGCAAAACTACGAATTTTAACTGTTTGCCTGCATTATTCTTTCCTGTTTCAATATCTGCCATCTCTATCCCCAAATCATAGTATAAAGATTGATGGGAACTTAAAATGCTTAGCTCAAGAATCCTTAAATACTTACTTCATTTGCAGCCTCTGAACATTTAATTTGTTGATACTTGATAAGCCAGTGACATTCACAAATCTATAACTTGAAGGTGCTATTGGTATGCATTTGTATTCAATCAGAAATGACATATTTAGAAACACCTGGATGGCTCTGTCAGTTAAGTGACTGACTCTTGATTTCAGCTCAGGTCATGCTCTTAGGGTTGTGAGATCGAGCCCCCACTTAGCTCTGCACTGGGCATGGAACCTGCTTACGATTCTCTCTCCCAGGGTGCCTGGGTGGCTCAGTGGATTAACCCTCTGCCTTAGGTCATGGTCTCAGAGTCCTGGGATCGAGCCCCACATCGGGCTCTCTGCTCAGCAGGGAGCCTGCTTCCCCCTCTCTCTCTGCCTGCCTCTCTGCATACTTGTGATCTCTCTCTCTGTGTCAAATAAATAAATAAGTAAATCTTAAAAAAAAAAAAAAAAAGATTCTCTCTCCCCCTCTCCCTATGCCCCTCTCTACTGTGTACCAGCTCTCTCTCTCTCTTAAAAAAAAAAAAAAAAATCAATCCAGTCACTAAATTCCTTCAACTCTGTCTTCTCTAATCTGATTCTGGAAAAAAAAAGATTAGGTTCTCCAAACACATGATATGTTTACCTGGTGAGCTGTGCTCTCATTCTATCAGATGCTTTCAAATGATTGGTCTTTGTTAAGTTTCCCAATGCAAAATAATCCATTGTGTATATATCTTCCATTCAGAATCTTGTCTGAAGTGTCCAAAGTAAAAAGTAGTTATATTTGGTCTTTAATTGATGATAATATGTTATTAAGGAAATTTTCTCACTTCATAAAAACTAGGGTTTTTGTTTCTGTTTCTGCTTTTATTTGTTTGTATGCATTCCTACCCATCCTCCTGGTTCCACTTGTCTCTTCAATCCAGTCACCACCACAGCAAGTTCTTCTTGGGGTCTGTTTTCACACAGTACCTCCATTTCACACCTCATGCCTTTCTCCTCCAGTCAGTCCCAAGCTTTTCTGCAGATATATTTAAAACTTTGTGAGAGAAACACAACCGACCTAAGTAAATAGGCAGATACATCATATCCAATAGCGGCAAAGGTTTTCACGAACCTTGACGAGTGGGCTCTAAAAGTTAAATGGAAAAACACAGGGCCAAGAATAGCCAAAATATTTTTGAAGATGGAGACGAGTACCTACTCCTACATTATAAAGCTAGTATAACTGAAACAGTGCAGTGTTCATGTAAAGAAAGACAAAAAGACCAATAGACAGAAAAGAGAACTTAGAAACTGGCCCCCCCTCTACTTTGAGATACCTGGTATATGACAGAGGAAGCATTTCAAGACACTAGATAAATGATAGAATATTCAGCAAATGACACTGGGGAAATACGCTCTCCATACGAATAAAAATGAAATTAGATCCTTACTTAGATCACAGGAAAAAGATTTTCCAAGTGGACTAAAGAACTAATTGTGAAAAGTAAATTTTATACCTTTGGAAATAAACATAGGTGATATTTTTAATGAATTCATTGTTAGGGATAAGTTCCTAAACAAGATGCATTAAACAAAAACTGTGATAAAAGATGGAAACACTTCACTAATTTAAAATTAAACACTCTCCCAAATAAGACTTGTCTTTTGAGTTTGGGAGAAGATAGTCTGGGAGAAGATATTATATATGTAAATACATAAAAATTATATAATATACATATTATAGATTACATAATATGTAGATATTATATTATAATTATTATAATACATATATATATGACATGGGATGACTATTCAGAATCCAGAAAGAACTCCTATAGATCAATTTAAACTAACACAATCACAATATTAAAATGGTAAAGGATATAAAGAACTACAAACTAAGATATCCACATGGTTAACAAGCATAAGAAATGTTCCCTGTTCTGACTAGCAATTAGAGAAATAAAAATGAAAAGGAACTGGGCACCTGGGTGGCTCAGTTGGTTAAGGAACTGCTTTCGGCTCAGGTCATGATCGAGGAGAGCTGAGATCAAGTCCTATATTAGATTCCCAGCTCCACGGCGAGTCTGCTTCTCCCTCTGACCTTCTCCCATCTCATGCTCTCTCTCATTGTCTCTCTCCAAATAAATAAATAAAATCTTTTTTAAAAAATGAAAAGAAATTGACCTTTCATATCAGTCACATCTCTAAAACTTGTTCAAGTTTTAATAAATGTGAGAAAACATGAATTCTTATTATAGTACCTGTGGGAGTATAAATCAGTGAAATTTCCCAATATCTAGGTGACTAAAATATGCTTAGCTTACCATCCAGCAATTCCTCCTCCCAAGAATATACAAGAAACTAGAGAATTCTAGGGGAATTCCTAGAGAAACTCTTTCATATATGCACAAGAAAACACAAAAATGTTTATTGTAGCAAAGAACTGAAAGCAATTTCAAATCAGATAAATTGTGGAATTGTATATTGTACTATATAACAGTAAAAATGAGTGAATTATAGCTATCTATAACTACATTGTGTAAATACATCTCAAAAAACTAATGTTCAGTGAAAGAAGCAAGTTAGAGAGTATTAACTATATTACAACACTGTCTAGGTAAAGTTTCAAAACTTTAAACGTTAATTGGCATAATGTTTATGTAAACTTATGATGAATTTGGCCAACAGACTGAAAACTAGCTTCCCATCTTATTACTGATTTATTTTTGGTAAATGGCTAATAAAGAGGGTTTTGGATTTATTACTGATTTATTGCCGATTTTCATTTTATTTTTATTTCATGGATAGTACAGAAAGTTTATTTTAAAAAAAGAAATACTTCAGAAGATTTCATATTAAATTCTTACATATTAAACAAATGAATCATTGAAAAGCACATTTTTTTTTAAATGACTTAAGTTTAGTGAACCAAAACTTTGGTAGATTATCACCTACCTTGTCCTAAATAATTTTTTAAAGAGAGAGAGAGAGAGAGAGAAAACAAAATCATGACTCGAGGGAGGGGCAGAGGAAGAGAATCCTCAAGCCCAGCAGAAGGAGGAGCCTGAGGCCTCGCTCAATCCCATGACCCACGAGAACACGACCTAAGCCAAAACCAGCAATCAGATGCTCAACCAACTGAGCCACTCAAGTGCCCCATCCTAAGTAATTTCAAAAATCTTCCAGATATTTATAACATCTTAAATTGAAGTAAGGCTGCTGACTCATCTAATGATTTCTATATTTTGTTTAACTCCATGTTAACATTTCCAGTGGACTGAGAAAAATTCTCTTTACTTCTATAACCATGAGTAAATCCAAAGCCCAGAGCCAATTGATGAGAAAATGGCATTCTGCTACATTTTTTAGAGTCTGGAATGTAAGCTTCACTAATTGTAGTTTCCTTGGAAGCAGAGAGGTCTATATTAAATCCTGTCACATTTTAATCTACATTTAATTATCATAGATCAGTCTTCAAATGCCTACTGATGAGAAAGAAAATCACCCAGCGTATGATAACTGAGGAGCACAGGAAAAGTTGCAAGGCATCTATCTCTTTCTTTGCTTATGTAGTAAAACTAATCAATATTAGTTTTACAGTCTCCCAAAACAGATAAACTCAAAATACAATAAAACCACCCCCTCAGTGTAGATCACTATAAGAGAACTTTTCCACCAACTGTTAACAGCTACAGGTTGTATGAAAGGGTTTGCTTTCTTTAGGGATCATATTCCAGCAGCAAAGCTCTCAGGATGTTTATATTGCTATGTGGGAGTCTTCTGAGAATACCGCCTCCCATAACGTACAGAATAATGGCTTTGCTCCTCCTTACAAATCATGAGAGCCCGTGGTTTGCTGCCACACTACACTCATCAATCATCAGGCCTATCAACCCTTATAGGAAATCCTGCTGATGCAGTATGCTAGTGCTTTTCCTATTTCAATGGACGCCATATTCTACACCACATAACCCACCTCCTCTATCTCCCTTGCACCGCACCTAATGGGAAAACTGGTGGTATCTGACCCAAGGTGACACCATCTGTTAGCTTCAGTGGCCCATAAGTTGGCTTGTTGTGAAACGCTTAATGGAGTCCATTAAACTCTTACTCTGGAAAAAGGAAACGTGGTCAGAAAGTACAAGAATGCTCACGTAGAAGCAATGGGGCAAAGGAGAGAACAGGAAGCTAGACTAAGGCAGGAAGAAGGAGACAGGAGTGCATGGAGGATGCTTAGGAGAACCATAATACAGGCAGCAGGTTTAGTTGAAAGAGCTGAGCAACCAGAGCATGGAAAGGCTGAGCGCCACTGGCTGATGGGGAGGGCACCTTGGAGCAAATCTCCACAACCACACTTGCTGAGAAAGCCTTCCCTTATCAAACTGCCCATCTTAGACTGAGTCTCCCCATTCCTCTTACAGATATCCTTAAAGTAACACCGTCTTACTTGAACTAGACTGGTGATTTGGGAATGGAAATAATCATCATTTCTACTACATTTTAAAATATGAAAACCACTACAAAGTTGATAAAACTGTATTACAGTCTCACAGTTCAGTCTCCTGACACTCTTATTTTGTTTATAGGATTTCCTATGTTTTTTTCTGATTAATTTTTATATTTACCACTACTTCTTCTGGCTAAATAACCACCTCAAACCAAATGGGAAATACAAAAGTAAGCAAGAAATTTAAGGAGTTAGTACAATATTTATGATATTCTTATCCCTACCTTATCATTCATACATGTCTTGTACTTTTGTCCTGGCAGACTATTACAAGGAGAAGCATATAATGGAGAGTAACGTACAAACCCCTTAATTTTGTTGAGTCCCAATTGAGCCATGCAAATTATACAAAAGAAAAAAAGAGAAGAACCAGGTCATATTTTTTAACTCCAGTATTTTCTATTTCTCACACTTGAACTGCTCCTGAGTTTAACAGAACAATGTCAAATAGAAAAGAAAAGAAAAGAAAAACTTGGAAAATTTTTTAAGTGTAGCTTCACTTAGAGAAAAAAAATAAGGAGAAGGCAATTGAACAAAATATTTCCCACAAGTGATCCTGAATTCCCAAAAGAAGTTATTTATAGTTGGTTCCAGAATCACAAATTCGATTTTTATGGTTTAAAAAAAGTGCCATCAGGGTTTTCAGAAAGAACCTCTGTTTTTCATGCTTCAGATATCAGAGAGTCAATGACCTTGAGTGAAAAAAAAAAAAAAAAGATTCTCTTTGTCTGAGATACACATCATTATTTCTAAGATGCTAGTATTTAGCATGTTTTAAACTTTTAAATCCTTCCTCTTATGGTCTTGCAGTATTTATGGCCATCACCAAAATTATTAATTGATTCTAGATTACAAATGAAATTTTCCACAGAATTCGTATGTTTCTTTCCCTCTTTTTCAAATAAAAAACTTGAAGAATTCTTCATAATCTCACAACATTCTCCTGAGCAATGATCACAACTGATAAATCATTTGTAATTGTAAAATCATAGTAAACCAAACTAAAACAGCAACAGGATAACATAATTTTAAAATGAGCTTGTTTTTCTGTCACGCAAACTTCTGTACAGTTTATATTCCTCACACTTGGCTTTTCTTTATTAAGTATAAACCCAGAGCAATCAAAACTCCACTTAAAAGTGTCACTTTTTCTGCCAAAATATACAAAAGATATTGATAGCAGTATTAAAATTATTTTATGTCAGTCCCAATCATGAATAGCTTTGTTCCAAGAAGAATTAACATTTAGTATTAAATTTTCATGCCTTGTTGATCCACAATGACCCACTATACCACCATGTCAAAAATTAGGGTCTTTAAACAAGCATTATTGAGAACAAAAGTGGGTAAGAGATTAGATCAACAATCTCTATTAACCTTAATTAAGTGGCCAGACTCATAATGATTGCTGTCTGATTGCAGAACCCAGCATGATTTATACCCCAAATCCCTAACGAGTTGCTCCAGAATGTTCACACTATAGTCCCCAAAATTACTTGATAAGCTTCAATAGAAATGTATTATTTTAAAACATACTACTAAGTGTTGGGAATAACATAAAACTTCTTAAACATGATAAAAAAAATACACATCATAGAGATAATTCTAGATGTACACACTTCAAATTCTGGAAAAAGGCAAAGATACCCACTATTATTGCTATTTATTATTCAATATGGTATAAGACATCTTGGTAAATAAATTAATTACTTTATTAAAATAAAATACATTAAAGAATTTTTTTTAAAGATTTTATTTATTTGACCGAGAGAGATCACAAGTAGGCATAGAGGCAGGCAGAGAGTGGGGGTGGGAGGGCAGAGAAGCTGAGCAGAGAGTCTGATGCGGGGCTCAATCCCAGGAGCCTGAGACCATGACCTGAGCTGAAGGCAGAGGCTTTAACCCACTGAGCCACCCAGGCGCTCCACATGAAAGAATTTAAAAGGGAAATGTATTTGTCTTAGCAGATAACAACTAAGTAAAAGAAAATCAACAAAATCAACAAACTCTTAAACTGTTAAAATTAACAAGTAAAGTGAATTTACTGTATTTAAAATCCAAGTTCATTTTTTCCCGTTTGCTCATTTGTTTTGTTTCTTAAATTCTACATAGGGGTCAAATCATACAGTATTTGTCTTTCTCCAACTGATTTATTTCACTTAGTATAATACCCTCTAGCTCCTTCTATGACAATGAACCATTTTAAAGATCTCAGTTTTCTCCCAAATTTATGTATATATTCAATAAAATTCATATCAAAATCCCAGAAAGAATAATTTTGGAATATGACATGGTGAACTGAAAATTTACATAGAACAATAAAGATCTGTGACTAGCTATGAAATTTTTTAAAAGAACAAATTTGGAGTATTTACCTTTCCAGATTTTAAGACATACTTTATATTTTTTGTTACTAAAAATTTTTATTTTGACAAGTTTCATGCTTACAATAGAGAGAATGATAGAATAAAGAAGCCATATGCTCTCTCTATCTCAATTCACCAACTGTTAATATTCTGTCCCAGTTATTCTAATTTGCTCTTTCCACATAGGCATTTCACAAATCCTCCCTCTCCCACCCCCTGCTGCACCATATAAAAATAAGTTGCCAACATATCATGGACATTCACTTTACATAATCACCAAAATCAAGAAATTTGGCCCATTTCATAGCCAAGAAATATAATAACCTTATCTCATATTCATTCTATACCTATTCTCAAATGATGTCCAAAATGTTAAGACATACTTTAAAACCATGAAACCAGGGTGATATTGATACATGAACAGATGAGGAGACTAATGAAATGCAAGCCTAGAACCACCCAACATAAATGCAAAGTTAGCATATGAATGTAATGGGATCACTAATCAATAGGAAATGGGCTAATAATTTAGTAAATAGTACCGAGAACACTGGCTTATTACATGAAAAATATGTTTGGATGCTTCCTAAACCATATATGTAGATGAACTCCAAACTGATAAAAAAAAAAAAAAACCTAAAAAATAAAGTAAATATAAAAACCATGTAGAGGAATACCTGGGTGGCTCAGTCGGTTAAGTGTCTGCCTTCAACTCAGGTCATGATCCCAGGGTCCTGGGCTGGAGTCCCATATCAGTCTCCTTGCTCAGTGGGGAGCCTGCTTCTCCCTCTCCCTCTGCTGCTCCCCCTGCTTGTGCTCTTGTGCACTCTCTCTGACAAACAAATAAATAAAATCTTTTAAAAAAGAGCCATGTAGGAGAGTAAGGATGGATTTTTTTATATATATAAAGAAGGCCTCCACTGCACAAATCATAAGAAAAATTAATGGATGTATATTCTACATAAAAGTTAAAGGCGTCATTTGAACAAGTGGCAGAATGGTTCCAGACTAGAAGAAAATAGTTGAAATACCTAGGTCGGACAAAGGATTAATTGCTATAGTACACAATAAAGTATTATAAATTATTTAAAAAAACAAAAAATATTAGACACAATAGAAAAATGGTCTAAGAGTTGTCAAAGGAAATTCACTAATGGGGAAGCCTAAATGATTAATTAGAATATGAAGAGATGTTCAACCTCCCTAAGGATCAGAGAGAGCAAATAAAAACTAACGTAAAATACTATTATACAGTCATCAGAAAGGAAAAATTGGAACATGAATAATGGCAAGTGCTAGCAAGGCTATATAGAAATGTTAACATCCGTTGCTCATGGAAATGGAAACTGGAGCAGACATTCCAAAAAGCATAAAATTGTGTTGTATGACCAATTCTGAATACAAACCTCAGAGAAACTCAGACAAAATGTTCATCACAGCATGACTTCTGATAGCAAGTATTCGGAGACATCTGCAACATTCGTCACTAAGAGAAAGTATAAGTATGAAAACACTCACACAGAGTGGCTTTTTTTTTTTTAAAGGAGGAGGGACGATAATGTTTGTGCAGTAGCACTGGGTCTGATTTAGCTATACAAATACGCTTGTAAAAGTGAAGCAGAATACTCTTCAGGAATGAAAAGAGTGTTTTGATCATTTTGGATCTTTAGCACTCAGTACAGGGCACATAACAGGTATGTCACAAATACCAACTGAATGAATGATTTACTGTCTTCCACCAATACACATGAGATAAGTTTTCCTTCTCTCCTGTTTTCCAATTTTGAGAAGCAGAATAATGGTTCTATAGTGTAGTTTCTTCTTTTTTTAAGATTTTATTTATTTATTTCACAGACAGAGATCACGAGTAGGCAGAGAGGCAGGCAGAGAGAGAGGGGGAAGCAGGGTCCCTGCTGAGCAGAGAGCCCGATGCGGGGCTCAATCCCAGGACCCTGAGATCATGACCTGAGCCAAACGCAGAGGCTTAACCCACGGAGCCACCCAGATGCCCCTATAATGTAGTTTCTTATATTAAGTTGTTGGCATTCCACTTTTTCAATGCATATTTCTCCTTTAGCCGAAGTTCATATAAGACACTCTTCTTATGTTGCACAAAAAATAATCCTCTTTGTCAACTCTTCCAATAAGCTAACATTCCATGATAAATTCAATTCACTGTACTATTTTAAACACTAAATTGTACTATATGTTCATATCTTGTGAGTGTCAATAGATCACTGGCTTAATAGAGTGTAATAAATGAGTCCTTGATTATTGTTCTCATTAATCACTGCACTTCCACAAAAAGGATCTGTGAAACACAGAGACATAATGTGATGCCCCAGAGCACAGAGCAAAGAAATGGATGCTAAACATAGAAATACAATTTTGAAAATTCAGGAAAAATAAACCCTAGAGCATCACATATTAGAGTCACATTGATAGTGGAATTTTTTTGACCCAGTGTGCAACCACAAAGTGTAATTTGGCTTTAAGAAATATCTATAATAACGAATAGTTCCTCAAGGTGTAATTTCCTGATCAAAATGGGTTTTTGCCCCCACACAGCAATATGTCTCAAGACATCCCAGGTGTTTTAACTGATAGCCACTGATATTTCAAACTGCGACTACACACTGCACTGCTATTTCTGCAAGAGATAGTGATAGTTATTTGGCATAATGCAGGCTTAAAGTACTCCACAATATAAAGGAATACCTTTTGAAAAGAGTCAGCTCTAAGTCCCACTGTCGCTACTAAATAACCAATGACAAAGAGATATTCACCTACCCTCCTAAAATGTATTTTATTAGAAATGTCCTTGTAGGGGAGAAAAAGTAAGTCCTTTTATTCCAAGTCATTGACAAGAACACTGGAAATATTGAGAAAATTGTACTCATTTCTTCTGAATAGTAAATCAATTGCTTCATCTTATCTTTTCCTGTCATTGTAACACTCACAATGCTATTATGGGCAACCATTTTGAAAAGATCTTCATTAATCTGCTATATCGTTGGGGAAACCAAAGGTGAGGAAGTTAAAATATAACGAAAATCAAAAGGGTAGAACAGGGCAAAAATAGGACTTAAATCATGATGTTTTGACCCTAATTAAATGCTCTTTACATTACACCCTAGCAGATTTTTTTACTATGAGTGCAAAGTACCCTATAATGTTATCCTCCTCTCTATATCTTTCTCTTTGTTCTAAAAGCCTGAAAACCTTTACAGTGTGTTTGCATATGGACAGAGCTCAAGACTGAGGGTACAGGAAATCATTACAATTCCTTTTTTGACCCCTATCTTCAAAGACCTTTAGAAAATGCTTACTAAAATACTTTGTTCTTATTTCATTCAAATTGTTTAATGGCGTATCACAAAAATCCACATGCCATACAAGATATGACAGGTGAACAAAGCACTTGTACTGTGCTAGTGGTCACGTCCCAATTTGTCCCCTGTGAGTGGTCTGTCTTTCTAGGACTAGGCACTTCAATTCCCGAAAACATGTCAATGGGATTTATCCACCAATGAGTCAGGCTTCACTTACCTAGGGTACTTCAGTGCTAACAAATGAAGTCATTCAAGTCTCAGACCTTAGAACTTTCAAATAAAATCCCCAATGAAGTAACACTACTGATAAAGCAATGGCAGGATAGAGTCATTGTCTTTCCTTTGTGCTCCTCATTCCCCACCTCTCTGGCCCTCCATCTCTAGCTGCAGAAGTAGGAAATAAAGGCAAAGATAAACTGAATAGCCTTTAAAGGTTCACTACAAATGCAATATAAAATCCAGTTAAAAAATAAACTCTTAAAAGAAAATGAATTCAATGAATTGCTCATTACTCTTTTGGCTAATTGACTTTTAATGAATCAGTCTGGAAGCGCCTACTCCCAAACCGCATCAATATACCCCAACTTGGAGGCATGCATGTACTACAGGCTTAGACAGTCAGTGTCCTAGTCCCCAGCCGCCTTCAGGATATATACCAGAGCACACTCTGGGAAGACTTTCAGAGCTGTGGGAAGATGTTTAGAACTGTCCCTCTTCCCTCTATATATTAAGCTGTAAGGACCATATGAGCCTAGAATTCTCAGTGGTCACCTTATCACCTTGTAGAATGAGATTCAGACACAGAGGAAATCAGAGCCAAGGTATGGACAGAAACAAAATCCTAATTATATAGGGTTCTGTCCAAGGTATGGACAGAAACAAAACCCTAATTATATAGTTGAAAACACTTAAGCTATTCCTAAAGACCAATGCCTCTAGACTGTTCAGCAATGTGAGGTAACACATTCTCTTCTTAACAAGCTCTGTTAAGTTTCTACCATTTGCAACCAAGAGTAGACTAAAGGAATATGACAAACACAGAAAAAATTTTAAGTGGTATGCAAATGTAAGTAATTTTTACTGTTGCCAAATAAAGGTAAGAAGTTTCCCCCCAAATATTCAATCTGATCTGATTCAAGTCCAGTGCCTCTGCCATTCTTTAATATAACTTCCAACTCAGTTCTCACTATCTTTCTGTTGGATAAGCCAGTCTGATCATAATATGAGATTGTAATAACATTTAAATAGAAACAACATAGAATTACCCAAACTTAACTGCAAAGGCCACAGAAGAAATATCAAAGTGTTATGAAAGCAGTGCTATGTGATCTGGAGACACACTATTCTGACTGTCAAGTAGAAATGCATTCAACTCATTATGAAAATTATTCAGTTATTTTGACTAGTGAGTACTGCTGTATATGTCCCTGAATAGAGTTTAATTTCAGGGACTTCGTTAATCAGCATACAAATTCAAGGATGACTAGTCTTTAGTAACAACAAATACTTTTACCTCAAAGGAAAGGTAGTATAATCGAACAGCTCTTCTTGTGAAAATTACTGCATTCACAGCTCCACAAAACTATTCTTTTACTTCCAACTCATCAATCAGGAACCGTGCCATCATCCCAAATCGTATTAAAAGATTATTTCATAAGAAAGCTCAATATCATGAATTTCAGTCCTTTGAATAATCTTTTTATATTCCAACTCTGCTTTAAAAACTTTGATCTGTAAGAAAATTATTTTCAGGTTATGTTCATTTCATTTAGGATGAATGACAGTATTTATTTCAGTCCCTCATTGTGTATTCAGATCTCTATTAGACAAGGAAATAAAGATTCTCTTTTTGCTCAGATCAATTTCTTTGGTCCTACCATTAAGAGGCTTATTTACAGGGGAGAAAGCAATTTCTAAACATCATGAATGTTGAATCAGATTTTCCTCCCTCCCCCATCGTTAGCAGAGCTACTAGGCTGGCAAAGCTTCTGAAAAAGAGATGGTGCTGGCCACGGATCCCCATGAAGAGAAAGAGTGCAGTTAGAGGAAAAAAACTTGGCAGAGTTTCCCTGCTGAACACAGACATACAAGAGAGTGATGTGGTGAGTCATTGGGCCAAAACTCTTCTAATCTGAGATGAGAGCACAGAATACTGTCTCCCTCCAAAAACTGGCTAGGATACCAGCTCCTCCAAACTTGTTACTTAACCCCTTAGAATTTCAACAAGGAAACTCAGGCTAAATATTTTTTTTTACTTTTTTTTTAAATTTATTTCTTTTCATCGTAACAGAATTCATTGTTTATGCACTACACCCAGTGCTCCATGCAATACGTGCCCTCCATAATACCCACCACCTGGCTCCCCCAACCTCCCACCCCCGCCCCTTCAAAACCCTCAGATTGTTTTTCAGAGTCCATAGTCTCTCATGGTTCATCTCCCCTTCCAATTTCCCTCAACTCCCTTCTCCTCTCCATCTCCCCATGTCCTCCATGTTATTTGTTATGCTCCACAAATAAGTGAAACCATATGATAATTGACTCTCTCTGTTTGACTTATTTCACTCAGCATAATCTCTTCCAGTCCTGTCCATGTTGATACAAAAGTTGGTATTCATCCTTTCTGATGGAGGCATAATACTCCATAGTGTATATGGATCACATCTCCCTTATCCAGTCGTCCACTGAAGGGCACCTTGGTTCCTTCCACAGTTTGGCGACCGTGGCCATTGCTGTTATAAACATTGGGGTACAGATGGCCCTTCTTTCCACTACATCTGTATCTTTGGGGTAAATACCCAGTAGTGCAATTGCAGGGTCATAGGGAAGCTCTATTTTTAATTTCTTAAGGAATCTCCACGCTGTTCTCCAAAGTGGCTGCACCAATTTGCATTCCCACCAAGAGTGTAAGAGGGTTCCCCTTTCTCCACATCCTCCACATGGCTAATTTTTTGGCCATTCTAACTGGTGTAAGGTGATATCTCAATGTGGTTTTAATTTGAATCTCCCTGATGGCTAGTGACGATGAACATTTTTTCATGTGTCTGATAGCCATTTGTATGTCTTCATTGGAGAAGTGGCCGTTCATGTCTTCTGCCCATTTTTTGACATGATTATCTCTTTTGTGTGTGTTCAGTTTGAGAAGTTCTTTATAGATACTCAGGCTAAATATTGACTAGAGGAGGGAAAATGAAGTAAGAAGGCAGGGGGAAAATTTGTATCAAAGGAAAATAACGTTTTCTTTCTAAAAACCAAACCATCAATTAGTTGCCCTTCTGAGGATAAGGCTCAGACTCAAAGAGTGAGCTTGTAGCACATTTTATGAATTACAACTAGGGCTGAGTTTAAATGAAGTTTCCGTCCTAGAATGTAGTTACTTGTGTGTATTCAAATCCTACCCATTTTCCCTAAGCCAGCTCCAATCCCACCTCCTCCAGTAAGATTTTCCGAAATTCCCCAGCTCCAATGTCAGCAATTCTTTTCTGAAATATGATGATTCTTAAGCTGTTTCCTCTCTTCCCAGAGTCCTCTTTTATTGAACTCTGTGTCATTGCCACTCATGTTCATGTCTTAGCTTCACTGATAAATTAAGAACTCCTTTAAAGAAAGTTCTCTGTCTAATTCAAGTTTTTATCTCAGCCACGTACCTTGCATAAGGTAAGGCATTGAATAAACACTAGTTAAATGGGTGGTAGAGAAGAATGGACAGGGAAAATGTTTAAGACCAAAGGCTGGGAAACATTTTCTTTTTTCTTTTTTTTTTTAAGATTTTATTTATTTATTGGACAGAGAGAGAGATCACAAGTTGGCAGAGAGGGAGGCAGAGAGAGAGGAGGAAGCAGGCTCCCCGCCGAGCAGAGAGCCCAATGCGGGGCTCGATCCCAGGACCCTGAGACCATGACCTGAGCCGAAGGCAGAGGCTTAACCCACTTGAGCCACTCAGGTGGCCCTGGCAAACATTTTCTAAAAGGGCCACAAAGTAAATATTTTAGAGTCTGTAAGCCAAGAGACAACACCAAGAATATTATATAGGTACTTATACAACCACTTAGTATACAACCATTATAAAAAGTAAAAATCATCTTAGCTTTCAGGCTGTATAAAAACAGGCAGCAGGAGAGATTTGGCCCACAAGCCATAATTTGCCAGCCCCTGATTCATACCATTAAAAAAATTAAGTACGTTCATTAACAAGGCTTGTTTTTAAGAGACCACTTTTAACTACTTTTTTTTTTTTACTCTTGAAATGATGTGTTACATAATGGGGACACACAATAAGTGTGTGTTTTTGGCTACCAGGAACCAAACCTAATTATTCTACTCTTGATTTTTAGACCCATTTCAAACATTTTCAGTTCCAGGCTTCTCTGCATACTTTTCTTATTTGACTTTATATCACAGTACTTTGTAAGGTTCCATTTATCAGAGGCTTAAAGACAAAAACTGTCATCTGAGTATTCCCAAAACTAGAGGGGAAACTATGTTTGAACATGGAGAAGTAGCAAAGGAAGTAGATTCAGGAAACAGCCAGGCATCAAGTTGTTACCACCATATGTAAAGTGGTGGTAGTTTTCAACAAGACTAACCAGCAGGGAGGACACTGGGATATGTGAGCTATCTGTCAACAGAATCTGTACTTAAAGCATAATTAAAAAAGGACAATCATAGACTTCCACTTCTTGTCTTGATGGAGTAACTGGTAGTAGACTTGCCCTCCAGCAATAGCTAGACATCTTGTCAAATGCATGAAGTAACTGTTTTCAGAATTTGGACAGGAAGCAAAAGAGGCCTATCCTTCCTAGAGGATCACTCCATGAATGGATATAAAACCCAACTGGAGGAGAGGAGTATTGCTAGATTACAAAAATATGGATCAGGGCTCAGGGGAGCTAAAACAGCTGACATGTGTACGGCAGAAACCAGAGAGGAGATCTAAAAAGCACTCTATAATAGATCACTGTATGTTAACTATACTGGAATGAAAATTTTAAAATAAATAAATAAAAATAAATTTTAAGAATAACAAAAATTAAGAAAAAAAAAATTTTATATGCCAAAAAAGTAACAAGCCCTGAAGAGCTTCCTGGCATGGCATCTGAATAGACAGAGAAGCATAAAGATGGCTACCCACAGTACTTGGGCAGATAGCCTCAGGAAGGCTCACTGAGATTTCCCCACAACACCCAGATCCAAGAGGGCAGCCAGATGATGTTCTGTGGTCAAAGACTGGAAAGATTTGAATACAGATATGAGAGCAGGCACCAAAGAAGTGGAAGGACCAAAAAATAAACAAGAACAAGTGTGCCTAAGAGGATGCTTGTGTGGCCAGTGATACTCTGAACCAAGTTCACCATCCCCCTCCACACACATCTTGGCATCTAACTATTCCCTGAAACAGAAATCTGACAGAGGTAAGAAACTGATTTGTGAGAACAATAAATTGACCAAGATTTAATTCTTAAGTTGTAATCAAAGGAATTTATAGCAGAAAAGAAAGCCATTTATTGCCAATCTGTGTTTTACTGTAGTATTACTGTTTTATTGTACTTACGTATGGTAGAGATAATGGTATTTTCCACTTCAACAAAACTGCTACATCACTTAGCCTTGCATTCCTCCTAATCTCAATTTTCATATTTGACTCCATCCACTCTCACCAGTGCATTTCAGCTTTTAGGTCCCGTTCCAGCTCCTACATTTGGCTTTCCCTCCATACAAGTGCCTGTGCTTGGCATCTTCCTTCCTGATTGAAATACACCTCCCTTCTGCTCCCTGGAGATCCTGCTCTCTACTTCTAAATATTTTAATTCTTCCAAATGAACCTACTGAAAGGGGCATGTGGCTGCCAGTACATTAATGTTCTATCTCGCAAAGGTAAGTTGTTTTCATTAGAACAAATGTCTACTTGGCAAAAATATTTTAGAAGAAGAGTAGAAACTTCATTTCTGTTGAGAACCACTGACCCACATGAGCCAGCCCACCAAAGTATGACAGGGAAAAACGAAGCAGTTTCGGATACATGATAGCATTAAGTAACTACATTTTAAAGAATATGAATGACATCTAACGACTGCAAAATTTCTGAAAAATATTACTATAATTCATCATATAATCTGGGACACTTTTAAGAGGGACAGGGCTGCTATTGATAATTTCTTTGGGACGAGAGTCATAAATCAAGACTCTTCTAGCCAAACCTGGGTATATAATCGCCTACATATAAAATAATCTACTGCTGCAATCAATAAAGAGAAAATACAAAGTTTTCCAAAATATACTGAATACTCTTCTATTGCATAATATGTCTAGCAAATGGGGATGATCCAAGAGTGAAAAGGAGGAGTTAGGAGACGTGATGGAGGGCAAAAAAGAGAAAGCAAGGGGAGGAAAGGAACTGAGATGAATCATGGAAGTAAAAGGGGGAAACTGCCTTATGGAAAAGAGAATTTTAAGAGGCCATCTTCTGCTTATAACACCTTCACCATTCCTCCCCTTTGTAGCTCTCTGAAAATGAGCCCTGGTGCAAAATGATCTTTTCTACAGATGCAAGAGTTGCTAATTTCTGCCTTTGGTCTAGTATCCTACAGATCAGCATAGCCTTGGTTCCTTGGAATTCATGCATGACCCAATTCTTTTTCTTCACTTAGTATATTTTTAAAATGCCATATTATAGATTTTTCACACATACCCATCCACCTAAATCATCACCTCAGTTTGTTTTGAAAAAAAAATCTCACACTTCATATCATTTCTTCTGTAATTACTTCTGTTTAAATCTCTAAAATATAATCTCTAAAGTGTAAATAATCGAAAGTATAAAGACAATCTCTCTTTAATAATATAACAACAATAACATTATCCCACATTAAAATGGCAATGCTTAAGAATACCTTAATATTACCAAACACACAGATTATAGTCAGAAATCCCCCATACAATGTTCCAGGTTTTTCTTATTATTGTTGGTGTTTGTCTATTTATCTTTACAGTAGCTTTATTCAAATAAGTTCCTGATAATGTATTTAGCTGATATGCTCCTTACGGGTTCTTTTAGTATTTATAATTTATTTGGCAAGGACACCAGGTCATTTGATTTGTAGACTTTTGCAGTTTCTGAGTTTTACTGGCTGTACCCTTATATAATAATCTAGCCTGTTCCCCTGGTTAGATGCATAGTTCTTTAACTTTTTATTTAAATTTTATTTTATTTATTTAATCAATTCATCAAAAGATGACAGTAGAAGGCATCCTTCATATACATTCACACCAGGACCAATGCATTTGTACCCCAACATTCTCTTTGCCAGATTTCTCCAATCACCTTGTCTAAGTAAGTTTCTTATTCATTTTTTTTGTATAGTTGGTTTTTTAACATAAGTAATAGAGACATGCACACAAACATACATATACATACATGTTCATATTTTCTCCATCTTAGGTAAAAAAGTATTTACTAAACAATGTTCTAATCATTACTTTCCTATATTTAACCTATCAGGTTCATTCCATGTAGATAGAGATAAGACAACTCATTGTTTTTTATAGCTTTGTAGTACTCCACCATGTGGATGTACCACAGAATGTAGGGTTGCTTCCAGGCTTTAAAAATGTTGCAATGAATAGAAATGGGATTGTTTTTTGCTCCTATTGCTAATTTTTCTCTAATGCCCTCTCCAACCCAACAGTCAACTAAACTTTCTCAGGGAACCAAAACATAATACTTGACATATCTGACATTCCTACTAAGTCTCTCAGCCCTTTGAACACCCTCATGATGTTTAATTTGGCAACATGACTACCACAAACACCCCTCCTCCAATACTACCATTATTCTAGAATTTAATCCTAAAAGGAACTTTAGAGATTATCCAGTTCAATTCCTTTATTTTCCAGGTGAAGAAACTACAAAGAGATCATATGATTATAACGAGGTCACATAATATCAGCGGCTCACCCAAGACCAGGAGATTTATCATCAAGTTAACCAAGCTCAAGCTTCTACTTAATTTGCATGGACCACTTCCAAGGCCCAAAGACAACTCCTAGTAATGTTTACATTATTACATGTTCTTGCAAACTTTTTAGAAATAAATAGCTGAAATCAGTTAAGACCACTACCTCTCTCCACTCTAACCTCTCTATATCATGGATGTGGCAATGGAGTAGCAGCAGGCATTTTGGGGATCTGGCTAAGAGAATACTGGGTTAGGAATGCACCACTCTTAATGTGGTTGGATAGGAATCTGCCTTCTCTTACCATACATAGATTTATTAGTTCAATAAATGAGTTAAAATTTAAATTAGAAATTAGAAGAATATGAAATAGAAATGATACTAATGAGAGATTAAATCAATAGAAACTATTTGGAAACAAAGAAGAGAATTGTAACAATTTTCTTTTCAAATTCTATCATAATTTTCAATAGGTAGGGATGAAAGATAAGGTACTCCAAGCAGAGGGGCACCTGGGTGGCTCAGTGGGTTAGGCCTCTGCCTTCAGCTCAGGGTCCTGGGATCGAGCCCCACATCGGGCTCTCTGCTCAGCAGGAAGCCTGCTTCCCCCGCCCTCTCTGCGTGCCTCTCTGCCTACTTGTGATCTCTCTCCCTCTGTCAAATAAATAAAATCTTAAAAAAAAAAAAAGGTACTCCAAGTAGAGAATAGAGGATGACAACAAAAATGGAAACAAAAAAATTGTATATTTTATCCAAGAACAACAAGGAATTCTGTATGGCTAGGTAATAGGCTGTGCATTGAAAAGACAGTTCAGAAAAGGAATAGGTCAGCACTAGATGGGACTTGAAAATCTGAACTTTATTTGGCATTTCTGTGAGCAGAAAAGTACATGATGTAATAGTGCTTAAGCTATATGACTGAGGATACAGCATGGAGGATAGATTTTGGAAGAAAGAGACTCAATGGCAGCAAGAAAAAATAGATTTTTACAATGGTCCAGACCAGGGCTGATGGAGTTTAACCTATAGTTGTGGATGAAAGTAGAAATAAAAGTATAAATTTATGATGCCCTGTGAGGTATAAACCAACAGACCTTGAACATGGATTGGATAATGAAGTGTTGAAAAGCCGATAGTTAAGAGTTTCAATCGAAAGACTGATTGAAACTGATATGTTGACTGTTGGGGGGAGGCAAGAACGGGGAGAAAAAGTTCAGGCACTCCCTATGACCTTTTTCTTCGTTACAGTAATACAACAGCAAATTGCATGGTTCTTTCCCTAAGAGTTTTTTTCAAAACTCTGCTATTCATGACCTGCCTTCTCTTAAGAAAACACAAGATTTGAAGGAAAATGAAGGGCTTTCTACAACTGATTATATCAGAAAGCTACTGAATGTAACATAATCTTATTTGTTGATTTTCTTAGAAATTTTGTGCTCCATTTCATCCTAAACCTCTTGAGCTGGAAATTCACTGTCTTTTTTCTATTCTTCATGCCCTTGTTTGTGGTGCATTTATTAAATCAGTTGATTGCAAGAACTGATTACAGTGGCACATAGTTGCCTGCAACATATAAAAAACTTCCAGAGCCCCAGTTATAACTCTACACTAGATTTCCCTGAAATAGGAGTTCAGATGTTGTTTCAAAACAGCTAAGACAGGGCATCTGGGTGGCTCAGTTGGTTAAACATCTGCCTTCATCTCAGGTCATGATCTCAGGGTTCTGGATGGAGCCCCATGTCAGGCTCCCTGCTCAGCAGGGAATCTGCTTCTCCCTCTCCCTCTTCTTCTCCCCCTACTTGTCCTCCCCCATTCTCAAATAAATAAATAATAAATAAATAATAAAAATTTTTTAAAAATAATAATAAGTTAAAAAAAAAAAAACAGCCAGAATAACTCATGGGACAAAGTCACAGGACAAGAGGGATGGCAAAATCAGATGATAACAACAATGATTCAGATAATGTTCAAATCATACCTGATTCAATGAATTAATTAAGTAGTATACCACTATGCTAGACCTCATAAGGAATACAAGAGAAATTTGAGAAATAATTCCCACCCTCCAGGAACTGTCTCTTGGGAATGAGAAGAGATATAATCTCACTGTTTCAGATTAGCATGTGATTAAATACCATAGTATGTTGTTCAGATTAATCAAATGTAGTTACACATTTACAAAAGAAACCATGTTCACCAGCTGGAATAAAAGAAGAAAGATTCATGTAGAAGGAAAGACTTCATTGGTCCTTAAAAGGCTGGTCATCTCAGGACCAGCAGAGGAGGGAAAAGAGAAGAGACATTTGGAGGAAAGCAAACTCACAGCACTGGCATGAGCCTAGTATGTATGCAAAACAGAAAAGATGCTGATTTTGGTGAAACATGGGGTAAATGTTAAAGAATAGAAGAAGAAGAGATTAATGAGGATGGAAGAACCTTATAGTGGAAGGCTTGTTAGCCACAATTCTATGCACAAGGAAAATTATAGAAACGAATGACGGGGGAGTAATGTAATCAAAGCAGAATTTTTAGGAAGATGGATTGGCAGGTGTGTCATGATCACCTGGATACCAGAGACATTATAGAGGCAGGAAGACCAATTAGGATGCTACTCGAATAGGAGGTAAGGTCAGCAAAATGACTAGGATAAATATGAAATGCAAATGAGAAGAAAGCAAAATCAAGTGCCTCAGAAGACATTCTGTAAATCTTTGAGCTGCTAGGACTGTTACAACTATCAGAAAGTAGGTAAGAAAAAAAAACTTTTTTAAGGCTTAATTTTTCTATGCAGCTAGATGTTAAGTAAAAATAGGCTATATTCATCACCCTTAAACTACTGTTTGTATCTATTTGGTTTGACATACCTTCTTCATTAATCATTCCAAATCAGAGACACTAAGTGTGAAGATACAAAGGTAAAGTTTCAGGGGAAAGGAAGCGGGGGAAAATCCAGGTTTTTTGGAAGGTGAAAGTGATTGCCTTCAAGCTAATAAAATGGGATTATGGGGGAAAGAAAGCATGATAAGATGAAAGCTTCTCTAAAAGAGTTAGAAAGAAAATTAATACTTTTTGAGCACTGGCTTAAGATATTTCATCTTATTTAATCCTTCCTACAACTCAAGAAACTAGTTTTCACATTTTATAATTTTCAAACTAAGTAATATTGAAAAATGAACCCAGACTTATATTAAACATAGGAGAGGATTCAAAACCAAACACAGAAACTGCTATGGAATTCCTCCTGTGGAATATTACCTAGTCCGCCTAAACCCTCCTTGAAATGCTCCCAGAAAGATGTTAATTTCCTTTCCTGCTAGCAGCCTCTTACTTTTTAACTCTGATGAATGTGAGACTTTATGGTATTAATAGGAATCTGGGGAGTGGGGCAGAGCCCTGTGTTCAGGTTTTTAAAGAAGTGCTGCTAAACCGTCAACACGTTTAAATGAAGAAACTATCCAGAGCCGCGATACTGTATGCAACATGTTCCAAAATTTTGTATCCACAGAACCTTTCTCTCGTGGTGCATCGTGTGGGATTAGTATTTTTAATTAGGTCCGACAATATGATCTGATATTTCTGAAAAAGCCTTAGAGGAATGGAAAGTAGAAAGACGGTATACATTCATTTGTTAATAAGTAGAAATTTAAGTGGTTAATATATAGCCCACTGAATTTTACTATGTAAGAATCGAAATGACCTACATAGGAACCACTGTGAGAGAGGACTTCCAAGTTTGCACAGCCTTAGATTTGGGTGCAAGAAGCACTTCTGGGCTTCTAATAATCAAGCTAGAATTTGACACCATGACAGACCATTTTCCAAACACAGACTCTGATTCAACATACCCATTCCTGTTTCATAGAACTTCATCTTTGACAAAAAGTGAGTGTTAAATATGTAAAGAGAATTGAAAGAAAAATAATTAAGTACCATTCTTTCAGGAAACCATATGATTCCATTCCAACTTCCATGAGAAATATGGAATCATATGGTTTCCTAAAAGAATGGTATAACTGTCCCTCAAAACAACGTACTGCTTAAAATATAACCTATGAGAAATTTTACTAGTTACCAAGCATGCTTAGCTATAGCCTTAAAAAAAAAAATGTACTGGCAACAGGCCTCTGTGGGAGAGGATGATATATGCCCTTAGAGCCCAGCAGCTGGGGATTCCCAGCCTGCTCAGGGCGGAAATGCCACCTGTTTCATTTTTCCATTATCTCCCTTTCCCCGGAGAGCATCAGCAGTTAGTCAGACAATCCTTTCGTTTGGGCTTGCTCACTGTAGGTCTTGTACTACATGACCAGACATGTTTTGCCTTTCTTCTTACGTATCTACAAGACTCATGGTCAATGTGTAATCTATTCCGGCTTCTCTGTTGGTTGTTACTCACTTTCTAATAAATATGAGACTGAGGAGTTGTTCCGGGTGACAGTCTTTTCTACTGTCGTCCCCTGCCCCCATTCTCTTACAACTGACTTCTTTATGCTTCATTCTTCTCCTGTGTGCCGTCAGGAGGAGGCAGAATGGTATTTAACTATTTTTCTTTCGCTTCCCTGTATATATTTAAATTATAAAAATAACATGTGATCTTTTTAGAAGAAATCCATATACAGGTATTACATAATTTTATCCACAGAGCAAGAAAAGAAAATGTTAAAACTTTAAGGAGTAAGGATAGAAATGGAAGTATATATTTTTTACTCTTGGCATTTCTGTACTGACAAAATATTTTATATCAGGTATGTGCCGAGCTTTCAATTTTTAGAGAAAAAATTGAAGAAATTGGATGTCTTTATTCAAAAAAATACACGATCCTCATCTCTATCATGAAATTATGAATCCTCACTTTTTTTAACAGAAACGTGATCGTTCTGTTCTGAAATTTGATATTTTTTCACTTAAAATGTACCATTGTTTTTCCCATGTGCATATGAGTAATTCCACTATTCTTTATAGCTGTAAAATGGCAGAATATGACTGTATGATAACTTGACTATTACGTTGTGTAACATATCAGTTGTTTTCAGGATTCCACAACAACAAGCACCTCAGCGAACATCACTGTACATGTATCTGGCCCTGTCATGTGTATTTGTGACATAAATCCCTGGAAGTACAGTTGCTGAGTGAAAGGGCACATAATGACATATTAGATAAGCCAAACTCAACAAAGTACCAGCAAAACAACTTCACTCAGTCTCAGTGTTAGTCTTCCCTCCCAACCCTCCAACAGATTGCATAAAGCATCCAGACTAGCCCAAAAACTAAACTTCATGTTCGTATCCCACTTAAATCTCCCTTCTCCCAGCTTAGACCTGACTACTTCACACTTCTCCAGTGGGGAAGGGAAACAGGTGTTCTTTTATTATTTCTCCCCTCCTGCCTGAAACTTCTCTGCAAGTGTTCCTTACTCAGCTTGAGATAACAGGAGGGAGGAGAACTTATCTCACTCTGTTTTCCTATAACTCTTGACATTCAGGTGACAGACTAAAGCATAAGAAGAAGCTGGGGTACACACTTTTCATAATTTTCTCAAAGATGACCTAGAACCCCTCTCTGGACTAAAAGGAAGTTGATCGTTGGTTGTTACTAGTTTTAGAACATTAACCCAAGTAAGGAAATGTCTATTTAATATCCTAGTAAACACATTTTAAATCTGTCACAAATTGACAGATACTAATAAACAATACTCAAAAAGTAAAGCAAATTTTCACTCCCTCTGAGAATTTATCAAAGAGAACTCATTTCTCCTCACCCAAATTTTGAACCATCACCATTCTGATGGGTGGAAAATGTAGTATCTAACTTTTGCTGCTTTGTGTTTTATATCAGTGACCAAACATCTTTCATTTACTTATTTATTGGCTATCTGTATGTGTTTTCTGTGACCTGTCAACACATATCTTTTTCCATTTTCTACTAAGTTTTATTTTCCTTGTTGGTTTTTATAGCTTATATATATTATGGAAATTAGTTCTTACCCATCTTAAATATATATCTGAAATAGACATAGACAGGAAAATATAGACAGAGAGATAATAGAAATGTATTTTGCTAGTATTTAGTGTGACCTTTTACTTTGTTTATGGTGTTGTTTGTACATGTTTGTAATATTAAAATAATCAAGTCAATCTTTTATTCAGTCATTTCTGGGAACTGGATCATTGTTTAATACTTTGTATACGTTTTCTATTGCTTTTGAATCCATTTTGGTCATTTTCATTTTTTCTAGAAAATTCCCTAATTTCTTTCTGATTTCTCAGTATGTTTATTCTATGATATCATCTAATAATTTATTTTTCTCTTTGTCTATTATTTTTCCTGTTTTTATTTTGATTTTTAATTTTGGGTATTTGTTATTCTCTCTTCCTTTTGCTTGTTCAGGCTTATTTAGTTGGCTTCCCAAATAACTAACTTGTGACTTATTTATCAATTATAGTTTATTTTCTGGGGTTTTTTTTGTTTTCTGCTCTATAATTTATCAATTATAGTTTGTTTTCTGTTTTCTAATTTATTAATTTATGCTATCAGGTTCAAGTCCTTTTTCTGGTTTTCTCAAGTGTGTTTTATTTATCTTTTCCTAATTTCTCAAATTAGAAAATATTGAATTTTTATTTTTGTTTTATACTATAACTGTTTCAATTATAAATATTCCTCCTAATACCACTTTAGACCATGGGGAAAAAATTTAATTTCTACATAGTCTAAAATTTTATTTTAAATTACTCTTCCATAAGAGATTTAAGAATGAAGTCAAGGGGGACACCTGGGTGGCTCAGTGGGTTGAGCCTCTGCCTTCGGCTCAGATCATCATCTCGGGGTCCTGGGATCAAGCCCCGCATCAGGCTCTCTTCTCAGCAGGGAGCCCACTTCCCCCCCCCACTCTCTCTGCCCGCATCTCTGCCTACTTGTGATCTCTCTGTCAAATAAATAAATAAAATCTTTAAAAAAAAAAAAAAGAATGAATTCAAGGATCGCTATGTCAAGGATCGCTATGTTGCCCAAGTATTACTGCTATTTAATTGTACTCTAATTGGATGTCACTCTCTGTAATATAACTTGGGCTCAATGTGAATGGTGCCACCAGAATTGTACAGCACAATGGCGCTTATATGTTTGTTTATATCTTAGGTCATTAGGTATGAAAATTCTAGTTTTTGCTATTAATTCCTAGTTCAACTGCATTGTGGTCAAGGAATGTAATCTATAGCGTTTCTCATTTTCAACATATTAGGGATTCTTTGAGCTTAATTGTAAATTTTTATAAAAGGCTATCTTACAGTATAGAGTCAGTATGTAACTATTAAAATCTCCATATTAATGATGTATTCTGATTTTATAGAGTTACTTCTTTTTCATCTATTTGATCTGTCATGGGCTAAAAGACATGACTTAAAAATATTTTACTAATATCCAGGGGCATCTGAGTGGCTCAGTGGGTTAAGCCTCTGCTTTCAGCTCAGGTCATGATCTCGGGGTCCTGGGATCAAGCCCCACATCAGGCTCCCTGCTCAGTGGGGAGCCTGCTTCCCCCTCTCCCTCTGCCTGCCTCTCTGCCTACTTGTGATCTCTCTCTGTCAAATAAATAAATAAAATCTTTAAAAAAAATCTTTTCCTAATATCCAGTTGTCAACCACTATTACTGTATAGTATGTTATTTGGTATACAAAGTTTTGTGATAGCTATATATTTATTGTGGATTCTACCCTTCAGCATTGAACTGAAAATTGCCATTGACTCCCTAACATTATTCAATCTTCCCCCAACTGTATAGAAGCTGCATAATTTAGGTTGAACTGAATCACCATCCAACTCCACATGAATGATACCTGATTAAACAAAACTGAGAAAAGTTTAAATGTTCATTAATTCATTTTTTATATAGCAATACAATAAACCTATTACATGTTACTACAACTATCATCTTTTTATGGTAAATAACTATACTTGCCAAACTAAAACAAATGTACTGAGAAGAGAGGAATTGTTTTTCATTTTTGCAAAAACTCTTTAACATCTTAATAGAAAACAATTAAAATCAAACATCTGTTTTGCATTTGATTTATGTTGTTTGAGTGAATTACATGAAGAAAATCCAGACTTACACAGATACATAGCTGTAAAGGGGAAGAATATTTCAATGGCTTTTTCACATAATTGTAGATATTCTTTTTTGATACTCCACTATATCAACAACTGGTAAGTATCTTAAATATCAGTTGTAATATAGAACCATATAAATAAACATTTTTTTAAAAAATCATATAAATACCATATATGAAATGAAACCATATAAATAAACATTTTGTACTCTTTAAGGATTTTGTTACATTAACATTTATTGGTGTAGGGACACCTGGGTGGCTCAATGAGTTAACTATCTGACTCTTGGTTTTGGTTCATGTCATGATCTCCGGCCTGGAGACCATCATTGAGCCCCATGTGGAGCTCTGTGCTCAGCGGGGAGTCTGCTTCTCCCCTCCCGTTCCTCCTGCCCCTCCCCCAACTCGAGCACACACTCTCTCTCAAATAAATAAATCTTAAAAATGATTGGTCTATTTTGTAATGTGAGTGGATCTAAGTTATGTGAATCTTCTAAATACTGACATATTTCATTATACAATATCCAAAAAATCACATTTGGTAATATCACCATCAATATAATCAAAAAAGTCTTTTGATATCAGGATGCTGTTGAGCTCGTGGTAGCAGACACAAGTTTTCCAAAAGTCAAGTTGTTTTTTTTTTTTTTTAAGAGTTTATTTATTTTTTGACAGAGATGACAAGTAGGCAGAGAGTCAGGCAGAGAGAGAGGAAGGGAAGCAGGCTCCCCGCTGAGCAGAGAGCCCGACGCGGGGCTCGATCCCAGGATTCCGGGATCATGACCCGAGCCGAAGGCAGTGGCTTTAACCCACTGAGCCACCCAGGCGCCCCAAAAGTCAAGTTTTTTGCCTGAAAGCTTGAGTTTCATCTTTGGGGGAAAAAAATACTATTGGTGGTTTCTTGGAAGTGACAGATTAACTTCATTTGTTTTCAATAAAATGCCTGTCAAATATTCAAGTCTGAAAAACAATAGTTTGTCTGCCAGGGATTCTTTGAAATAAAATGGTGCTATTTTGGGAAAAAAAAAAAAAGCAGTTACTTCAGTTGCAACTCAAATAATCTCAAAATGCTTTCCTTGAGACGACCAGAGACATTCGTTATACTTCAAGATACTACATGCGTGCTTCTTGCTTACTTTTCATTTCAGCACAAAAAACACTGAAAAGACTTGCATCAAAGGTCAAGGTTTAATTACATGCACAGTTTTTACGGAGTTATCAATGACATTCATAAGTGAAACTGGCCTTTTTGGCTATGAGTGACTGGCAATGAAAACTACAATGATCACTAGTAGAGCTCGGTGACATGGCCAAGAATCACGCTGAGGCACCAGCACTTTTATCTATCAGCTTTTGAATCATCACAGCAAATGTCAGTACACTGAAAAGGGCAAATCATCTTCTAGTTTTATTATAAAAGTAGTTTTAACCTTGCAGATCTCTTGAAAGAGCCTTTGGAACCTCTGGAGACCTGTGGTTTACACTTTGAGAACTCTGGTCTAAAAACTAGACCAGGGGGCACCTGGGTGGCTCAGTCGTTAAACATCTGCCTTTGGCTCAGGTCATGATCCCTGGGTCCTGGGATTGAGCCCCACATCAGGCTCCCTGCTCAGCAGGAAGCCTGTTTTCCCTCTTCCATGCCGTCTGCTCATGTTCCTGATCTCGCTGTCTCTCTCTCTCTCTCTCTCTCTGTCAAATACATAAATAAATAATCTTAAAAATTTTAAAAAATCAACCAGGAGGCAATCCTATCTGCCTTTCCACTGTAATTGGTTTAGAGTGGTTGGGATTTGGGGTGGATAAGGAGGAGAAGGAAGACTGAATGAGGAACCACATTTCCAATTACTATGGGCAGCTCTCTTATGACCACAAGGAAAGCAGGCTTGAAAACAAGTTCCACAAAGTAGGGTACACACCAAGGACCTTCACAGAAAACCAAAAACAAGTCATAGACCCTATGGCACTCACTAATCCACTGAATTTTTGGTTACATGTGTTAAAAACAAGACAACAAACCCAAATTTAGAGTCACTTATACTAAGCCCCATCAACAAACCATGATTTTAACTTAACTGTAGTTTCAGCTCTCCCAGAAATGGAATCTTAAAGCAGTCAATCAGGAATCACCTAATCAGCACTAGTGAGATAATCAGCCTGACAGACCCCCGCCATCCCCTAAAGGAAATAATGAATCCACTTTTTTGCCTAGTATAACTTCCTTGGCCCTTCCCCCTTCTGCCTAGAAAAGTCTTTCATTTTGTACAGCTCCTCAGAGATTCTATCTACTAGATTGGATGCTGCCTGATTCATGAATTATTGACTAAAACCAGTAAGATCTTTAAAATTCATTCAGTTGAATTTTGTTTTTTAACATACATGCCAAATAGTCCCCTCATTTTCAAGCCAGTTTGACTCTGTCTCTGTTCCAAGCACTAAAGATATAATGGTGAATGATACAGACAAAAACCCCTGTTCTCACAGAAACTAACCTGAGAATCCTTCTCTTAAGGGTAATTAATCTCATTTACCTTTATTTTTTAAAACAAATATGTTTTGTTCTTATTCCTGATATTTTATTTATATTTTCTGATTTTAGTACCTTCTTTATTTCTTTTTTTTTTTTACAAAGTTGCTTCTGGTCTCTCTTTTTTGTTTTTTTAAAGAAAATTTAAATGATAAACTATATTTCTTGAAGTATCCACTTCAGAATGTATTTTCTGACTGCCTGCTAAAAAAGTAGCTAAATTTCCTTCTACCTCACACTTTTTTCTCCCCATCTCCCAGTATTTTGCTTTTGAGGTTATTATTTTTACATAGTCTACATTTATAACACTTACATGTTGCCCTATCATCACAATATCCCTAATAGTTGAGCCCTAATATAAATTCTAAACCAAGCACTTCTAATAGCAGTTTCCCTATTTCTGAAATCTTTATCAGGTAATTTTGCTATGTTTTTTGCATATTTGAAAATATCTGTCTTTGACTTTTATCTCTAATAGAATCAAAGAATCATTGAGTCACATCTTTTCCTCTTAGATATCTGATATTGTCCTATGATATTCTATCATTGAATATGTCTGGGTTATCATTTTTCTCTTGCCCTAGGAATCATTTCTAGGTCCTTGAAATTCAGTAACATCTCTAGGCTATAGCTTAATATTTGTCCTGCTGTACCATCTTTTCTTTAGCACACCCTGTGTCCTTCCATCTGCAGATTCTTTTCTCTCAAGACAGACTTCTTTTATCTTGACTCTGAGTGCCATTTATCCGATCCATTTATTCTGTTCTCTTCAGTAGCACAGACTGTAAGCTAATGGGTAAAAACAGGAATTTTTCCTGTTGTGTGGAATTAAGACTAAGACCCCAAGCTGAGAGTAAAAGATGCTGTACATCCACATTCTAAGTTCTAATAAACAGCAGCAGCTGGTACAAGACATCTCCCTGTGGTAGAGGACTTCTAGCAGAACCGGCTCTACAAATATCACCTAGTCAATTTAAAAGCCAGACTAGAGAGAGAGAAGATGTTACATTTAGGAGAGTCTAGTGTTCAAGCTATTTCTACTTCCTTCCTTCCCCACGCTTCAGGAAAGAGGGATACTTTGCTCGCCAGAAGACTTTAAATCACCTTGAGTGAGATGGAGCTATACTTCTAGGACATCCAGGAGGGGACATACTTCTAGTAAGATATTAACTGCAATTTTCCTGAGTTCTCAGACAGGTACAGCTCACCATACATATGGCACATACATAAAGCAACTTGATTCCAGTCCTTTATTTTTTTATAGTTTTTAAAAATTGCACTCTAGGGTATCTATTGTTATTGTTTACCCAGTATCTAAACTTCCATCCTAACTTAGAGGGACCTCAACGTGTGACTTGGTAGGAAGCAAGTTCCCATCTACCCACTATGGCATCTAAGGGGAAGCAGATGGTTCAGCTCCTCACCCCTACAGCCAGGGCAACAAGCATGTGGCCCAGGCTCAGCCAGCTGGCTCTCTGCCCAGGACTTTGAACCTGGACCAATGAGGCCAAGAAAAGGGACTGGCTAGAATCATTTGTGATGGCATTGGCTATCAGCATGGAGTCCAATACTGAGTTCAAGCAGAACTGCCTTTTTATTATTAAAAAAAAAAAAAAAAAAAACCTAGAGTTAATTTCTATTAATTGCAGTCAAGACCCTGACCACTCCACACAATTAGGATTGCTAACATGTTTTTAATATATATAGTTATCAGGTTAACTAAACAAAATGTATTATATTAAGATCAAAACACAATTAACAAAAAGTTGTAAAACATCTCATATTCCTTGCTCTTTTTCCTCATATACTCCTCTTTTCTTGGCATCCCCAAAACAGAATTAACACATTTTTGTTTTTATAGCTGTTGCCAGATAAACCGGGAAGATGCCAGGCTCTGGGGCCTTGACCCAGCCTGTCTCAAAGATGCCACCAAAGGTTCTTGGTCTCATCACAAGAAAGAATTCTAGGACAGACACACAATACAAAAGAGAAGCATACAGGCAGGGAAATTTATTAAAGTGAAAGTACACTGGAGATGTGCGGCGGGGAAGTACAAGAGCACTATGCGCCATGCCCTCGGTTCAGGGTTTCTTTTACTGACACTGTTAACTAGGGGGTGGAATATTCATTACTTGGGGTCAGGATTTCTTGGAAGGCGGGTTTCGGGCTTTTTCTTCCTTACATAGTCAGGGATTTCCTGTCATGGCACTTTCCATCTTGGGCCTGTCTGATTTGAACCAGCTTCATGTGGAGTGCTGCCAGGACAGGCCTCTGACTTTTCCATAGCTGGCTATGACTTCCTCTCTGCTGGCCTCCAGGTATCCTATTCGAACCTAACTACCTACCTACTTTCATATAACTAGTGGATGCACAGTAGAAAGCCAAAATAGCAGAAGTCCTTCCTCTGAACAATTTAAATTAGGTAACATATAAATGAGATTATGTGTTTCCAAATGCGATTTCCCTAGATTTATTATTAATTTTTAACTTAGCACCTGAGTTTAGTTGGTTCCAGAATTTGAAGAGAGAAGCTGGTGAAATGATTATATAGGTATACCCTTCGAACTGCTAAGACTCATTCTGTCACATCTCCACATACTATTCTTCCCCCAACATAAGTCAGTGAAATCTACTGCTATTTTACATCTTTTTTTCAAGGGAAAAAGTCTGTACCAGCTCCTCATGTTCTTACTCTCAAAAGTTCTGCCTCATTACAATGCGGATATTAAATGCCAACCTCTTGTTTGAAAATACAGGTGACTTACAATAAAGCAACTGAACTGCAGAGCAATTGATTCTCTGCCTTCAGTGAAATTTAGCCACTTTTGCTTCATTAAAAGTCTCTTATTAAGCCATCTCTCTTTCTAAAGTATTTCCTGGTACTATTTTTTTAATGATTCCCATTCTTATTTTACAAAACCTACTTGAATCCTGTTACCTTGACAACAAGAAAACATATCATGTACTTCATGAAGACTAAAGACACCAGAGTTGAATTCAGCCTCTCTCAATATTTAAGAGCTCGTATATGGAAGATTTGTGATACAATGATAAAACAACATTTACCAACAGCTTTAAGAAGGCTTAAAATTATTGCTTCACTGACATTTTTAAGAAATGTCAAAGTATTTTCTAATAATATATACAATGTTTATATGTATCAGATAATGCTATTAATCTATAAAATCACAGTCTAAATTTCCCTAGCCTTTTGAGGAATGTACTCTTGTTATCCTCATCTTACAGATGAGGAAACTAAGACATGGAACATTTAACTTGCTCAAGGTCACAGGGCTAGGAACTGTCAGAAGCTGGTTCAACTCCTAATAGCTTGGGTCCTCTGTTTGTTACTGAGTTACTTTGTGTTTGCACACAAATGAAGATTATCTCACACTGAACTTGAAATCTGCATCAAATTTAATGTTTGGTGGCAAAAAGTAAAAAAAAAAAAAAAAAACTGCTTTCACATCACATGCTGGAGTCTTTTTGACTCCAAAGGTTGTATTGGGTGTTTTTGTTTGTTTGCTTGCTTGTTTCCAAGTGATCTTTAATGTTAATATTATTTGTAGTACTTCATCACAATAGAATCACCATAGTTGAACTTGAGGTTTAAGGAAAGAAATTTTATTATGGTCCTTAAAACATATTTTAAACTTATTTACCAAAACTGCTTTACCAAATGACATTGCCACCACAAACTTATTAATGTAAAATATAATCTCAAGAATTTTATCGCATCTTTAGAGAACTAGACATTTTACAACTTTAAAAATATTGCACTAATACAGCAGGAAAAAGCATCATATTATCACTTTTTATTCATTAATGTTCATTCTCAGCAATTTCAAACTTAAAAAGAGATACCTGTTTTAGAAAAATACATAAAATAATAATGTTTCCTTACTAAGATAGCAGTTTCTAACAGAAATTTCTCACAAATACCTACTAAAATAACTGTAATGCAGAGACAAAGGTGAAAACTCACAAGTGATCTCAATTTTTCTAGAAGCACAAGTGGGGCTCAAGCCTACATTCCTAACCCTCAATTATTGCCAGCTTTGTCTTTTATTTGTTAAAGGGACCTTGAGAGAGTTACCAGCCTCCTTCTGCCTTAGCTGTCACATCTGTACAATGGGAAGAAAGTAGAACCTATTTTAGAGCTTGTTGTGAGAACTATATAAGTTTGTGCATACAGAGCTCTTACAAGGAAGCCAGCAGGGTACACTCTAAATAATCCTTCAGATAGAAAAAAAAAAAAAAAAAAAAAGATGACAGAGGAAGAGGGAACCCTATTTCAATCAGTCCCCAGAATTGAACTGGATATCTCCCAGACCATTCTGAACACCCACGAAATCAGCCCGAGCTGTAAGAAGATATACATGGATCTCTACAAACAGAATATCTTTAAAGGTTGGGCTCAAGGTATGAAGTGGGGAGTCATGATTCTGTGGGGCAGATATCAAAAGATAAATGGAAGGGGGAGGGAGCCTCCAGGATCCTGCACCACCAGAACACAAAAGACTCCTGCACTGGGAACTGGGCACAGACTCACACACCAGTGTGGTGGGGAAAGGATTTTAGGGCAGCCTGCCAGACCAAAACCTGGAGCTGCAGGGGCACAAACGCAAACTGGGAGCAGCTGGCAGTTTGAGAAGGACAGAGGGCAGAAATGTGCTTGGACCTGGAGGTGAGGGCTGGGAGTGCTACTGTGGGGTGTACAACCCAGGACACTGTGGGTTTTAGCAGCACAAACAGAAACAGAGACAGTGTGGCCTGGAGAGCTCAGTGGAGAGCTGACTGTGATCTCTCTGTTCTGAGACAGAGGTTTGGATATGGTCACTTCTGCTCTGACTCTCAGAAGAGATGCAGGAAGCCACCAGGGCAAGCTGCCAGAGGGAAGAAGCCCCAAAAGCCAGTTTTCACTGAGCCCATCACCCCCCACACAGAGGATAGGGCAACTCTGCCCAAACAGGGTTGCCTAAGTAACAAGTTCCCTCCTCCAGAAGAGGAAGAACAAGAGCCCAAAAACCCTAATGTCCCTATAAAGCAGGTGCATCTTGCTTGGGTTGTGGTCAATAATTGGCACCTTGTACATTCCCTCAACCACCCCTCAACAGAATAACTAAGAGGAGAAACCCCCAAAATAGGAAAGACTCAGAGACTGTGATTTCTGCTATACATGGATATGGATATCCATATCCATATAAATAATGGATATGAATATAAGTAAGATGTCAGAAATGGACTTCAGGGTAACAGTTATGAAAACAATAACTAGGATGGAGAAAAACATTAATGGCAACATAGATTCTCTAAGGGCAGAAAAGAAAGCTAATCAGGCAGAACTTTAAAATGCTATCAGTGAAATCCAATGTAATCTAGATACTCTAACAGGTAGGGTAAACAAGGCAGAAGAACAAATTAGTGATCTAGAAGACAAACTGATAGAAAAGAAAGAACAGGAGGAGGCTTAGAACATGGATTCTTAAAATCCATGAAAATGAGAAATGACACCATGAAATGTTCCAGTGTCAGAATTATTGGAATCCCTGAGCGGGTGGAGAGAGAGAGGACAATATATCAAAGTAAATCATAGCTGACAACTTCCCTGATTTGGGGAATGAAACAAGCATTCGTGCCCTAGAGGCAGAGAGGATCCCTCCCAAAATCAAGGAAAACAGACTAATTCCCCAGCATATAATAGTAAAACTCACAAATCTTAGAACTAAGGAAATCAGTTTAAGGGCAGTTAGGTCGAAGAGATTCCTTAAGAGGAACATCAGAATAATGTCAGACCTGCCCACAGAGACCTGGTAAGCCAGAAAGGCCTGGCAAGACATATTCAGGGTACTAAATGAGAAGAACATGCAGTCAAGAATACTTTATCTGGGAAGGCTGTCATTCAGAATGGATGGAGAGATAAAGAACTTCCAGGACCAGCAGAAACTGGCAGACTATGTGACCACTAAGCTGGCCCTGCAATATTAAAGGGGGTTCTATAAAAGGGGAAAGACCCCAAAAGTGACAGAGAACGGAAATTTACAGAGACAATCTATAAAAACAAGGACTTCACAGGCAACATGATGACAATCAAATCATATCTCTTAATAATCACCTAAATGCCTTAATAATCACCTAAATGTAAATGACCTAAATGCTCCCATAAAACAGCATGGGGTTGTAGACTGGATTAAAAAGACAACACCCATCTATATGCTGTCTACAAGAGACTCACTTTGAACCTAAAGATACATTCAGACTGAAAGTGAAGGGATAGAGAACCATCTTGCATGCCAACAACCTGAAAAGAAATATGGAGTAGCAATTCTCCTATCAGACAAATTAGATTTTAAGCTGAAGACTGTAGTTAGAGATACAGAAGGCCACTATATCATTCTTAAAGGTCTATCCAACAAGAAGATCTAACAACTGTAAATATCTATGCTCCCAGCATGGGAGCAGCCAACCACATAAGCCAACTGTTAACCAAACAAAGAGACATACTAATAATAACACATTAATTGTAGGAGACCTCAACATTCCACTCTCAGCAATAGAGGGATCATTTAAGCATAAAAGCAACAAAGAAATAAGAGCTTTGAATGAAACAATGGACCAGATGGACCTCATAGATATACACAGAACATTCTACCCTAAAACAACAGAATAGTCATTCTTCTTGAGTGCACATGAAACTTTCTCCAGAATAGACCACGTACTGCGTCACAAATCAGGTCTCAGCTGATACCAAAAGACTGAAATTATTCCCTGCATATTCTAAGACCACAATGTTTTGAAACTGGAATTCAATCACAAGAAAAAGTTTGGGAGAAGTTCAAACACTTGGAAGCTAAAGACCATTCTGCTTAAGAATGTTTGGGTCAACTAGGAAATCAAAGAAGAACATAAGCAATTTATGGAAACCAATAAGAACAAAAACACATCAGTCCAAAACCAATGGGATATTGTAAAGCTGGTCCTAAGGAGGAAATACATAGCCATCCAAGCCTCACTTAAAAAAATAGAAAAATCTCAAATATACAAACTGTCTTTACACCTTAAAGAAGTGGAGAATTAATATAAAAATTAAGCCTAACTCATGCCTGAGAAGGGAAATAGAGCAGAGATCAATGAATTAGAAATCAGAAATAGAGTAGAATACACCAATGAAATTAGAAGGTGGTTCTTTGAAAGAATTAATAAGATTAATAAACCACTGGCCAGACTTATCCAAAAGAAAAGAGAAAGGACCAAATTGTGAATGAAAGGGGAGATATCAGGACTAACACCAAGGAAATAGAAACAATTATCAGAAATTATTATCTACAACTATATGCCAATAAATTAAGCAACTTGGAAGAAATGGATGCAATCCTGGAAACTTATAAACTACCAAGACTGAAACAGGAAGAAACTGACAACTTGAATAGACTGATGACCAGTAACAAGATTGAAGCAGTGATCAAAAACCTCCCAAAAAACAAGAGCCCAGGACCTGATGGATTCCCTGGGGAATTCTACCAAACATTCAAATAAAAAATAATACCCATTCTCCTAAAGCTGTTTCAAAAAATAGAAATAGAAGGAAAAATTCCAGACTCATTCTATGAGGCCAGCATTACCTCCCAAAACCAGGCAAAGACCCCAACAAAAAGGAGAATTTCAGACCAATATCCCTGATGAATATGGATGCCAAATTTCTCAACAAAATCCTAGCTAATAAGATCCAACAGGGGCACCTGGGTGGCTCAGTGGGTTAAGCCTCTGCCTTCAGCTCAGGTCCTGGGTCCTCAGGGTCATGATCTCAGGGTCCTGGGATCGAGCCCCACATTGGGCTCTCTGCTCGGCAGGGAGTCTGCTTCCCCCTCTCTCTCTGCCTGCCTCTGCCTACTTGTGATATCTGTCTGTCAAATAAATAAATAAATCTTTAAAAAAAAAATAAAAGATCCAACAGTACATTAAAAAGATTATCTACCATGACCAGGTGGGATTTATCCCTGGAATGCAAGGGTGATTCAACATTTGCAAATCAATGTGGTAGAACACATTAATAAGAGGAGGAGAGAAGTACCACATGGTCCTTTCAATTGATGCAAAAAAGCATTTGACAAAATACAGCATCCTTTCCTGATTAAAACTCTTCAGAGTATAGAGATAGAGACAACACTGCTCAATTTCATAAAGTCCATCTATGAAAAGACCACAGTGAATATCATTCTCAATGAGGAAAAGCTAAGAGCCTTTCCCTTAAGATCAGAAACACAAAAATGATGCCCACTCTCACGACTATTATTCAACATTATACTAGAAGTCCTAGCAACAGCAATTAGACAACAAAAAGAAATAAAAGGTATTCAAATTGGCAAAGAAGAAGTCAAACTCTCTCTCTTTGCAGATGACATGATACTTTATGTGAAAAACCCAAAAGACTCCACTCCTAAATTACTAGAACTCATACAGCAATTCAGTAATGTGGCAGGATACAAAATCAATGCACAGTAATCAGATGCTTTCATATACACTAACAATGTAACTGAAGAAAGAGAAAGGAGGGCATCAATTCCATTTAAAATAGCACCAAAAACCATAAGATACCTTAGATATAAACCAAAGAGGTAAAGATCTATACTCTAGGAACTACAGAACACTCACAAAAGAAACTGAAGAAGACACAAAAGGATGGAATAACATTCCGTGCTCATGGACTGGTAGAATAAACATTGTTAAAATGTCTAAGCTGCCCAGAGCCATATCCATACTTTCAATGCCATCCTGATCAAAATACCAAGGGCATTTTTCAAAGTATTGGAGTAAATAATCCTAAAATTTGTATGAAACCAGAAAAGACCCTGAATCACCAAGGAAATGTTGTAAAAGAAAAACAAAGTTGGGGGGCATCATGTTGCCTGATTCCAAGCTGTATCACAAAGTTGTGATCACCAAGACAGCATTGTACTGACACAAAAACAGACATATACACCCATGGAATGGAATAGAGAGCCTGGATATGGACCCTCCACCCTATGGTCAAATAATCCTCAACAAAGCAGGGAGAAATATCCAATGGAAAAAAGACAGTCTCTTCAATAAATGGTGCTGGGAAAATTGGACAGCTATATACAGGAGAATAAAACTTGGCCATTCTCTTACACCATATACAAAGATAAACTCAAAATGGATGAGAGACCTTAATGTGAGATAGGAATCCATCAAAATTATAGAGAACATAGGCAATAACCTCTTTGACACTGGCCATAGTAACTTCTTTTAAGACACATTTCCAAAAGCAAGGGAAACAAAAGTGAAAATGAACTTTTGGGACTTCATCAAGATAAAAAACTTCTGCAAAGGAAACAGTTAACAAAACAAAGAGGCAACCCACAGATTTGAAGATGATATTTGCAAATGACACTACAAAGGGCTGATATCCAAGATCTATAAAGAACTTCTCAAACTCAACACCCAAAAAACAAATAATCAAGTCAAAAAATGGGCAAAAGACATGAAGAGACACTTCTCCAGAGAAGACATATGAATGGCTAACAGACACATGAAAAAATGTTCATCATCATTAGCCATCAGGGAGATTCAAATCAAAACCACACTGAAATACCACCTTACAGGTGGTATAAATTGACAAGGCAAGAAACAACAAATGTTGGAGAGGTTTTGGAGAAAGGGGAACACTCTTACACTGTTAGTGGGAATGCAAGTTGGTACAGCCACTTTGGAAAACAGTGTGGAGGTTCCTCAAAAAATTAAAAATAGAGCTACCCTATGACCCTGCAATTGTACTACTGGGTATTTACCCCCAAAGAAACAGATGTAGTGAAAAGAAGGGCCATATGCACCCCAGTGTTCATAGCAGCAATATCCACAATAGTCAAACTGTGGAAGGAGCCAAGATGTCCTTCAGCAAACAAATGGATAAAGAAGATGTGGTCCATAAATACAGTGGGATATTACCCAGTCGTCAGAATGGAGGAATAACCCAACTTTTGCATCAACATGGATGGAACTGGAGGAGATTATGCTAAGCAAAATAAGTCAAGCAGAGAAAGTCAATTATCATACGGTTTCACTTATTTGTGGAACATAAGAAATAGCATGGGGGACATAAGGAGAAGGAAGGGGAAAATGAAAGGGGGGAATTGGAGGGGGAGATGAATCATGAGAGATTATGGACTCTGAGAGTTTTAGAGGGAAGAGGGGTAGGGGATGGGTTAGCCTGGTAATGGGTATTAAGGAGGGCTCATATTGCATGGAGCACTGGGTGTTATATGCAAATGATGAATCATGGAACACTACATCAAAAACTAATGACGTACTGTATAGTGACTAGCATAACACAATAAAAAATAAAAATACTGTGGACTCTGAGAAACAAACTGAGGGTTTTGGAGGGGAGGGAGTAGGGGGTAGGATGAGCCTAGTGGTGGGTATTAAGGAGGGCACATATTGCATGGAGCACTGGGTGTGGTGCATAAACAATGAATCTTGGAACATTGAAAAAATAAAAATTTAAAATAAATAAGTAAATAAATATAAATATGTACATACATACATACACTTCAGCCAGTGTCCTCCTCTATTACTGTTGTTTAAAGGGTTTCTGAGAGTGTATAGTGCATGTCACTACAGATATATAAGATTAAATGTGATACTCAAGACAATTGTAGGAGGTACTCAGAAGTGTCATTAAGTGGCATGCATTCCATGTAATGAGAAAACGGTGTCTCCTTTTCAATTCTCACTTAATCTTTTTGATTAAAACAAGATTAAAGTTTCGTTTTGGGTGTCAAAAATGCATTTATTATATCTCCAACAATTGAAAATCATCTTTATTACCTAAGATAGCAGTTTTCAGACTGGCAGGGAAAAATATTCAACTAGAATTTAATAATAAATTCATTTTAGCATATTTGCTTTCATAAATATCTTCCATTTTATTGTTTTACTAATGTTTCTACTTAAATAACAGAAAGCTTTTTTATGAAATAACTAAAAAGTGATGGATCTATTCAAAGAAAATATTATGTAAATACAGGTGATAAGCAGATGTGCCAAAAAAAAATAAAAAGCAGGCAATAAGCGGATGTATAATTGTATATATAAAAGATTTAGTTTGGGGGGCACCTGTGTCGCTCAGTTAGTTAAGCAGCCAACTCTTGATTTCAGCTAGGGTCATGATCTCGATGTCAGGGAATCAATCCCCACGTAGGGCTCCATGCTCAGTGTGGAGTTGGCTTGGGATTCTCACTCTCCCTCTGTTTGTTCCCCTACTCACTTTCTCTTTCTCTCAAATAAATAAATTAAATCTTAATTTTTTTTTTTTTTAGTCTGGAAAAGACTATAATCTTAATACTGTAACTAGAAGTCAGCAAACTCATTCTATAAAGAGGCAAGTGGTTAAAATTTCAGGTTTTGCAGAACATACAGTATCTGTCACAACACCTCAACTCTGCTATAGTGAATATGTAAATGAATCAACATGGCTGTGCTCTAATAGAACGTCTATCTGTAAAAATGGGTGTCAGCTGGGTTTCTATAGGCCATAGTTTGCTGACCCCTGCTCTAAGCCATGAGAGATACTAGCATCCTGAAATAAATGTTTGATTATACTCAAAGTATTATTTCTAAGATTTCACTACTGAAACAGAAAAATAATAAAATAGTTCATTTGAGGTTGGGAAATTTTTTTTAAGATTTCATTTATTTATTTGCAAGAGAGCACAGTGAGGGGGAGGTGAAGAGACACAGAGACAGACTCCCCATGAGCAGGGAGCCTAACACAGGGCTCAATCTCAGGATACTGGGATCATGACCCAAACCAAAGCCAGAAACTTAATCCACTGAACCATCCAGGTGCCCTGAGGCTGGGAGAAATTTAAAATAGTGATTCTCTATTAATTTCTTAAAAGACTATGGCAGAAAGACATCAAATAACCAAAGCAATCTTGAAAAAGAAAAGCAAAGCTGGAGGCATCACAATTCCAGACTTCAAGTCATATTATAAAGCAGTAGTAATCAAAACAGTATGGTACTGCACAAGAATAGACATATATCAATAGAACAGAACAGACTATCCAGAAATAAACCCACAATTACATGGTTGATTAATCTTCCACAAAGCAGGAAAGACTGTCCAATGGGAAAAAAAGACAGTCTCTTCAACACATGGTGTTGGAATAACTGGACAGCAACAAGCGAAAGAATGAAACTGGACCATTTTGTTCTATCATACACAAAAGTAAGTTTAAAGTGGATGAAAGGCCTAAATAAGAGAGAGGAAACCATCAAAATCCTAGAAAAGAGCCTAGGCAGTAATTTCTTTGACATTGGCTGTAGTAACTTTTTCTAGATAGATCCCCTGAGGCAAAAGAAAGAAAAGCAAAAATAAATTATTGAGACATCATCAAAATAAAAACTTTCTATAGAGCAAAGGAAATGATCAACAAAACTGAAAAGCATCCTACAGAATGAGAGAAGCTATTTGCAAATGACATATCCAATAAAGGGTTAGTGTCCAAAATATTAAAGAACTTACACAATTCAACACCCCAAAAACAAATAATCCAATATTTTTAATTGGAAGAAGACATGAACAGACATTTCTTCAAAGAAGACAAGCAGATGATCAACAGATACATGAAAAGATGTTCATCATCACTTACCAGGGATGCAAATCGAACTAAATGCAAATCGAACTAAAATGAGCTATCACCTCACACTTGTCAGAATGGCTAAGATCAAAAACACAAGAAACAAGTGTTGACAAGGATGTGGAGAAAAAGGAACCCTCTTACACAGCTGGTTGGAATGCAAATTGGCACAGCCACTCTGGAAAACAATATGGAGATTCCTCAAAAAGTTCAAAATAGAGCTACTCTATGATCCAGCAATCACACTACTGGGTATTTACCCAAAGAATACTAAAACACTAATTCTAAGGGATACATGCACCCCCATGTTTATAGCAACATTATTTATAACAGCCCAGATATGGAAGCAGCCCAAGTGTCCATTGATTGACAAATGGATAAAGAAGCTGTGGCACATTACACATATATACATATACATATATATATATGTATATATAGAGAGAGGGGGGGAATATAATTCATATATATACTATTTGCAAATGGTAATATTTCATTTTTATATAATATTTCATTCCATGTATATGTGTATATATATGGAATATATATATATGCAAATATATATATATACATATATATGTATACAACATATATATGGATGGAGCTACATGTATGTAACATGTATGGAGCTAGAGAGTACAATGCTAACTGAAGTAAGTCAGACAGATAAAGACAAATACCACATGACTTCTCTCAGATGTGGACTTTAAGAAACAAAACAAGCAAAGGGGCAGGAGACAAACCAAGAAACAGACTGTTAACTGCAGAGAACAACCTGATTTGCAGGGGGAAGGTGGGAGAGGGATGGGTGAAATAGGTGATGGAGATTAACAAGTGAACTTGTAATGATGAGCACTGAGTGATTTAAAAAGAGAAACAAGCAAACAAATAAAATTTTTTTAAAAAGTCTATGGCAGGGACGCCTGGATGGCTCAGTGGGTTAAAGCCTCTGCCTTCAGTTCAGGTCATGATCCCAGGGTCCTGGGATCGAGCCCCACATCGGGCTCTCTGCTCAGCAGGGAGCCTGCTTCCTCCTCTCTCTCTGCCTGCCTCTCTGCCTACTTGTGATCTCTGTCTGTCAAATAAATAAATAAAAATCTTAAAAAAAAAAAGTCTATGGCAGACACTTCAGATTAAAAACCAGCTTCTGAAAGTTTAAGAGGAAAGAGGATGGATAAACAGGACCCAAACATCCTTGCAGAATTCATATAAAATAATGCATATATAATAAATATATGAGATGATAATTAATTAGATGAGGGGAATCCTTTCAAGTTTTATTAAATCATCACAGTGTACACTTTCAATACCATACAATTTTGTCAATTATATATCAATATAGCTGGAAGAAACCCATAATATGATTACTGGTTTCTTAAAAGTGCATACTAAAGTCACTCAGCTAAATTATTTCTCTTGTAATATTACTGTGTATGTATCTGTATACTTTTAAAGAAGACCCAGCAATAGCTTTCCCTCTAATGATAAAAGGTAGCCTAAAAATGGTCCCATAGATTTTTAACTTTGTGACAAGTTTGTCTTCATTGTAAATGATATAATTAAGTTTATTTATAAGATTTCAAAATGAAAAGGAAATTTAAAAATAAATAAAACAAAGCACACATGTGCAGTATTCACCAGGCATCAAGCCCTAGTCTAGCATTGTACATATCTTAACTCAATTGTTCCTCCTAAAAATCCCTTGAGACTGAGAGTACTGTATTCCCACGTACAGAAAAGGAAAGTGAGTATATAAAATACCTCCTAAGTGGCGGGGTGCCTGTGTGCCTCAGTTGATTAGGGGACCAACTCTTGGTTTCGGCTCTGGTCATGATCTCAGGGGTCCTGAGACTGAGCCCCACGTCTGGTTCTGTGCTCAGTGGGGAGTCTGCCTGAGGATTCTCTGACTCTCCTTCCACTCACACTCTCTCTCAAATAAATAAATCTTTTAAAAATTTAAATTTTTTTTAATACCTCAGAAGAAAAACTACGCTAGTAGTGGAGTATAACAGGTAGGCTGAGCGCCCAAGTCCTTACGTTACTGCGGCTCCCACTCAACTTGGGACCTGTGGCCGACTGTATTCTCCTGAAACTTTTAACTCAGCTGAAAGTCTGCTTGGTATGGCAGGAATTTTCTTACTGGTGCAACTAAGAGAAGCTCAAGGGCTTGATCAAGGAGGACTACTCATTCAACAGGAATAAGAGCAACTGAGAAAAATTTCAGGTAATAAGTTATGAAAACTTTGTGGGCCTGAAGTAGTTTCATGGTCAAGTTCCATATCCCCAGACAGCACAGGCCAAGGCAAACCTAGCAAGCTGTCTACAGTGGTTGTACAAAGGCAGAAGCATGCTGGTGGCTTCATCTTACATGTTTATTAGGCTGGAAGGACATCATATTACAATTAAATGTTGATTTTAAAACTTAGAATACCACTTCTCTCCCAAGCTCAGCCACTTTTTTTTTTTAAATCTGGCTACAAACTGGTCTGCCTGTTATTTATCAACATCAGTTATAGCTCACCTTCATAAATGTTGTTCTATTTATAGTTATGTTTCTGTAGAAACACTCTAAGAATGTGTGAAAGTTATTTCTGATGCCTCTCATGAAAATCCCATGTGGGCATAAGCATGAACGACAATACCTAGTAGTGATTATGGAGATCAAAAATGAAAGAATTATAGTCCAGAACCATCAGCATGAATAAAGGCATGCCTTACACACTTCCCCTGCTCCAGCTATGGCAACTAGGACATAAGATAACAGTGGAATTATGAAAATAGCTTCTAAAAATATTATTACAAATTATTCTGAAAATCAAAAATATATTTTCACTTAAAATTAAAACTTCAATGGTTTTTGAAATTTGGAATAAACAAAATGATATCAAGTTACAAATTTGGGTTGAATGAAGTTTTCTTGTTTTATTTGTTTCAGTATGATTTCAGTAATCATGTGAAGAGTGAAGAAAATGGAGGAAATTTGGGGATATTGATCCACCACCCACTGATTCCTGTCCAATTGTGCCTAAAGCAGCTGTCAGAGTGGCATCTGGACATGTTCTACCGGCACCAAGAGAGACATCAATAGTCTTGGTCCTCCACACCCTTCCCTCTCTGCTTTCTGACTCCCTTTTTAATTATTCCTCTTCTTCCCACCAAGCACAGTGTTCTCTCTTTTTCTCCTTCCCCACACTCTGAGAACTTCTCTATCTCCACAGGAACGAATAGAGTTGTCTTACATGGGACATGTACAAGACAGCAAAAAGAAGAGAAATCGGGAATTTCTATCCCTTTGCCAAATCTTTCTCCTTCTTCTCATCTATTCACAAAGGTAACCCTGTTACTGGAGCTTCTCTCTGTTATCCTCTTAATGAAGAGAACTTCAGCAAACAAGGAAAAATTATTGATGAGTATTAAGGACAAAAAGTCCTTAAAATGACTTTTTCTTATAACTACCTTTTCCCAAAAATGATTAAAGAAGGCTTTCAGAGACATTCAAATACACATGATTAAATTAAAAAGGAATAGGTGGCATTTTAGGACAAAGGAAAAAAAGATAAAACTGGACTGACTTCACACATAAACACATCCCATTAGGCTCCATTTTTTATCGATGGGTCACATGTTCAGATTTATAGGAGTCAGTTCAAAAAGGAGAGCAGACTTTGTTACAGTACTTGTGGTAAACATTAAGATGAAATTACAACAGTTTCTCAGAAAAAGTGCAAATATTTCTAGAGATCATGGATAGAAGACAATGTCCTCAGCATTGTTACAGGAAGCCCAATAAAAGATTTTGCAATATACATCTGATCCTACCCCCCCAAATCAAAAATCTTAAGAAGCTATTCTACAAAGAAGTTCAGAAGATGTTGAGCAAAATATGGGGAGTCAGTGGAGAAACACACCAAAAAAGGTAGAATTTACACAGGACCTACTGGTTAGAAACATTGTAATTACTCTATAAACTCTACTTATAATAAACTCTTCTTATACTATCAGAAATTAGTTTTTCTTAGAGGACCTTTGTGTTTGCCCTGCTCTGACAAGAAAAGATAGAGCCTATAAATCCAGTATCTTTGACCAATCATCTGTTATCCCTATAGGTCTCCAAAGTGTACCTTCTACACACAGGATATTTGCGGGAAGATGATATTTCACTATTCACTGAGGGTTAGACCCCAGATCTCTATATGTTCTCTTATCCAGTGAATCAGGCTAACCACCTATGAGCCCACTTATTAAAAAGTGAATAACAAAACAGTATATGCTTTCTAAATTGATTTATCCTAATATATCAATATTTTATCCCCTAGCAGAGGTGAAAGTATAATGTCACCAGTGTAATAAATCTGTTTCATTCATTACACCTTTAAGCTAGCTTTATAAATATCAGACACTACATCACAGAACTAAAAATGAATCACCACTATGAACAAGAACTGAACTAATTTAACACAGCACCACAGGCTGCTTTGCTAAGGAACAAATCCCAACTAAGAAGAGGATCCTAGCACTGGAGCCATAATGAGGTAGCCCACATTGAGGACAGAGGCTCATTAAGCCTCCTTGAATTCTTCTATTTATGATGATAGTGACAAAAATTCCCTTCTAGTGTGATCCATCTTAACCAAATGCTTACCCCTAAGGAGTTTGTACATTAATAAAATTTTATTTGGATATTTAAAATGGATTATTTAATTATTTGAGAGAGAGAGAGGGCATGGGGTGAGGGGCAGAGAGAGATGGAGAGAGTCTTAAGCAGACTCTGCACAGACCGGGGATTCTGACATGGGGCTCTATCTCCCAACCCTGAGATCATGACCTGAGCCCAAACCAAGAGTCAGACACTTAACCAACTAAGTGACCTGGGCACCCTTTATTTGGACTCAATGGTGCAGTCACTTAAGCTTCCTATCTTTGGATTCACCTCAGGTCATATCTCAGGGTCCTGGGATTGAGACCCATGTTGGGCTTCCTGCTCAGCATGGAATTCTGGTAAAGTTTCTCTCTCCCTCTCTGACTATTCCCCTCCCCATTTGTTCTCTCTCTCAAGTAAATCTTAAAAAAAAAAAAAATCCTACTTGAAGATAAATAATGCTCTTTCTCTCTCTCTCTCTCTCTCTCTCACACACACACACACACACACACACACACACATACACACACATTGCCAAGTGTCTAGGGAGGTGATAGAGAGTGTGAGAATTAATCTCCAAGTCAAGATTACTTTATCAAAACTTACAACAAAACCAGTTTTTAGACTAGTGACTTTGACACATATTAAAGAAATTGGGTCCAGGGGCCCCTGAGGGGCTCAGTTGGTTAAGCGTCTGCCTTCGGCTCAGGTCATGATCTCAGTGTTCTGGGATTGAGCCCCACATATGGGGCTCCAGCCCTGCATCAAGCTCCAGCCCCATATTAGGCTTCCTGCTCAATGGGGAGCTTCCTTCTCCTTCTCCCTCTGCCTCTGCTCCCCCTGCTTGTGCGTTCTCTCTCTCTCTCTCTCTGTATGTGTCAAATAAATAAAAATGTTTAAAAAAAAAAAGAAGTTGGGTCCAAAATTACTGAAAGAATTTCACAATATATGTAAATCGAATCATTATGCTCTACATTTTAATTTCATATAGGGCTGTGTGTCAATTATATCTCAATAAAACTGGAGGGAAAATAGTGAAAGGAAAAAATATGGGAGGGCAGGCAAAAAATTAGCATGTGATGAGATAAGAAGCTGAATGTGTGGAGTATCCTAGTTTGGACATTAAAATAAGCACATTAAATGCATTTCATCAACTTTATCTCAAATTCATTCTACCATTCAATCAAAGCATGCTTAGGCTGAAATGCATAAGGAGTAAGTTAAAAAAAATTTTTTGTAATTCTGTATATAACTGCAGTCTCTGGAATTTTCTTTTAGGAATCTGTTTCTAGAAAAGAAGACTTTTCTCAGCGGCTTTCGATGTCATGCTAGTTTGACTGAACTTAGATGATTCTTTTTTTCACTTTCTTTAGAGTTTTGTTAATTAGTGCTGAGTGTTAACAGACCATACAGATAAGCTGACAAATGACCAAAAACATGTTAATAGAGAATTGCTCAAAATTCCCTTGCCACCAGTCAGAAATAATTGGTACCTTCCTTCAAGCTTTCCTAGGAGAATGACAAATCAAGAGGAAATGCCTTTATTTCAAAGGATTTTTAGCAGTTCTGGATCATAAAGCCTGGCGATTTATTTCCCCGTTTTTATTATAAATGAAATACAACAACAGTATCTCTAAAGGAATACTGATCAAAGTTAAGGAGTTTAACATCTGTCAAAGTACAGACCTCTTGGCATTTGGAGAATTTGAGGACACAAGGCTGCTGTGTCTTGGCCTTGATTCTTCACAGAAGTCACACAACTAAGTAAACCACACTTTGTGGTACGAAAATCCAGAAGCACTCCACAGTGATAAAGAAACAAACAGAATAATCCACCATCATTCAGAAGTAAATGTATAGGTTGCTTACCTATTGGAATTGAGATTATTTTAAAAGCTCTTAAAACACAAGAAAAAACCTACCTCTATTTGTTGTCCAAGATAAACACATAATAGGCTTCCATGAAACTCAGAGGAGACGGACCAAAACGGAGGGCGGAACTGGCAAAATCTGGGAAACCCATGCATTCACAACAAAAACAAAACCTTTAGGATTGACAACGAGTAAAAATTAATTTTTCCCAAGTGGGTTTTTTTTTTTAAAGATTTTATTTATTTATTTGACAGTCCGAGATCACAAGTAGACAGAGAGGCAGGCAGAGAGAGAGAGGGAAGCAGGCTCCCTGCCGAGCAGAGAGCCCGATGCGGGGCTCGATTCCAGGACCCTGAGATCATGACCTGAGCTGAAGGCAGCGGCTTAACCCACTGAGCCACCCAGGCGCCCTCCCAAGTGGGTTTTAACCACTCTTCCATGCACAACCTAATATGATCACACATTCTTGCTAGTTCCTTATCGTGTGTAATATAAAGTGGCATTTTTACTATACTTTGGGCAGTACAGGTTGAATCTTGTGAGGCCTGAGTTGGAAGCATCTGTGATCCATCTCTAAGTGAGATTCTCCATATGCTCCATTAAAATGCATGCGCTTCTTGGAGAACTAAAATTATCTCTTGATTTAGATAGGGATATTTGAAAATAAGTCTCCATTCCCATTTTGTGTACTAAATGTATAATTTTTTTAAAGATTTTTTTTAAAGATTTTATTTATTTATTTGACAGACAGAGATCACAGGTAGGCAGAGAGGAAGGCAGAGAGAGGAAGTGAAGCAGGCTCCCTGCTGAGCAGAGAGCCCGATGTGGGGCTCAATCCCACGACCCTGGGATCATGACCTGAGCCGAAGGCAGAGGCCTTAACCCACTGAGCCACCCAGGCGCCCCTAAATGTATAATTTTTGAAATTCAACTTTACTATATTTTATAGCTCATTAGAAGCTCAAATGTTCAAAATGATTCCATATCAACTTTGAAAGTTATAATATAATTAATTTTATTATTAAAAATCACAGAAGCAGTAGATAAAGTAAAATTGGAGCCTTATTTTGAACTATACCTACCTAATTCAAGAGATAGTTGCATCTATTTGAACATAATTATGTATCTTTTATGTATAGGACATTATTGAGACTATCTAAGCTGGAAAAGTGAGAGTTAGCTACCATCATTCAGCATGCCTCTAGTGAGTAGTGAGGTATTTGTCTTAAAGGCATCCAAAATCGTGTTCCTAGAAATGAGCGTTATCAGTTTCCTACCCTGCCAAAGGGAGTATACCTGACCATTGTTTTAAATTTCACCAAGTTATTTCTGTGTTTTGAAAAATCTTGTGCCTTGGAGTCTGTTGATCGCCTTCTCAAACTACATTTTTCACCAAAGAATGAACAAATTCTTTACCTCTTTTGGTTTCCATTAATAATGGGGAAAATTCCACCTGTGCAGGTTGTGAATGCAATTTTTTTATTACAATGTCTGATCTTGTCAGACATTTAATGGGATTTCATCAGTTTTAGGCTTTTTTAACTCATCTTCACATATACACAGATAATCTGTGAACATCTGTTAAATTCATCCAAATTTGCACATAGACAGGAAGGAGGTTCTACCAGGCTCTTGGCTGCTGCAGGTGGAGGAGAATCGCTGTAACTCTCACGTTAAAAGAACCCAGTTAATAAGTATCCAAGTTTAGAAACAGATTATTTGGAGAATGATTATTCTAAGACTCACTGAAAGATTCTTCCATTTCTTTCAGTAGCAAATTCCCAAAGGGCCTTGATATCAGGGATTCAACCAGGACTTGTTGATTCCCTACTATATACCCAACTGTTCTAATGAACAGGAGGGGTCCAGATGAGAAAATTCCAATATCCACCCTCTAGAAGCTCAAGTTTGATGGCTGAGACAAGTCCATAAGCAAATAATAATAAAATTAAAACATTTTATATATTTTGACTCTTCCCTTGTCCCAAAATGCATTTAGATCACTGAGTTACCATAACTGTGGGATTAAATTCAACATTAAAAGCACAAATCACAGAAGAGCTGTGATTCAATTTATAATCAAATATAGAAGAGCTTTGAGGTACCTGGGAGGCTCAGTCAGTTAAGCATCTATCTGCCTTCGGTCAGGTCCTGATCTCAGGATCCTGGGATGGAGCCCCATGTTGGGCTCTCTGCTCAGCAGGGAATTTGCTTCTCCCTCTCCCTCTCCTCTGTGCTTTCTCTCTCTCTCTCTCAAGTCAATAAATAAAATCTTTAAAAAATATATATAGAAGAGCTCTGATGAGGAATAAAAGAGTAGTGTTCTATTTTGTATACCTGGAACTAGTATAACATTGTGTCACTATACTTCAATAAAAACACACACACAAAAAAAAAACTTAAAAATAATGAAGTACTAAAAAAGAAAATAAAAGAGTGGGATTCCCATAAAGAACCCTATATTGGAATCTGGCAGGATACCAAATCACAGCTTTGAATATACTTATATAACTAAATTCTGTGCATTAATAGCTATCAGTAATTGGCAGATAAGTAAGTTATACTATTTGCCGTTTCTATCCTCATTCTAAAGAATTGTTGATTTCATAGACGACCGTGTAAATTTGCCTATTTAAAACAGCACAGTGAAACAGTCTTTTGGGGGAGAGCCAGAAAAAAATGATAAATTTGCTTTTGTCTTCTTTGTTTCCTCATCTAATTATTGGGGATTTAAATCCTTTGGGAAATATTAGACTTCTAAATGAATAGCAAAATAAAGCACTAGCCCTAAAAAGATTTGTTGAAATCATTGTCATTTGAAAACATTAGCTCCATAATTCAATCTACATGTAAGATTAGGGAGAAAAGTTACATTTCACATTCCATTTATAGCTTCTAGAACATAGTTACAAGCAGTATGGTACATAGTAAGAACTTGAAGTGAACATGAGCCTTTTGTCTGACTAGAATCAGAATCTTCAAGGAAGCACCCTTGCTGTCCCTGGCTCCTAATGCCTCTAGAAGTGAGCATGGAACTTAGGTCTGGCCACAGCAATGGACGAGAAATGGCAATGTGACCCAAGTCAGGACAATTGAAGTCATTGGCAAGACTTTGGCTAGAGCTATAAGGAAAGAGGTGTTAGTTATATAATGTATGTCTAGTGATGCTAGTGGCCATCTTCACCATCTTCACCATCTTCACCACCGTCACCTCCACTGAAGACCCCACTTAAAATTAAGCAGATCCAGAGGAAAGCAGAGTCAAGAGAGAATGATGAAGATTCCTGATGACACGTTATGCTTTTATACAGAGCATGCCTGAAGCGAGATTCTCCTCTTGAATTTCTTAAGTCGTCAATAAATTACTCTCTTTTTTCTCTCTCATTCTCTCTCACTCTCCCCCTGTAGATGTATATGTATGTACATAGATATATGAGTTCTGGTGGCTACATCTAAATGAATCTTGATTAACACTCGACAAATCTGAGTGCTCACAAACCTGAGTTTCTGTCCCCTCTTCCTTTCCTTCATATTTCTTTATATATTACTTGAAAGAGTGCCAAAATGGGTACATTAGACTACAGAATATATAACGATAGACTATTGTACTGTGTAGCAAACTATTTTGTGTGAGGGGAGGCAGACATTTTTTAAAAGAAATAAATATTGTTGCATGTGAGACTTTTTTATATTACTAATTTTGTGTCTATTTGTCATTTACATATAGAAAAAATTACCGTTCATCTCTAGTTTCTCTCTGAATAACGGAAAAAGTATCATGAATTAAAAAAAAAAAAAAACCTCATTGTGGTACAAGAACACAGATACCCACTTTCATGTTTCACAAGCCTAATTGTAGAAACTCAAAGAAAACTCCAGAAGTCACAGACTATATTGTGTTATGTCAGTATTTAATGAAAGCTCTATTCATTCCTGAAGGACCTAGATCCAAATATAGCTATTCTTTCACCCCTGTGTGGCTTGTAAAGTAAACATACTATTGCCCACCCTATACCTCAGGAAGGCAGAAAAAAAAAATCTTAATGTTTCCTTTCATAGGAAATTTCATAGTGCATTAGCTAGATCATATACAAAATAAGAGAAGCCAGAGGGAAAAAACAAGAAATGGTTCCGGTTGTCACAGAATATTCTAAGAAAAAAAAATATAAAACCACTTGTGTTTTTATTGATGTTTCTTGGGATGAAAGACAGTGGGGGAAAATTAGGGAGAAGGCTAAGTTGTTGAGAAATAACATCTTCATATTGACAACACTTTATAGGAAGAGAAATCAAAGGGAACTTGTTTCCTTTCTGGCCCAGATAGAATTTGAACAGTATTATTTAGTAGAAGGCAAATTACTCTCTTTTTCAAATGCTGCTCCTTTCTGTGATGTTCCCCTTGAAACAGAATTGGGTCCTTTTCCGAGGGTATGCAACATATATTTGTATATACTCAAATCATTTCCTTGGGTCTCATACCCACTGCTAGTACAGTCACCATTTCTTATATACCCATCTACACGTAAGGAAAAGATCTTTTGCAGTCCTAATGGTTGGCATAAGCAATCTAAGCTTTAAATGATGAAATTGGCATTCCTATAAGGAACAAGATATGCTTCCAAACAGTGTTGTACAAGTAAAGAGATGCATGAGTAATACCACCTCCTTTTTTCAGCTAGTTTTTGACCTCTCTTCAGGGCACTGGCTCAGTATGTTTTCTCCTTTTTTTTTTTTTTTTTGGTTTTGGGGTTTTTTGTTGTTGTTGTTGCTTAATTGCTACATTAACCACCAGCAGTAGAAAGGACCATGTGCAACCAATCTGCTGCCCAAGTTAAGGCTCTGTTCAATATTTCAGTGTTTCCAAAAATGATGTGCCACTTGTTTGGCTCTGCCAATAATCTTGTTCTCAATTTCTATCTGCCCTGGGCATTTTCTCCTGCCACATAGCCATATGAGCCTAACTGCACCACATGCAGGGCCAGATGCTAGAAATGCCATGATACCAAAGCATGTGACACCAGGATGATCCGCTCTTTCCCTTATAATTAAATGAGAAAACTGCGGGTATACTGTCTCCCGCTTGGCCCCCTCCCAAACGCAGCCAACAGATGTCACTGCACGTGATTTATCTAAGTACAAAGGAAAGATGTAAATGTGCCTCTCAACATTTTTTTTCCATCAAGGCCTGGAGCCCCATGAGGTTGGCTACCTTGTGAAGAAAAGCAGGTGTTAAGGTTAAAGACCGTGCACAGCAATACCCAAGGTAACCTGCACCCTGAGGCCTCTGTCCAAAACCATGTCACATGCTTGCCTCATGCTTTAACACACCTGTCATTTCCTATTGTGAGCTGCCCAGGCACTGGGTTGGCGACAAGCCAGGATTAAACACGCTGGCAACTATTCACTGCATGTCCATCAGCATGTGCTCAGAAAATCCCTCAGACCCTCAGACTTGCCAGCAGCAGCCAATGTTTCCTTTGATAACTGCGACTCCCAGCAAACGGCATTCAGAACAGATAGCCCATCAGAGGGCACCTGCTTTCATCTCTGCTCTCCCGTACCGCTAACAAGCTTCTCTCTAATAACCACATAATGATCACACGCTGAAAGAAGGCTTTAAAAAAAAAACAAAACAAAAAAAAAGCAAGGAGTGCAAGTTTACAGCATAAGTTATAAACATGAGGGCACTGTGGATAAATAAATTACTGGTGATGCTGGGTACAAAGTGTAACAGTTTGGCTTCAGAAGATTAAGTAGAGCAAGAAATCATGAATTATAACTTTACCCCAAATTCAGTCTATGGTTAGGCCTCTAGCCTTGACAATATTGATTTTTCTTTAATACTAGCATCTAACACTTTCCAAAATTATCTTTCTTCTAGAATTGATGTAAATACCAAATAATTATCACTTAATGCTGCATTATTCTTCAAGCATTTCAGTGTTAATGGCTCAGGGTTACACACTGAAAAACAATCAGTAGAAATTGTGCAGCTACTAATAATTTTCCCAGATGTATATATTCCTTATAAAGGAAGGTTTCAAATTTTGGGGTGTGAATTCACATTTTCAAGCAATTCATGAAGCACTTAATATCTCAGTTGGCATCACAATTAGCCAGATCCATCTCCTCTCACAAATGTATATTTCACTTCTCTAAAAATTTCCTATCATCTGCTATGGATTCGGTGGGGGTTTCAGCTTCCTATCCTCTACAAAATAATCTCAAAGGAAGAAACTAAAAGAAAGAATGAATCAGAACTGTCCTGTACTCCTTGGTGATACCCAGCATTTTCCCTTAAGTCCCGTGCCTTGCCTTATCCTCAGCTGTTAGCACTTACCTGGGTGACCATCTGGCACATGGACCTCACAGCCTGTATTTCTCCTTGGTTTCAGCGCCCCCCCCCCCCCACCAAAGCCAGCCGCAAACATTTCCGACCAACCTCATCATAAAGCTCTAGTCCTACTAAACTATAAGTCACATGAGAGCAGAAGCTAAGGCTGGCTCATATTTGCAGCTCCCGCAGCATCTGGCACAATGACTAACACACACTACACCACTGAGGCTTGAAAATCTTTCTGATTTGAGTGCAATGTATCTGAAATCCTTACCTCAGCACTCTTTCTCTCTTCCCTGATCACAATCCTGCCATCTGTCTTCCTCCCCGTCTCTAATCACATCTGCACCTCATTCTTATGAAAACATTTAATAACCGAAGCTTTTGCACTTCTTCCAGTCCATCTTTCCGCTGGCGGTATAATCCCTACTCAGTCCTGGACTGCTGTCGTGGCATGTCCCAGCCAGCCCCACCGCCACCATCGAAAGCCTCACCCTGTGACCTACCAGCAAGCTAAACTCCAAATTAGTTTCCCACATACACATGCCCTTCCATTTCTAGGCTGATTAGGATTTCTAGAGAAAAGTGAAGAAATGGCCCAGCGCAGTCACATATTGGGGAACCACAAGAAGACTTATTTGCTAGCTCTTAACTTACTCCTAATGATTAACCAGTGCTTTCCTCTCCATGAGCCCCCATATATTCAAACTCCAAGCATGTCATATTTGCTAATGTTCTATTCTAAAAAGCTGATCTCACATGCAAGTTGTATAAAATGGATGTACATCAGTGAAATACATTCCTTGCAGTTACAATGGAGAAGGAGATTTGAATTTCTAAATCCTTTTTAATGTGATAGCCTAATAATCTATTTCTGTTGATGGGGGTGGGTTTCAATCATGTGGCCAACACTTGGTGTGTGACTTTATTCCCAACAAATAATTCATTTGAGAAGATGAGCAAATGGCTACCTTTACTGAAAAAAAGAAAAAAGCACTGACATATACTGTCATCTATCAAAGCATGAGACCACCATTCAAACTTGGAAGCAAAACCCAACGCTGCAAAGCTTGATTTATTGCTCATCTCAGTAAGGGAGAGTAATGCTGGTTAGGCACAGTCTCACTGATTGAAGCAAACTGTTGATATTAGGCGGTTTTAGGAGAAAGAGGGTGGAGAGCAGGGGACTGTGTTAATTATAGAGGCAATAAGAGTGTCAAAGGCGACTTATGTTGGATAAAGACATATGCTTATATTGGCTATAGAAATAGGAATTGATTGAGGCCAGCTTTAGATGCATAGTCACTGGAGTGAGTCCACTGCTAATTGGCAGACTTTCAAAGCATGAGGCTGTTACTGATTGGTTGGCTTTCAGAGGTGAGTTCACATAAGCAAAATGTCATTGGCCAATTCGGTTTAAAACTGGTTATGGTGTTTATTGGTTATCATGTCAGCTTCTTCCTGGGAGTGTAAAGAGTTTTTACAACTCCCATACTTTAAAAATATAGTAGCTATAGTAAATTTTTGTATTGGCAGTATTTTTTAATTCTATCAAACATAATATGTCATTCCCTTAACTAAAACAGAAGACTGAAGTTGGCATAGAGGCTTCATCTGATTAGCCAGTCTGTCAATCAGTTGGTAGTGATAACCTAGAGCAGTATATTGAAAAGAATGTGAAATGCCATCCAGGCCCAGCAGGTTATAACACCATCATTTAGGAACCATGTTTGTTATAGACATGGCAACTCCATGCTACGTCTTTTCTGATTCTGCCCTAGCTCCAAAAGCCACATTGACTAGGCTGAACTCCATGAATGGTTATGGCAGAGATTAATTTTAACACAAATAAATTGAACTGGCTGAGTTCTAAGCAATTGGCATTTAAAAACGACATTGATCAGGGTGGAATAAAGGGTATGGGTACAAAAGCAATGAGGACAGTATCAAAATTCAGTGAAATCTTGTAAACTGAAACAGAGTAAAGAATAAACATTTGTATCCAAAGATGTAAGAAAGAACAAATATTTATACCCAAAAGAAAAATTTAATTGGAATGCATGTCTTTTTTATTTTACTTTATCTCTGAAAAAAAGTCTAAATTTCAATATGAAATTTAGTGACAATGAATAAGATGTTTCCTAAGATTAATTCTTTATGGTTTTTAATTTCAAATTCAAAATAAAATATTTTATTTTTAAAATTCTTGATATACGACATCTTTGTCTTAGTCTAACAAAGAGGTCTTAGTCCAATAAATAATATCATTCTCCAAAAATATTATTGCACACAGGAGTATTCCCTTTCCCTCAGGACTTGAAATGTGCATTTTCCATTATTTTGAAAGCAAGTCTCAAGATCTCAGCCTATAATAATTTCTGAATTGAGTGAAACACAAATTTGAATTGGAAACTTGGTTAGAGTATAAGAATATGTCACTTTTTAGTGAGGGAGTCTGGCAAACCTTCCAATATCCATATATCAACTTATTTTTGCCATCCTTAGCTCATTGCTACACACACAATAATTCCAGTAAGTAATTTTTATAGCTTGGATTTTTATTTTTTATGATCCCAAAAAGGAAAATGATTGCTGCTTATAATAAAAATGAAGAGAAAAATGTGGGTTCTAAGGAACTAATGAAATTCATGAATTTAGAGTATTATGTAGGTCTCCAGAAGTATTCCTCATTATTGTCAAGGGTCTGTTCAATTTTAATTTCCCTCAAATATCCAGAGTTTAAAACTGTACATGTCTAGCATTTTCTTTATGACAAATTATCTTGCTCTCTCTACTCATCAAGGTATAAATAAGAGCTGAGCTCTTGATGATCTTTCTTTATACTCAAACAGTCAATTCAGGGGACAGTAGTAAGCACTTATATCTATAAAGTCTACTACTAGACACAATGAGGGAAGAATAATGGACTTTATAAAGACTGCATAAAAATTACAGATGTGCCGTAACAAAAAATAGGATTTAACATCAACATATAGTGCAAACTGGAAATGCAAAGGTTGAAAAAAAAAAGCAATTTTATTCACTAATGGTATGACTAAGCAAATTTCTTAACTTCTCTGAACTTTATTCTCCATATTTCTAAAATGGTAACCTCTCTTTCATTGTGTTTTTTATTATTAAATGTGATAATTCAGTCAGAGTGCGTATTCAGTACTTAACACATGACATGCATTGATAAATATGTATAAAGGCATAGTGACACAGCATATGGATATTAGGGATGGCTTCCTCAAGATGGTGAAATCCAAGCCAGCTCCCAGAGTAAAATTCAAAGAAAAAAACAGAATCTATTCCAGGTAAAGGCATGAGCAGAGAATTGGAAATGGAAATTTTCAAGAAAAGTAATTATCTTCATCTTAGAAATTATGTACTATTCTGCATAAGACCACATTAACTTTCTTTTTAATAACACAGAAACTGAATTGAAAGAGATCTTGAAAAGACAGTCAACCTATTACTTTGGTTTCAGATAGGCAGGATCATTTTTAGGCTATTTACCTGTTATTTACTTGAGATGATAAAAAAGAAAAATCATGGCAATTTTCAAAACCTAAAACCCTTTATTTGGTGCCAAGCCTATCTTTCCCTTTAAGGTTAAAATAACACTTTCTAGAAGTACCTGCCCCTGGATGTACTCTACAAGGACACCAGTCCTTTCAGAGAGCTCTTTCCTTTCCTGAATCTGTCAGTTATCATTAATGTTTCTGACAGTCTGCTTCATCCATGGCACTTGCTGAGGTAGAAGGTGTTTCTCTTGAGTATCCGATTTATGGATAGAGAACAATATTCCACATGAAAACTTCAATCAAGCAAATGCCCGAAGAAAGATCACATGCCACAAACAAGTTCTATTTGTCCATCTTGGTAGATGGAGAAATCAAGTGTTCCCTAAAATGCATACATTATAAGAAGGGACAGGGTTGCTTATAAAAAAAATTTTTTTAATCAATAAACTTTGAAAAAACCTTCAATAAAGGGATTATTAAGTACTCCATACACTTAGTTTTTTTTAAAAAAAACTTTGTTTTCAGAAGGATTAATATAATCAAAGATGAATGTGGACATTTTATTTGCAGTAAAAATAGAATAGCTTTCATAAACCAACACTCTCACCAAAAGTAACTTGAAAAGCTATATAAAATAGTTTAAAATATATCTGTAGGCATTGGAGAACTTTGGGAGTATCCAGGGGGTATCCTCTCAGAAGTTGAAAGACTAAGCATTAATAAATCTGAATACAATAACTGGCTTTAATTACTTTTATGAATTCTTAAAGCAAGATAGCATAATAAACTTTTTTCAAGTACAATGAAATATCTATCAAAATTGACCCATCATAGAACAAGTCTCAACTAATTTCAAAGGACTGTAATCATTCAAGAAAATTAACCTAAAAACCAGAAACAGAAAGGTAATTAGAAAATCACCAACTGTTGGAAACTAAGCAACATATGGGTCAAAAAAATAATCATAATAGAAATTAGAAAATATTTTTAAAGTAATGATTATTAAAATACAATATACTTAATCTTGTGAATTCAGCTGAAATTATAATTATAAGCAAAATTTTAGTCCAAGATGAATATTTTAAGAAAGAAGACTAAAATCCAATGTTCTAAATATCTAATTTATGATGCTAAAAATAATAGCAAATTAAATCCAAATAAAAGTAGAAGAAAAAAATTATAAAGAAGAGAAATAAATTAAGTAGAAAATATGCACAGTACAGAAAACCAATAAAGCTGAAATTTGATACTTAAGAAAAAACATAGAATTAATAACTCCTACTGAGAGAGATCAAGAAAAAAGAGGGAATGCACACATGGCCAATATCAGTGATACAGGCACTATGGACATTAAAAAGAAAATTAGAAGATACATAAATGTTTGTCAATACATTTGAAAATGCATATAAAATAAACTCCTAGATAAATATACAACTTTCAAAAGTTAACAATAAGAAATTAAAAATTAGACTATTATCATACTAGAAAAGAAATGAAATATGTAATCAAAACCTAACCACCACAAAACAATCTCCAGACTCAGATAAGCTTCACCAGTGAACTCTTCTGCACACTTAAGAGAAATACAATGCAAGGGCACCTGGGTGTCTCAGGCAGTTAAGCATCTGGCTTCAGCTCAGGTCCTGATCTCAGGGCCCTGGGATGGAGCCCTACATCCAGGCTCCCTGCTCAGTGGGGAGTCTGCTTCTCCTTCTCCCTCTGCCCCTTCTACCTGCTCATCCTCTCTCTCTCTCTCTCTCTTTCTCTCAAATAGATAAATAAAATATTTTTTTAAAAAATAAAAATATGATTAAAATGTTGTATGAACTCTTTTAGAGACTAGAAAAAGAGGAAATACTTCTCAACTCATTTAATAAAGCCAGGATGATGTTTATACCAAAACCTCACAATTCAAGAAGGATCTTTATAGACAATTTCTCTCATGAACATAGGCATAAAAGTCATACACAAAATAAGTAAATCAAATCCAGTCATACATAAAAAAGAAATCATAATCAATTGGGGTTTATTCAAGTAATACAAAATTGGTTTAACAACCCAAATTTAATCAGCAAATTTACCACCTTAACAAAGTAAAGGAAAAAACCATGTAATCATATAAATATATATAAGAAAAATTATTTGATAAAATTGTATACCCATTTTTCATTACAGAAAACTCATGGCAAACTAGGAATAAATAGGAGCTTCTGGAAACATCTTGCTGAAATTTTTCAAATTTATTCTATCTCCACTCTGGAGATCATGAATAAGATGAGAACACTTTCTATCAACACTTCTAATCAACACTGTATATCTTGCAATTAAAAAATTACAAGAGAGATATATATATATCTCACATACATATAGACACACATATTTATAATTTTAATATATGTTATAAATATTGAAAAAGGAAGAAAAATTATCATTATTCACGGATAACATGACTGCATTCATAGAAAAATCTAAAAGAATGTTTAGACATTAATTAGAATTAATAAAATAATTTAGTAAGGAATCTTTATAAGGTCAATACGCAAAAATAAATCTATATATATGAATAACAAAGTACCAAAAAAAGACTATTTTAAAGACACCAATTCCTAAACCATTTAATACATAGGTATAAATTCAAATAATAGATAGTCCGGACTTAAACACAGAAACATGAACAGGTATTTTAAAAATGCTATAAAAGAGAAATACCATGGTCTCACATTTGAAGACTCAATATTGTTAAAATGTCAGTTTTCTCAATATTGATACCAATGTGAAATCCAACCTCAGTCAAAATCCCAGAAGGTTTTAAGGACAATGTAGGAATAGGCTGATTCTAAAAATTGTTATGGAAATTCAAAGGACCAAGTTAATTCAAGGGACTGAATATAGAAGAAAAATAGAGCTGGAACACTTACTCCACTGTTATCAAGTCTCAAGACACAAAAATCCAGTTATTATGATACTGTATTTGGAGCATCGATAGATGAGGGAGACACTATGGTGTAGAAAGAAGAAAGGTTTTTTTCAATAAGTGGTGCTGTGTTAATTAGATACCTACATAAAAATTAAATACATCCATTGACACAAATATCAATTCTAAATAGATCGCAGATCTAACTGTATAACATCAGGCAATAAACCTAGAAGATGAACAAAAAAAAATCCTTATGACCCTGTGGTAAACAAAGATTTCTTAAATAGGACAGAAAAGTCACTAAACATAGAGTAAAAGAATAATAAATTAGACTACATTGAAATAGTGAAGTTCTGTGCATCCAAGATATTGTTATAAGAATAGAAAACTATGCAACAAAGTGGGAGGAGAAATTTACAATTACATATCTATCAAACTATTCGTACAGAATTTAAAAAGAACTCTTCCAAATCAATTCGAAAAATGACCTACTAGGATAATTGACACCACACAGAAGAAATTCTGCAAATGGCCAATGAAAGTTTGAAAAGCTGATTTCACTAGTCTTCAGGAAAATGTAAATTAAAACCTCAGTGAGATTTCACTGTACATCACCAGAATGGCTAACATTAAATGGCTAATAATACCAACTGCTGATAAGGATGAAAAGCAATCAGAACTCTCATACACTAATGGTGATGGAATAAATTGTACAACCATTTTGGAAAACCATTCAGTAGTAAATACAATTAAACATATGAATTTCCTATGACTTAGCAATTCTACCTTAGATATATATGTGACTATATCTATGTACAAAACAGAAGACAGACAAGATGCCCTATATGAACTTATGTGAATAACAGCGCTATTTGTTACATAGCCAGAAACTGGAAACAACCCAAATCTTCCTAATAAATAAATAATTAAGACAACTAACTGTGTTACACTCACACAACAGAATATTAAACAGCAATGAAAGTGAATAAATTAATGCCACAACAATAACATGGAAGAGTTTTACAAACATAATGTTGAGTGAAAGAAGCCAGACAAGGGAGTACATATTGTGTGATTTCTTTCCTATAAAGTCTAAAACTGACAGCCCTTATAGATAATGATAGACATTAAGACATTACTTACCTTTTGGGAAAGAGGGATAATGACTGGGTAATTTACAAAGATAGGTCTGAAGAGCAGCTAATCGTCTATTTTTTTTTAAGATTTATTTATGCATTTTAGAGAGAGAGAGTGAGCATGCATACACATGTGAGCAGGAGGAGAGGCAGAGGGGGAGAGAGAAAGAATCTTCAAGCAGACTCCCCGCTGAGCCCAGAGCCCCACACAGAGCTCAAAGATCAAGAGTCAACTGCTCAACCAAATGAGCCATTCAGGTGCCCCCTAATTTTCTGTTCTTTTATCTGGGTAGTAGCAAAGAAACGTATTCACCTCATGAAAGGTTATCAAGCTTTGGATTTATGCATTGTCCTATTTATGTGTTATACTTCAATAAACAGTTTTTGTTTATTAAAGATTAGCGTGACCATGAATTTGGACGTTGAAAAACATTGACTCCTATTAGCAATGGACATTAAGAAGAGGCCTACAATGTAACTGACCATTCACGGAAAACACTGCTATTTCAGAAACAGAAAAGGCATCCTGTTACAGTCAAGGGGACTAGAACACCTCTCTAAAGATTAATGGAAGTATACCAGAAGATTGCATTTAGGTTAGGATAACATAATACCTCAAAATGGAGTCCAGAGGAAAAACATTTCCTAGTTCGGGGGAAATAAGTTTTGGATATAGAAAATAAAAGCATCAAAGTCATTTTTCTATTGAAAGAAAATCATACCAAAGCAAGAAATAAATTCCCTAGAACTAAGAAAAACATGGTTTTATCACCATGATCATTTCTCCTCTTTCTTCTGCTTTCTCTCCCATCCTATCCTGCCCCCCAACAACTATATCAGCAACATTGTTATCACTGTTGTGTTGTCTCAATTTCCCCCAAATAGCCACTGTTGTAGAAGAGAGAAAACAAAAAAGTTTTAGTAAGAACAAGAATTCTTGGTCATTGCTGCTTAAAATAGTCCTTCTTACCAAGACTGTGGTCATCAACTAAATTTTCAGGAAACTGGTTAAAGAACAAATATATGCACAAAACATACCCAATTATTTCCATTAAAATTATCTTATCTCTATATCTTAAAAACAAATGAAGGTGGTTTCCAGGTCTTAGTCCTGTGATGTTCCAGGACAAAAAGCAAGTTTTGGACTCTAAGAGGTCAACTGCTATAGGAAAACAAGGGCAAAAGCTCTCATGCATGTCAGAGCCCATATTCAGGCTCAATGTTGAAAGTATGTTTTGGAGCAAGGTTATTCCTATCTGTGAACAGAGGCTAAAATGAAGAGCTTTTAGACTTGAATCAGAAGAAAGAACAAAAGCTTTCAGGAATGGTTGTGCAATATCTCCAAACCAATAGAGGACATCGTTTCAAACTGGTAACTCCAAGAATCCAAAAGAAAGCAACTGCCAAATCACCAAATACAAGGGTTGTGTCAGAAGAGAGAAGTAAAACTCTCACCTAACATGTGCTTGAAAGTCAAAAACCATTCTAGTACTCCCTGTCTTAATGCATGTGATTAAGAGAGACAATTTGAAAAAGAAAGATCAAACACAACACAAATAGACAGACTGTGTTTGGCAGAAGTTACAAAGATCCATGATAAATCCACCATTTAATAGCCATATGACTTTGAGTAAGTGGTTTATTCTCTCTAGATCTGTATTTCCTCATCTGTAAAAAACAAAGACAATGGTAGTACCATACTCTTGAGTGGATGAAATGAAATGATGCATGTAAATCATTTAGCAAGCCCAAGCTCCCAGTAGGTGTTCAATACATATGAGCTTCTATTATTTTCATTATCAAGCATTTGCTAAGTATCTCTTGGGCAGTTTTCTCTCAGAACACTAGAATTTACTGGCTGGCTCTGGGCAAGGAAGCTCTATCAAAGAAATGCCTTCAGACAAACTGGGAAGCCTTTAGAATTGTTCTGAGAGTGACCACCGTTCAATTATTATAATTGTTTTTATAACTGATGTTAATGCAATCAACAGTATCTACAGAGCTTCTCAGCTTATCAGCTCCTTGTATCTCCAGCCATTTATGGCCCATAGGAAATGCTTGTTGCCATCATACTACAATGGCTTTTCTTTTAAGAAGACATTGACTCCTAGAGACAACTTTAAAAAGTAAGGCATCTGATTATTTGCAATCTTGTTTCTATTTTGACTCTCTTTTCACCCTGGATTAGTTGTTAATTAAATAAAAAAAGTTAAAGTGTATAAAAACAAAAATCCCATTCCACATTTTACCTAAAGATTCCTGAGACTGAACTCTGAATGCTTAGCAAATATAAATGGTTAGTGAGACGTATACTTTCTTTACCTGCTACTTGATCAGTGAGCCCAGAGTGCGTGCCCAGAAACTATGTCAGAGAAACCAGTAGAACCATTTTCAATATCAAATCTTTCCAAATAACACAAAGCCTAGACTTTGCTTTTCTTCGTTTACTTGAAATTATATATTTGAAGCTATTCACCCAATAGCATATTTTACAGCAATAAAAACCAAATAAACAAAGCAATAAAAAGCAAGATGGGTAAATACTAACAATAAATTAAACAGTAAATCCCAAAAAATTACATACCACATAATACCCATTTCTTAAAGCTAAAACAACTATAATTACAATTTATAATTTTTAGGGTTAGGCATAACTTATATAGACATAAAACTACATAAAAAGGACAAAAAGGCAATGATGAACAATGGCACAAAACCATGGATTACAGTTTGTGGGAAGAGGCTAGAAGATGGGATAGAGAAGGGAGACATGGTTAGATTTGATTTTGTACCATTATATAAAGGTTATTATCAAGGACCTAGTTTTGGTTTGGGATACCAAATTCATGGGTGCTTATTACATTTCTAAAAGTAACTGCATCAGTCTGTGTATCAGCCTTTATCCAATCAAGAAAACAGAAACCACACCAATTATTTTAACAGAATTTAATATCAGAAAATGGTTAAATAAATATTTGAGGAATTAAAAAGCCAAAGAGAACATGAAAGTAGCATCGCTATAGTAACACAGGAACCAGCTACCATCCTTAGGGCTAGAAGAACAAAATGAAAAGATCAGGATTATAAAAATCTTGAAGCCCAGAGGAGGGACCACATGGAGGCTGAAGAGGGGGCTCTACCAGACTTGGGCTAGCCCTTCTAAGGAGACACAACAAAGTTAGTCTTGAAAAATGCTAGAAGAAGCCAGAAACTGGAACCAACTAACTTTGTCAGAGTAAGAAGCCATTGTCAAAACAATATTAATAGGAACAACAAGCAAAGCAGGAAGGAGAAGGCCCTTTACCAACCCCTCACCTTCTGGTCTCTCTCTGTAGATCCCTATTGGTGGAATATAACAGGAAGCCAGCTGGTCAAGGAGGAACACAATTAGTAAAATCCTAGCCCCATAAACATGGTAGAGAATGGTGGGTTTGGCACTGAGGAACAATAGCTTACTAACTGTCATGGACAGGTAGGCTAGGTTATACTGTCCTGACAAGTCAAATTCTCGAACACTATGAAAGTGTATTTCCCACCCATTCTCCATATCCAGTGCAGGTGATTAGGGAGGATCTGTCCATCAGAACCACTCAAGGCCGTGGGCTTAAGGAAGTTTCCACAATCACCACAGCAGTGGGAAAGATGTATGGATCATACACTTGCTTTGAATGCTTCTATTCAGAAATGATTCATATTACATCTGGTCATGTTTTGTTGGTCAAAGCAAGTCTATGACCATGCCAAAATTCAGAGGGTATGGGAAAGAGAGTCCATGCCCAAAAGGCCAAGGAAATAAATAAAAATGGTCCATTCATGGGTTAATAATGAGTATGCATTATAAACCAAGAATTACCATTAATCAAATTCCAGGCACCTGAACACACACATACAAGCACACAGACACATGCATACACAGGCACGCATTTTATAAAAACACACTGACTTTCAAAATCAAAACCTTGTCATGTAACAATAAGTATTCCATAGGAGCCACGGTGAGATATACCCAGTCTCTAAGATAGTATAAGGACTTAGACTGCATATCTGCAACATTACTTTTAAGATTTTGTCCCCTAGACTGAAGTACTAAAGAAAGAACATGTTGCAAATTTTAAGGATATTTTTATCAGATTTAAGGAAACAATGTAACAATCCAAGAAGGATTTCCCTGACATGAAATATGTTGGTCTCCTTGGGAGGGCCGAATTAGGCCAACAATTCAAACTGGTTTCATCCTAAGTGCCAATGTCCAGTGCGTGACAGGCATGACTGAGTGGAGGATCTGCCAGCCTTCTCATGCAAATACTCTTCCCTCCTTTCTCCCAACTGTGGTCACAAGTTGCTTCTTGAACCTTTGAGAAGCTGCACTTTTCTAACTGGTTATAGCCCGTACTCATGTTTCACCTTCATCTTTACTGAGTCAAGTGCCACATGTGTGAATCTCCAGATTTCTCCTCTGTATGACTAATTCCTTGAGGAGCAGATTTCCATTTTTCTTCTCTAAACACTCTGGTTTAGCCTGTTTCCTTGAGCCAGCCAGGTACACAAAATGGAAGACAGCACACACCTGCCAATTTCACACTTCTAAAAATAAGTTTCTTGGCAGAGGCAGAAAAAATGTGGAAGGTCTTTCATTTTCCAGTCATGAGAGCTACTGTCCCACCCCCTTCTATTTTTCAGCCAGAACATAGACAGTAAGACAATCCAGATGAGCCAAGGTATACTCAGACAAGTGTGTTTGTTAGCCCAGGACCTGCTAATGAGCAGTCAGACAGCCATGCTGCGCTAAAAAATGTTAAAATGGCCCTCTCCCAAGCTCACAATTTTAACCCCTAAATCCTATCTGAGCATATATACATAGACTTGAGATAGAAGAGAGTTTATGCAAGAGGGGAGGGGTTCTAATGACCAGAAGACCCTAGTACTTCCTGGTATCCCCCAACCTTGTCCCTAATAAGCTTTGTCCCTAATAAGATCACTTCGGTCCTCAAGTTCCTTTCAGGATGCCTATTTTAGGGGCATTAGTCTCTGGATTCATCTCTTTTCAACTAATCATCTTCCTAACAGCACCAGCAGGTGTGGCTTAGGTGCTATGTTCGGCCGGACTCTTCTTGGAAACTTCAGGTGGCAGAATGCCAGTTCAAACTGCTTCAGCAGAAAAAGTTCTTTTTGACTCAAACCTGAAAATGTGTCCAGCATGACTGGGTCCAAAGATTCAATCAACAATGTATCCAGGAATCTGGCTTTGTTCCTCTTGGATCTACTCTCCTCTTCTTGGCTTCCTTCTCGGGTGGGCTCTTCCAGTGTGGCAGCCAAGGTGGCCACCAGCAGCTCCAGCTCCACTCCACCAGGTTAGGAGCCCTGGCTTCTTTCCCAAGGGCTCCAACAAAAGTTGGGGCAATGTGTCTTTCACAGCCAAATCCTGAGTCATATAAAGAGCCAGGGTCATGGTCAGCCTTGCCCACACCACTTGCGCTGTGAGTGGTGAAGCGTAAGTGTACACGGAGCAATCAGGGAATGGATACACCAGCAAAAAATTCATATCAATGTATGCCAAGTCCCAGGATGGATGATTTAATAAGGATGCAGCTGAAACTAAGAGCTCTCACGCAACGTCCAGTCAGTTCCTCAGGCCCATTCAATAAAATAAAAGTGCAGCAAAAAAGAAATTCAAGATGTAGTAAGGGGAAATTAACAGTAGTCTGCTTTATCTTTAACAGCGTGGAAGAAGAAAAGGGAGAGAGGGAAGGAAGAAAGGATGGAGGAAGAGAGGGACAAAATGAGGGAGGGAGAGACCAAACAAGACTCGGAGCTTAAATAAAGGAGACTCTATGCACTATGCCTAAAATTTTAAGAAGTCCCATACCTGCCCTAGGATTACTGTCAATTCCTGGGATGTTTGTGTTCTCCAGGTGAAATCACGAGATAGCTTGTGCTTCCTTTTGCATTTTGTACAAACCTCGTCACACCTTGACTTCTGCCCCTCCTATCTTTCTTTGCAGCAACAAAGGCAAAGAGTTTTTAAGGCAGTTCTCATTGGCCTGTGTGTACTGGCTGTGACACTCCAACAGTATTGGATGAGGGCCAAGTATTGGATTTCCCAAATCTGAGCAAAGACCCAGGATGTCCCTAGAGATTCAGTGCACACCCCTCTCCCCAGGAAAGCAGTGATGGGAGTGCCTCAGTTTCTTCTAGAACACAGCCCTTCAGCTTCCACCTGTAGCCCCTCCCTCCATAAGGTTCCAACTCAAATCCTTAAAGCTAGCAGGAGGATGGGAGCTGAAGCAAGGGCCACACTGTCGTCCCCTCCTAAGCCCGTCAGGAAAAATTTCTCCTTCCTTCATCAAGCAAAATCCTTGCAGCAAGTTTACTCAAACAGATCCACTTTCCATTCTCCTACCAGGTGAATAAACTTTTCCTAGATACCACTGAATACCAACATAAGCCCAAGCCAGGATCTCTAATAAGCACCAACAAATATCAAATTGTCCCCGCAGCTATGTATGAAAGGTTCCTTTGGAATCATATCTTCATATAGGGTCTACCTAGATTTCTTCCCTTATCTCACTATAAGACAGTTAATGGCTCTGATTGTTTTCTCAAGTACCTCATCCATTAACTGTAGGACAGATCATTGAGTTACCACCAGAAATGCCAGATGGCATTTTACCCAAATATGGCCTTTTTCTTACCATTGTTTTATCCTCCTTTTTCATCATTTCTAATCTTCAGTACATTTTTCTTCCATCTGGGTCCACAGCCCCAGGCCAGATTCTCATCTGTACTTCTCTACCTCTATAACTCACTTTCCTTGCCCCACTTTTGAAGTAGTTACACTTAGAACAAAGTACGAAAGTGGACATCACCAATTCCTTCAGTGCCGCAGTATCAACACACGCCTTGGAATGTTTTGGTCCAAAAGCTCACCAAGCAAAGAAAATTAAGGTTCAGATTCAAAGGACAGGAGACATTAGTGCATCCTACTTAAGCTGCATAGAATGGATCGAATGCACGAAGGCAGGCACAAAGGCTGTAGCTCAATCGTGAGTCACATGAGATGAACGGAAATGTTGGAAGCACAGCTCCAAATAAGAAGCCATGCTAAAAGGAACTTCAGCATAGTCCAGGCAACCAGACGCTGTGCAGAACACAGAGGCTACAGCTTCTGCTCTGCTCTAAGCATATTAAACTAAACAAACAAACTCTTACGTCTTACTTCTTAACTCTTACCTAAAAGGCACATTGCCCTTTTGAAGAAAATGGCAAACAAGGAGCAGAAATTAGAGACCTATTTACTTTCTGCTTCCCAATATCCTGAAGTAAGCTAGAAACAGCTTCCTAGAGCTCTCATTCTCTACTTGACAGCGTTTTAATGAAATGTCATACTATCAGGTTACTTATTTATTTAATGTCCCAGCTACAGTGCCTTGTTGGAATTCACCTGGGAGTCTTGACAAGCAAAATCATGCAGCAAATCTTTGGTGGCTGAGACATACCATATTTATTTGATTAGAAATGGAGATTCTATGAAAAGAAAAATTAAAGAACAAGAACTTTAATCAGAACCAGATAAGAAGTTTGATAGGGCTAATCACAGAACACAGTTTTTAACTCTGTAAAGATTAAATGAGCCTTCAGAATGACCTGTGGTTTGAAGTCTTCCAGAGAACACCAGAAAGAGCTGTATGAGGGTAGAAATTTGTGTTGGAACAATGGAGAGTTCAGATTCCACGCTCTGTAGAGGGCAAGGAAAGAAGCAACCAGAGATGGTCTCCTTACCTGGTTTCTTGAGTGTACTCACTGCCTACTTCATTCTTCATTGACCCTACACCTTAATCCTATCCAGCTTCCCTTGTTATACAACAAAAAATAATCTTAAAAATAAAACAACAAAACCTACATGTTGTAGGTGCCTTGCATATATATTTAATAAATGCTGTTGCTTAGAAAAATGAAAAAAAAAGGAAGAAGGGAGGGAGAGGGGAAGAAAAGGAGGAAGGAAAAGAGGAAAAGGAAGGAGCAAGGAAAAGAGAAAGGGAAAAACGAGGGAGGGACAAGAGAAGAAAAAAAAATAATAAACTCAATATTCTACATGTTCCATGTAAAAAACATTACCACTTTCACTTTCTAAAGGAAAAAAACAGGACTATCAATATATTTTATCCTGACTTATTAATTTATTTGTATATAAATGTATAAAGAGAAATTTTAGGCCATTTTTCTTAACAAACTTAATACAACACATTTATTAAGAAAGGACAAGATTAAACAAGAACAGAACTTTTCTAGAAAGTTTCAATATATAATCTCAGAGCCCAGGAAAGTAGAAACATCTAAATAATCCATGAGGGTATGGCTACTAAGTGAGCCTTTTCCTAAAGATTAAAAGGAGAAATCTTGTCCATAATTCCGTGGTCAGCTTTCTACTCCAACCTAAGACCGGAACCATAAGGTGCTCACAAAAACTTGATCACCTCTCTATCTTACGCTCTTCTTTAAAAGATTATTTTGTTTTAAGGAGGAAAGTAACATACTTTTTCAAGTATTTATTAGACAATCCAACTACTTTTCAAACTTGGAGGGAAATGTGATTCCCTCAGCTTCAGGAAAGCAAAGACACTGGGAAGAAATGTGAGTTTCAGACTCTGGAAACACGAATAGCAGAGGCAAACATTCTATCAGTTCATTTTCTGAATTTGGCTTTTAAAGTTTATATTTGAGGTTTGTCAGCCCTCTACTTTCCTCTCCATCACAGACAGATAATATCTATTCTAAAGGAAGCCCAAGTCATCTAAAGTTTTATCGGTTAGACTTAACATTGTGAAAAATACAGAAGTAAACTTCAGGAAAAGGTGTGAATTTTAATTTATATGTATAAGTTCACTCACAACTCCCCAACAATTATTCTATGGCAGCAATGAATAACTTAAGAGGACCTGAAACCAGGGATTACACAGGCCTTAAAACATGAGCAATTATTATATGGTTTTGCCTATTTGTGGAGCATAAGAAATAGCATGGAGGATATGGGGAGATGGAGAGAAGGGAATTGGGGAAATTGGAGGGAGAGATGAACCATGTGAGACTGTGGACTCTGAAAAACAATCTGAGGGTTTTGGAGGGACAGGAGGTGCGAGGTTGGGTGAGCCTGGTGATGGGTAGTATGGAGGGCGCCTATTGCATGGAGCACTAGGTGTGGTGCATAAACAATGAATTCTGGAACATTGAAAAGAAATTTTAAAAATAAATAAAAATTTAAAAAAAAAACCACTAACAATGAGAAAAACAAAAACAGCTCCAATTAGGCATGGAAGGAACTGAGAAATTGCCACTTCATCCTAACAACACGTAAAAAGCTCAACACACTGAAAAATCAACAGCTCTTTGTAGATCCATCAGAGATGTGATTCATAAGCCAAACCACTGCCCTGAAAGTTGGAGAGACTAATGGAGAATCACAGCCCTCTGAAATACAAATCCACAAGCAGAAACCACCACGGGAGTCAGAAAAACCTGAACTGTAATGGATGGACTGCTGGAGACTCAGTGTGGACCAGTCAGAGTTAAAAACTCCAGCAGGGGTCAACAAGAGGGGTTCCACACTTCTGTGAGCTTTCTCTCCAGGGGCCCTACCAGGGCCTCACAGGAAATACCAGAGAAAAATTCCTTGTGCTTCCAGCAAGGAGAAAGGAACAGGAACCATTTTGAAAAACACAGAATAGGGGCACCTGGGTGGCTCAGTTGGTTAAGCGGCTGCCTTTGGCTAAGGTCATGGTTCCAGGGTCCTGGGATCGAGCCCCGCATCGGGGTCCCTGCTCAGCAGAGAGCCTGCTTCTCTCCCTCTGCCTGCCACTCTGCTTATTTGTGCTATCTCTCTGTCAAACAAATAAATAAAGTCCTTTAAAAAAAAGGAAAAAAAAAAACACAGAATATCCCATTTTTCTTAACAAGGTCTGCTCTCAGGAAAAACAATTTTACCAGAAAAATTGAGGAACATTTTACAATTTTAACCTACTAGGGATTTATCAGAGCCTAACCTATCTGGGAGAAGGGAAATATCCAATTCCAGTAGGCTACAGCCTCTTGAGGGAAGGAGGATACCCAACTCCAGCCCCCGCTAGCCATTCTGTCCCAATCAGGGGGTTAGGGAGAGATTGAAAAGCACAGGCAAAGTTCACAGCTCACAGGCAAAGGCTCACCAAAAGACTGAGACTGAATTGTGATGTTTCCAGCTTTGGTTTTTTCAACATTACTTTGGATATTTGGGGTCTTTTCTGGCTTCATACAAATTTTAGAATTGTTTGATCCAGCTCTATGAAAAAAGCTGGTGTTATTTTGATAGGGATTGCTTTGAATCTGTACATTGCTTTGGGTACTATCAACATCTTAACAATATCTGTTCTTCCAATCCATGAGCATGTAATTGTTATTCCATTTCTTTATGTCTTCCTCAATTTCTTTCATAAGGGTTCTATAGTTTTCAGAGTACTCATCCCTTACCTCTTTGGTTAGAGAAGTATCTTATTGTTTTTAGTGCAACTGTAAATGGGACTGATTCCTTGATTTCTCTTTCTGCTGCTTCATTATTGTTGTATAGAAATGCAACAGATTTCTGCACATTGATTTTATATCCTGCAAATTTGCTAAATTCCTGTATTAGTTCTAGCATTTTTTGGTGGAGTCATTTGGATTTTCTACAGAACATATCATATCATCTGCAAATAGTGAAAAGTTTAACTTCTTCCTTTCCTATTTGGATGCCCTTTATTTCTTCTTGTTGTCTGACTGTTGAGGCTAGGACTTCCAGTACTATGTTGAACAACAGTGGTGAGAGTGGACATCCCTGTCATGTTTCTTCCCCATTGAAGAAATTCGCTGTGGGTCTTATACATATGGCCTTTATGATATGAGGTACCTTCCTTCTATGCCTACTTTCTTGAGGGTTTTTAATCAAGAAAGGATGTTGTATTTTGTCAAATGCTTTTTCTGCATCTATTGAGAGTATCATATAGTTCCTATCCTTTCTTTTATTAATGTGGTATATCAAGTTGATTGATTTCCAAATGTTGAATCACCCCTATAGCCCAGGAATAAATCCTACTTGGTTGTGTTGAATAATCCTTTTAATGTACTATTAGATTTGATTAGCTAATATCTTGGTGAGAATTTTTGCATCCACGCTCATCAGGGATATTCACCTGTAATTCTCCTGTTTTACTGGGGTCTTTGTCTGGTTTTGGGATCAAGATCATGCTGGCCTCATAGAGTGAGTTTGGAAGTTATCCTCCCATTTCTATTTTTTTGAACAATTTCAGAAGAATAGCTATTAATTCTTCTTTAAATGTTTCGTAGAATTCCCCTGCAAAGCCACCTGGCCCTAGGCTTTTGTTTGTTGGGAGACTTTTTTTTTTAAGATTTTATTTATTTATTTGACAGAGAGAGATCACAAGTAGGCAGAGAGGCAGGCAGAGAGAGAGAGAGAGGGAGAAGCAGGTTCCCCGCTGAGCAGAGAGCCCGATGTGGGTCTCGATCCCAGGACCTTGAGATCATGACCTGAGCCAAAGGCAGAGGCTTAACCCACTGAGCCATCCAGGTGCCCCTGTTGGGAGACTTTTGGTTACTGATTCAATTTATTTTCTAGTTATGGGTATGTTTAGATTTTGCATTTCTTCCTGGTTCAGTTTTGTCAGTTTGTATGTTTCTAGGAATTTATCCATTTCTTCTAGATTGCCTAATTTGTTTGTACATAATTGTTCATAATATTCTAATTGTATTTCTGCAGTGCTGATTGTGATCTCACCTCTTTCATTCATGATTTTATTTATTTGGGTCCTTTCTCTTTTCTTCATGATAAGTTTAGCTAGGGATTTATCACTATTGTTAATTCAGCTTCTAGTTTCCTTGATCTGTCTTGATTTCTTTATCATTGATTTCTGCTCTAATCTTTATTATTTTCTTCTCCTACTGGATTTAGGCTTTATTTGAAGTTTTTTCCCAGCTCTGTTAGGTGGAAGGTTAGGTTGTGTATTTGAGACTTTTCCTGCTTCTGGAGGAAGGCCTGTATTGCTACCAACATCCCTCTTAGGACTGCCTTTGCTGCATCCCAAAGGTTTTGGACCATCGTGTTTTCATATTCATTTGCCTCCATATTTTTTTTAAACACTTCTTTAATTTCTTAGTTGACCCCTTCATTCTTTAGTAGGATGTTCTTTAACCTCCATGTATTTGTGGTCCTTCCAAATTTTGTCTTATGGTTGACTTCAAGTTTCATAGTGTTCTGGTCTGAAAATATGCATGATGTGATCTCAATCTTTTGTACCAGTTGAGGCCTGATTTGTGACCTTGTATGTGATCTGTTTTGGAGAATGTTCCATGTGCACGCAAAAAGAATGTGTATTCTGCCACTCTCAGATGAAATAATCTGAATATATCTGTTAATTCTATTTGGTCCCGTGTGTCATTTAGAGCCATTGTTTTCTTGTTGATCTGCTTAGACGATCGGTCCATTGCTGTGAGTTACTATATTATTATCAATGAGTGTCTTTAAGTTTCTTATTAATTGATTTATATATTTGGCTGCTCCCAAGTTAGGGGCAGAAACATTTACAATTATTTGATCTTCTTGTTGGGACACCTCTTTATTATGATATAGTGTCCTTCATCTCTTATTGCAGTCTTTGGTTTAAAATCTACTTGTCTGGGGCACCTGAGTGGCTCAGTGGGTTAAAGCCTCTGACTTCAGCTCAGGTCGTGATCCCAGGGTTCTGGGATCAGCCCCACATCAGGCTCTCTGCTCAGCGGGGAGCCTGCTTCCTACTCTCTCTCTCTCCCTGCCTCTCTGCCTACTTGTGATCTGTCAAATAAATAAATAAAAATCTTATAAAATAAAATAAAGTAAAATAAAATCTACTTGTTTGATATAACTATGGCTGTTCCCACTTTCTTTTGGTGTCCATTAACATGATAAATGGTTCCCTACCCCCTTGCTTTCAATCTAGAGGTGTCTTTGGGTCTAAAATGATTCCCTTGTAAGCAGCATATTGATGGGTCCTGTTTTTTGTTTGTTTGGTTGTTTGTTTTTGTTTTTTAATCCATTCTAATATCCTATGTCTTTTTATTGGATCATTTAGTCCACTTACATTCAGAGTAATTATTGAAAGATGTGAATTTAGTGTCATTGTGTTATCCGTAAAGTTGCTGTTTCTGTAGATTGTCTCTGTTCCTTTCTAGTTTTTGTTACTTTTGATCTCGCTTTCCCGCTCAACGTGTCCCCTTGAATATTTCTTGCAAAACTGGTTTTGTGTTCACAAACTCCTTTAGGTTTTGTTTATCTTGGAAACTCTTTATCTCTCCTCCTATTTTGAATGAAGCCTTGCTGGATAAAGTATTCTTGGCTGCATATTTTTCCCACTTAGCATGTTGAATATATCATGCCACTCCTTTCTGGCCTGCAAGTTCTCTGTGGACTCGTCTACTGCTGCCCTTATGTGTCCACCCCTGTAGGTTAAGGACATTTCTTCCCTAACTACTTTCAGAATTCTCCCTTAATCTTGGATTTTGCAAGTTTCACTATGATATGTCATGGTGTTGACCTGTTTTTGTTGATTTTAAGGGGAGATCTCTGTGCTTCGTAGACTTGAATGCCTACTTCCTTTCCCATATTCAAGAAGTTCTCAGCTATAATTTGTTCAAATAAACCTTTTGCCCCTTTTTTGCACTCTTCTTCTTTTGGAATTCCTATGATATGGATATTATTGCACTTTATAGAATCACTGAGTTTTCTAAGTCTACCTCCATGATCAAATAGTTTCCTTTCCCTCTTCCTTTCAGTTTCATTATTTTCCATTTTATCTTCTCTATCACCTACTCTCCTCTGCTTCTTCAGTCCTCATTGTGATTATATCCACTCTGTTTTTCACCTAATTATAGCATTTTTACCTCAGTCTGACTAGTTTTTAGGTCTTTAATCTCTGCAGCAAGGGTTTCTCTGGTGTCCTCTATGTTTTTTCCAAGTATAGCTAAATAGTCTTATGACTGTTGATCTAAATTCTTGTTCAGATATATTGCTCTGTTTTCAGCAAGTCCCTGGCTGTAATATCTCCCTGCCCTTTCTTTTTGGAAGAATTCCTCCTTCTTGTCATTTTGGCAAAGTTTATATCTTTTGCACAAAATGAAAGCTTGTTATATTTCCTGCACCTCAGAGTAATGCTATATTAAAAAGTGTTCATAAAATGTCCAGGGCCTGGCACTTCAAGAAATGTTTCTGGTGTATGCTGTGTGCACTCTGCTGTTGCATTTTGGCTGCTCTTTCTCACTGGTCAGTCCTCTGCAGACCTCCTCCTTGCTTGCATGGGGAGTGCTTGAACCTTTATCTAGGTGTGCTTTCATTTGTTTGTGGGGGAAAAAAGCTTGGGAAAGAAAGAAAGAAGGAAGAAAAGAAAGAAAGAAAGTGTGGGGGGGGGAGCCTGCCCAAAATAAATAAATAAATTAATTTAATTAAATTAAAAAAACAAACCTGTAAGCCCGATTCCAAAGAAAAAGAAAGGAGAAAAAAGAAGTCTGATCCAAAAAAGAGAGAGAGAGAAGGAAAAGGAAATGAAAAAACAAACAAACAAAAAACTGTAAGCCTGATTCCAAAGGGAAAGAAGGAGGGGGAGAGGAGGAAAAGGAAGGAAGGAAGGAAGGAAGGAAGGGAGCAAGGGATAGGTAGATAGATAGATAGCCTGGTCCTATTTCCACCAGAAGTGCAGTAAAATCTTTTAAAAAAAATATAAATAAAGTTTATTAATTTAAAAAATGAACAATAATGCAAAGACAATTAAAATGTATTGGGCAAGAATACATCTTCCACAAAGACTAAAATACAGATTCATTAATTCGGCAACAACATTTGAGCGTCTATCGTGCAGGAGCCACTGTCCTAGGGAATAAAATAAATGAAACCTGTATCCTGCCTAGTGGGGTGAGGATATAATTACATAAGTATAATATATTGCAAGAAATGTTATAATAAAGATATGTATGAATATTTGGAGCACAGTGGAAGGAGATATAGTAGAGTTTCAACATTTAATTTATCTACAGAACTACAGAAATGACCATCTGTGAAGATGAAGTATTACCACAATAAATGAATGTGTTAATTTTTACAAAATATATAACTTAATAGTAATATGAAAAGAAAAACCCTAATGATAAATCAGTGCTTTAGAATTCTTTATTTTTTTTAAGATTTTATTTATTTATTTGACAGAGAGAGAGAGACAGCTACAGAGGAACCCTAGCAGGGGGAATGGGAGAGGGAGAAGCAGGCTTCCCATGGAGCAGGGAGCCCGAGGCTGGGCTCTATCCCAGGATGCTGGGATCATGACTGAGCCAAAGGCAGACACTTAACAACTGAGGCACCCAGGTGCCCCAGTGCTTTAGAATTCTTCAGCTAGTGCTATTCCACTGCTAAGGATTAGAATATCTTGAAAACAAGTGGTTTTAATACCCAGATATCTGCATTTAGAATTTCCTGATTTTTTTTTCCTTTACTATAGCTCAGTAGTTCTCAACCTTCAGGAAAAATAAGAATTAGTATAGTAGGTTTATAAACACAAAATTATGTGTGTCATATTTTGTAGCTTGCCTAAAAAGAAGTTCTTGAATTTTTTTGACCACATGATGTCCTCTTACCTCTCTACTAGATTTGTTTCAGGTGTTTTGCCAAAGAATGCGATAGTAGAGTGGGATCTAACATGATAAAACAAATTGTTTTAATTTAAATTTAAAATACGCCCATTCCAGCTACAATCGAAAAGACAAGAAATAACAAGTGTTGTTGAGGACATGGAGAAAAGGGAATCCTCATGCACTGTTGATAGGAATGTAAACTGGTGCAGCCATGGTGGAAAACAGTGTGGAGTTTGCTCAAAGAATTAAAAATAAAAACACCATGTGATCCAGTAATACCGCTACTGAGTATATACCCAAAGAAAACAAAAACACTAATTCAAAAGGTATATATATGTGCCCTGTGTTTATAGCAGCATTATTTAATAGCCAAGATATGAAAGAAACCCAAGTGTCCATCAATAGATAATGGTATGTACATGCAATGGAATATTACTCAGCCATAAAAAAAAGAATAAGATCTTGCCCATTTGTGGCATGGGTGATCTAGAGGGTAATAAGCTAAGTGAAATAAGTCAGACAGAGGAAAACAAATGCCAAATGATCTCACTTATATGTGGAATCTAAAAAACAAACCAAAAAAACCAGACTTCTATGAACAGAAAATGGTGGATGCCAGAGGAGAGGTGGGGGAGTTGAAATAGATAAAGAGAATTAAAAGGCACAAGCTTCCAGTTCTAAACTAAATAAGTCATGGGGATGAAAAAGTACAGCATAAGAAATATAGTCAATAATACTGTAAAAGGTTGTGACTACACTAACCTTGATGAGCACTGACTAATGTATAGAATTGTTAGATCAATTATTTTGTATGCCTGAAACTAATATAACATTGTGTGTTAACTTCAATTCAATAAAATAAAATAAGCTCCTTCTTAGATCATTTTAAAAGAGGTGATTTCAAGCTTTGATTGGAATTCAATATGCTATCCCATATAATCTGACTGGAAAATGTATAAAATGTGATGTTACCCCCAGAAATTCTCATTGCCGAGTGCATCACTGGTTGAAACACATAAAATTGAAACTACTAAATGAGTAACTTAAAGGATTTTGCACGAACTCAAATATTAACTTACTGTTGACAAAAATGGAAAAGTAGAAAATTATACACAAGTAATCATTTTCCAAACATTATAATGTGAAATACAAAACTTCTGAATTCCAACTATGTGTGGCATTCCTTTCTCCTAAATCATTCCTTTCTCTTAAATTACTCCTAAATCTCCTAAATCTCTGTACAGTACACCCAGACTTAGTCACAACCACACCTTTTTTTTTTTAATGGCAGTTGGCTGGCACTACTTGCTTTGCATATTATGAAATTCCCCCCACATACATGAGTGGTTTCATGAATATTTAGATGACAACAAGTTGAAGGTAGGATGTCAGTATATAGCCATATTGCTGCTTGTTCTTAAGGACAAGGAAGGAAAGAAGGAACACAAAGATGGTTTATTTACTCCCAAGTCATACAAAACAGATTAGAATTTTCCAAGGTATGTTTTCAGAATACCAGGCTCTAGAGATACTAGAGATACTTCATAACGAATTCCATGAACAAATGACTTTGCTAAATGACACAGAGAGTATTCCCTTCTTGGAAACTCACAAGGCACATTAAATATTAAATATTAGAAACATTAGAAATATTAGAAAACTCTCATAAGTCTAATAGTAAAGTAATGTGTTTCACTCTGTTTAACCAGTATTCCCAGACTTAATTTATTATGGCACAACAGAATGTGCCATCCCAAAATATGTCATTTGCACATAAGGATTATTTTGAGCTAAAGGCACTTAAAGAACAATAAAAAAGGCTGCACCAGGGAAAAACTATAGGGCTAGTCTTCAAAGTGTGTCTCCCATTTTAAGCAGAAATTCTTATTTTATAGAATGGATAAATGATGGGGTTTTTATTCCATTTTCATGAACATTCACCATAGAATTACCTGATTAAAACTTCCCTTATACATTTAAAGTGAACTAAGTTTTAATTGGTTTTTATTAGTTAACTCTCATGCAATTCTTTCAGAAAAATAATAATTGATGTGGGCTTTTTAAAACCATTGAATGTCAAAATGGTTCTTCCCACATAAGTATGATATGATCGTAAAAATTGAAGACTCCAGAATTCAGCAATACAGTAACTAATGAAGACTTCTATTAAGCATATTTATTAAAGTAACTTGCACAGGGGCGCCTGGGTGATTCAGTTGGTCAAACAGCTGCTTTTGGCTCAGGTCATGATCCCAGGGTCCTGGGATCAAGCCCCGCCTCAGGATCCCTGCTCAGTGGAGAATCCGCTTTCCTCCCTCTGCCTCTCCTACATTCTCATGCTCTCTTTCTCTCAAATTCATTAATTAGCTAATTAATTAATTTTAAAAAATAAAGTAATTTGCACAAAGTAGGCACTTATTAAATTCTACTTGAATTGAACTGAGCTGAATTGAATTGAAAGAGTATGCTTAAGGGGGGGGAAGCTAAAAAAATGAACTACAGTCTTCAACATGTTTCTACAAACCAATTATTTCATAGGTAGAGGAATTCTGCCAGTATAGAATGCAGAACTTGTGTTGGTTGATATGCATTGTTTTTTCAGATGAAAATAGTGGAGGAAGAGTATTAATCTTTAGCAGGAAAGGAGAACAGTCTCAGCTTGGTAACTATACAGACATGAGCCTTTTCACTTATATTATTTCAAATGTGCGCCTTCTCTCTTCTCCAAAGAGGTGCACCCCAGCCCTGAAATGCTCTTCTTCCTTTGTTCTGAGATCCAGTTCCAGATGCACTGTTTCCATGCTAGCAAACCAGCATTTCATTCTATTTCACTTGTGAATTTGTAATATCTCCTTAGGCAGCCCCCAGCTGTCTAGCCTTCAGACCTGGTTCCCGTTTTTGCTTACGTTCTGGTTCCAAAGTTGCATAGGTTTTAATCTGTCTGCCCCAATTCTATTTTCCCATGAGCCCTGATATTTTTAGAACCCAATTTTTCAGAATAGGAGGTTTTTGAGGAACATAAATTTCATGTCCTATTAAAAACTACTGCATTTATAAGTTACCGTCTTAAAAGAATGAATGAGTCGTATGTTTTGACGATACATACTGTTTGTTTGTTTCTCAAGCCCCAAAGGTGTAGGGGGAATAGAGGAGTTGGGATGGGATGAATGACTTCAATATCCTCCTGACCCTTCCACTTGCTTGGCCTTTTATATATTTCTAGAAAACATCATGCCAAACTCAGGGCTTCTGTAGATATTCTTTCTATTATTCATTCAAGTCTCAGCTCAAATGTCACCTTCTCAGAGAAATCTTTCCTGACCACCTTACCTAAGATTATACATCCCCAAACTTCTGTTCTATCCCATTTCTCTTTTTCATTGCCTTTGTAATACTTAACATTTCCTGACTTTTGTGGTTTGTCAGTCCCGTGAAAGCTTGGACCACATCTGCCTTTTTGCCTAGAGATAAAGCCAGAGACAAGGGCACTCACAGCTGAAGGAATGTGCACGATGAAAAGTCACCCCCCACCCCCATCTATACTCTTCAGTCCACCTACCCACGCTTCTAGTCCCATCTCATACTGTTCTCCCTACCAGCTTCTCCTCCCAGACCTAGCCATTATTGAAAAGTTAGGAGGAGCTAGTCTCCTAGCTTGAACTCAGGTCATACTCTATCCTTACCAGTTCATTGATTAAGTCCCCAGTGTCTAGAAGACATTGGCTTCTAGTAGGCACTTCAAAAACCCTTCTTGATGGTATAGCATAATAAAAAGAAAAAATACTAATCAGCAAATTAAGAGATTTTTCTTTGGCCGCTTAAAATAATCTTTAAATTGTTGACTCTTGTCAATTTGTTTTGTTCTCCCCTATGCTTTTGGCTCACTATCTGATTATCTCTCACTGTATATGGATGAATATCTACCATACATACGTTCAAGTGATTTTTGTTTCCTATGTCATTTTATGGATCATTCTTCAGCTTTTTTCCCTGTTGACATTGATATTTTTAAAAAATCTATATCATCTAAAAAAATTAGTAAAAATAACCGAGCCCCACATCCGACTCTCTGCTCAGCAGGGAGCCTGCTTCCCTCTCTGTCTCTGCCTGCCTCTCTGCCTACTTGTGATGTCTCTCTCTCTCTGTCAAATAAATAAATAAAATCTAAAAAAAATTTTAAATAAATAAATAATAATAAATAAAAATCCATATCATCTAAAGACAATGTAGTATAAAACCAAGTAGACATGAGTCAATGGATGCTTTCATTATTCAATCAGAGTGCATTATGTTCTAGTGGAAAACCTCGCTTCAGAATGGATAATACATAACAGATTGGAGGATCTTAATGTCCATATTTAGAGCAGTTTCAAGTCCATAAAGTCTTGTGCTTTTTATCACCATAAAATAAGTGAAGGTAAATAGTGTCTAGGATTATTCTTTTAAACATACTATAAAATGCATTATTTTTCCCTTTCTCCTAAACCAAGCTCCAGTTTCAAAGAATGATTCCCCAGTGAAGAGAATTATCTCTGTTCTCGATCTGTAAAATCAAAACTATGCTGTAGTTGGAATTCATGTTTGGATAATTTTTCGATAATAACAAAATTACTAATTAAGACAAAAAACCTTTAGGGGCACCTGGATGGCTCAGTTGGTTAATTATCTGCCTTCAGCTCAAGTCATGACCCCAGAGTCCCAGGATCGAGCCCTGCATCAGGCTCCCTGCTCTGTGTGGAGTCTGCTTCCTCCCTCCCTCTGTCCCTCCTCACCCCCTACCTGTGCTCTTTTCTCCCTCTCTCAAATAAATAAATAAAATCTAAAAATACAAAAAAAGAGACATAAAAAATTTAAACCAAACAAATAGGTATTTTGGTATGCGTGGAACCATATGATATGAATATATATTTTAATTTTTTGATAAATTATTATTTAGGTTGGTGTCATACAGTTACAATTATACTGATAGATATGGGCACTGCTATAGTTGGTACTTTTGTTCATTCATCTAACATCACTGAATTATTTAAGTCATGATTATAACGTTCAAATTTAATTCCAATGAATATTCCTATCTAATTCATATACAAAAGTTCAGGTATATGGCACCTTGTTCTAACATAACGGGATTGAAGCCTCACCAGCTCCCACAGCTGTGTCACTGTCACATTCTAATGGAGCTACAAAGCCATTACCCTGTACACAGCCTCGCAACTAGGAAGAGACTTTGTTTCTCTGAATACTAATTTCAAATGTAAACAATGCCTTTAAAACAAAATATTGGAAAACTCTGAGCCTAATGCTGTTGCAAATAAAAAAAGACTAGGAAATTGAATGTTCCCACTACAATAACAAATGAATTCACAGTAGATGAAGCAGTTTCTATTAACTGGTGCCATGGGGACTAGGTGGCTAAGCTGTCAAGAAATTTCCCATGGGGTTGCTACGCACAAATCAGGCCAACACTAATGAATCTCATCCTATTTACCTCACTTCTAAAACCATTATATAAATTGGTTCAGTGACATGGAGGATAAACACTGTTAGCAGGCTATGGGATAAAAAAGAACAGGGAGAGAGCTCAGCATTAACACAGAGAGGAAATCCCACATAGAGAAGTTTTCACTAGTCCACTACCTAAATATAAGCTAATAAACAGTAGTTGTTGTTATTATTATATGATAAGTAACATTTATTAAGCTGCTAAGATATATCAGGCTCTGTTCTACCAAGGGCTAAGTGCTATGCATGTCAACACCCTACTGCTATAAACTCCACTTTGGAGCTAAAGAAAGTAAGGCTTAAAGAAGTTAAGTAACTAGTCAGGGATCCCGTAACCAGTAAAGAACAAACCTTGAACTCCTTGCTCCAACTCCAGATTCTGTCTTGCTCACTGTCATACACTGGGTGGAACAGATAAACAACAAAATAGTAGGAGTGGAGTGGTTGGGTGGACCAGTCAGTTAAGTGACTGCCTTCGCTCAGGTCATGATCCTGGAGTCGGGGGATTGAGCCCCACTTTGGGTTCCCTGCTCAGCTGGGAGTTTGCTTCTCCCTCTCCCTCTGCCCCCTCCCCCACTTGTGTTCTCACATGCTCTCTCCCACATGTGCTCTCTTTCTCTCTCTCTCAAATAAATAAATCTTGAAAAACTTAAAATAATAAAATATAATAAGAGTGAAATGTGTTAAAATGTTAGTTTCCTTCTAGTGATGTCAGGGCGTGTGATTTCCTCTCCTCAGTGGATTAAATATGAACAAGTATAATAAATAAAGAGATCCCAGGGCTAATATCACTCTTTTATTGTATGTTATTCCTGCTTTCAGAAACTGAGATTAAGATGATCTCCAAGTCCTTTCCAGTTCTCCAGTTCTTCCTGAATTCCCTCCTGAGTGTGTTTGGTATAATCAAGTCCAACTTCTTCAACCACATCAGAAACAGAGAGCCATTGTCCTCCTCCATGAAACCTCATCATCTGTTGAAATAATGGACTGCTGTTGTGAAAATTGCTCCCCCATGAATATTTCTAAAATTCCAGACATTTTAATTTTCTTGTGCTTTCTAAAGTGCAACCTTGTCTTCTTGTGAAATTTCCAAAATCCATAGGTCAAACTGTAAGGGAAGTGAAATCTGGCCATTGATATAGAGCCTGTGAAAGATCTGTAGGAAGGCCTAGAGAAGGCCTAGAAAAGGCCATAGGGCCCAAGAAAGCAAACCTAGAGACAGAGAGGTGGTCAAGGTCATAGGCCTGTGACTGCTGATTCATAAATGTAACACATTCAAAAAGAGTTGATTACAGGATTCTCTCAAAGCCTCTGTGCTCTGTAAATCAAATTTATCCTTAATAACTACTTTAAATCCAATAAATATTCAGTTGTTACAGTTGTTACCTTGTAACTGAAAATCAATTACTCAGTTTAGTGAGGTTTTGTTACTTGGTCTGATCTACCTGGAAACATGGAGGGCCAGCAAAGTCATGGTCAAGGAGGCAAGCCCTAATAATTGCCTCTTTTTGTCTTCTTTGTACATTGAAAAAAAAAAAAGAAGAAGCAGCAGCTAAAAAGAAATCACTGTTGCTGGGAAATGGCCATTGAAGTATAACACATTATAAAGTGTATATATTGATATAGACAGCTCAATGCATCTTTACATACCTGTAACCCCCTTTTAATCACTATCCATACAGTCATACTGGAGTCTGGGACATCTCCAGCACCACAAAAGGTTCTCTTGTGCCCCCTCTGTTCACTTGTGCCGGCTCTGGGTCAATATCCCTCACTAAGGACAACCACTATTCTGATCTTCCCCGATTTCACAGATCCATTTTACCTGTCTGAACCTTTTTTAAAGTAGAACCGTACAGATACAGTGTGTATTCTTGTGTATCGGGCTTATTTTGTTCAGTGTTATTTTTAAAATTCATCCATATTATTGCTTGGATCAATAGTTCATTTTTTTATTGTTATGTAACTATTCTCCTCTGTAGAAGGATACGTAAGTTGTTTCTAGTTCAGAGAGACTCTGACTGATGGCCATAGGAACATTCTTATACAAGTAGTTTCTGTTGGGTAATGCCCAGGACTGAAATTGCTGGACCAGAGTGTAGGTATACATTTGCCTTTGGTAGACACTGCCAAACACTTTCCCAAGGTAATTGTGCCAATCTGACTCCCACCAACAGTGTATGAGAGTTCCAATCGCTTCACATACTTGACTGGTGTATTGATTTTAAAACTAGCTGAGAGCAAGGACCTTTTTCAAACTTGCCTATGAACTCCAAATTTCTAGTCATCCCCCAAATCCAATTACTATCTTTATTTCCCAGAATCAAAACAACCAGAAATGTTTATTCAGATAGTTAACCTGAACATCAAAGAAATGCAAAGAATTCTTTTTTTTTTCACTTTTTAAAGATTTTTATTTATTTATTTGAGAGAGAGAGAGCACAGAAGTGGCAGGGAGGTGGGGTGTGCAGAGCGAGAGGAGGAAGCCGGCTCTCCACTGACCAGGGAGCCCAATGCAGAGCTGGATCCCAGGACCCTGGGATCATGACCTGAGCTAAAGGCAGATGCTTAACTGACTGAGCCACCTCACAAATAATTATTTGGATCAAATATAAAGATTTTCTGGGGCACCTGGGTGGCTCAGTGGGTTAAAGCCTCTGCCTTCGGCTCAGGTCATGATCCCAGGGTCCTGGGATCGAGATCCACATCGGGCTCTCTGCTCTGCGGAGAGCCTGCTTCCTCCTCTCTCTCTGCCTGCTTCGCTGCCTACTTGTGATCTTCATCTGTCAAATAAATAAATAAATAAAATCTAAAAAAAAAAAATAAAGATTTTCTGACAGTAAATGTCTAATGGAGAAAATGTTGAGGTTTCTGTTGGATGTGTAGGCAAGAGTTTTATACTTGATTCTTTATAAAAGTCTGTACTTGAGCAGGTTGGCTAACAATGGCTTTCCCAAGCATTAAGCAATTAGATGATTCAGTTTTTATCCTTTGCAAACAAATTTGTCTTTAGCCAACACAGTGGGGAATGAAATCTCCTCCTCCACAAAGTTCAGTCCCTGCTTTATCCCATCCGTCTTCATTAGCTGTCACCAGGGTCAATATAAGAAAGCTCCACTTTCAGCAATTTATTCTTGAACCAATTTGATTATGAAGTTTATGCACAAAAGGCCCATTTGTCAAAAATATAGAATGTTCATGATTGGGAGATAGAAGATTTTAAGGAAGTGAAAGATAAATAAAACATTCACAGAAATTAACACAGGAATGTGCATGCCTTCACACACTAATTTGAGTAAACAGACACTGTGTTTCTTTAAAATTCTTACAAAATAATTTGCCTTCTCCCAGCATATGTCATATACAAAGCAATTATGTATATCAATCCTACTCAGCTTCTACTACTTTCATTCCTCGTGTAAACTTTGTTTATGACCCTACTTCCTCAAAGTCTGAGTGTTGCTTACATCTAGACATTCTTTTCCATGCAACACTTTTTGTCATAAAAAGGTGTCAGAGACCATTCTCCTAGATAATCAAACAAGATAGTTTCTCAGACGTTTGATGTCTCTCCATCACCCACTGCCATTTTGAAGGAACTGTTTGCTTCTGTAAGTACAATTACAACCCAAGAACTTACTCTTCAGCTTTTTCCTTGTGTGAGCCCACATCACATGAACTTCAGGAAAGCACCTACCATAGAAAGCAGTCACAGAAATTGATTTTCTTTAGTCCAAAGCACTTTTATCTTCTAAAAGAGTGTGTACCCAAATGCCATGATGGGCTTATTTGGGCTCATTATGCTATGATCCCTAATATTCCATTTTTTCTTTTCTTTTTTTTAAAGATTTATATTTTTTTTTTTGACAGACAGAGAACACAAGTAGGCAGAGAGGCAGGCAGAGAGAGAAGGAGAGGAGAAAGCAGGCTCCCCAAGCAGAGAGCCCGATGTGGGGCTTGATCCCAGGACCCTGGGATCATGACCTGAGCCGAAGGCAGAGGCTTTAACCCACTGAGCCACCCAGGCACCCCCCATTTCTCAATTCTAGAATGTTCTTAGAGGACTCTCAGCTCTAATATGTCTAATATAACCTGCTTTTCCTTAGTTATCTTCTCTCTACTTACTACATCTCTAGTACCTTCTCCACACTTTCTACTTTCTGCCAGCTCCTTATCTTCATTTAAATATGCTAATAAGCCCCATTTTTCAAAACAAAACAAATTATCTTTTCTCATCCCCTTCTTCTATCTCACCCTTCCAGAGCCATTTTTCTTAAAAGGATTGCCAGGATTCTATTGGCTCACATCCTAATCAGCCCTCAATCCACTCAGATCTTCCCTCTGTCCTCACCACTCTCTGGAAATTTCCACTCTATTGTTCACCATTTATATCCTTGTTGCTAAATCCAATTAACAATTTTTAGCCATTACATTGTTTTACTGTCCATGGAACCACTGGCCATTCCCTCCTTCCTGAAGGACCAAAGAACTTGATCTGTCTGTCTTCCTGGAACCACTGTGTCCTGGTTTTCTTTCTAGTTACAACACACTTCTCCTCTACAGTGTTCTGTACATCTGCTCCTTAGAAGTGGGTGTTCTAAGGGTTCCCCACACCATCTTCTACACTCACACTGCTACCCAGACAGTCTCATTCACTCACATGGATTAAATTAGTGACAAGAGCTTCCACTTCCCATAGACTACAGGGGACAAAAGCAACATGAACTGTGGAGTAAATGGGATGTGAGGAAATAGAATCCTGACATTTTTTTTTTCAAGAAGTAGTCTTATGTAGGTAAATTTCAAATCCCCCGACTGAATTCCAGACCTACAAATGCAAATTCCTAAATCTTCACTCACATCTCCTCCCTCCTCAACATCTGCTTCCAAATTTCAGTGAATGGCACCACTATCCACTGGGTAAGGAAGCCATAATTTGGGTAACATTATTATCTCCTCCTCCACCCTCATCATTCCCATTTAATGAACTGTGTTGATTCTAAAAATAACACGTAACTGTTTATTGAGTTCTTACTATATAACAAGCATTGTGCAAGGAGATTTTACGTGCATTATCTAATTTAATCCTTTAAAGTAAGAATAACTATTATTGCCATTTTTAGGGATGAGGAAACTAAAGCTTAAAGACATTAGGTAAGTTGCCAAGGTGTTCAGCTAGAAAATATGAAGTCAGAATCCAGAGATCCAGAGTTCTGAGCTAGTCCATTGTACAAACTCCCAAACATTTTTCAAGTCTGCACAGCCACATACCTAGTTTAAGCCATCACCACCATTCACTCATTCATATTCTCTATCTTTATTTTATCTCTCTCCCCACCTCGCTTGGATTCCTAAAAGAGACTTTTAATATATCTCCCTAAATTTCTTCTATCTCCATCTTCCACACCAAATGAAAACCTAAAACATAATCGATCAAGTCATTCCCTGTTTTAAAATCTTTCAATGGCTTCTTTCTGTCTTTCAGGGAGAAGTTCACACTCCTTAGCATAGTTTGCAAAACCTTTTGTGATCAGATCTCTTCAGTATGTCTCTTGTCTGTCTCCCTACCCTACACCAGCACTACCAAACTTCTTTCGTGTGCATTCTAATCACAAAACCACCACTTACTATTTTCTCTGTATAAAATAATCTGGGACCCTCCACCCCATTGCCTCCTGGCTAGACCCCACATGTTCTTCATATGATCACTTCCTCCATCCCTTACAGACTGGTCAGACTCCTCAGTTGTGTATCCTCACCACACTCCGTACTTCATCTATCACTATTTTAATTGTTTATTACATGCTTTCTATATTCCATTTTAAACTTTTTGAGAACAAAAATAAAGTTTTCTATAACATTTCAGTGCCTAGCACAGTATCCAACACAGAGTGTCTATCCAATAAATAAGTATTATATGGATTAAAAATTCATTATTTAACATTGAAGACAATTATAATTCTTCCTACATTTTCCCTCCAGAAACAGGTTATCCTCCTCCAAAGTAATTTGTTTGACTCCACTGGCAACTGCTAAATACATAATCTTCCAAATATTCATGTCTCATGCAAGACACCGCAAGAGGTACAGAGATGAACAAGATAGAGCCACAGCTGACAGTGAGCCTATGGTCTGGCAGATAATGAGACAAAGTCCCGATTAGCTGAAGAAAAAGGGAAGACATAATATGAACGAAGCTTTGAATATGGTTAGATTTTCAGTACATGGCAATGAAGGCAAGGGTCCAGACAATAGAGTCTGAGGAAGACAACAAACCTGGAAGATGAAGACTATGAAAACTTGAATGGCAGGAAATGTTAGGAATGTGGATAGCCTAGTTTGTCTAGATCTTAGGGAATGACATTGGGAGTAGATAAACCAGAAAGATATTTTAGAATCATTCAGCCTTGGAGTCATGGAGACCCTTGACACCCAGGGAAGAACTATATATATATATATATACTTTTTTTTTCAATAATCAGAGTGGAGCCAACAAATAATTTGAACAAAAGAGTGACATGACAGGAGCTGAATTTCAGATTGAAATGGCTTGTCATGTGTGTAGAATGGTTAAGGCAGGAAGACGCCAGAGGTGGGGAAATTCCCATACTTCATCAAATCAAGTTCAAAACACCAACAGCACAAAGCATCATTGTTTGGTTTTGCACTGAAAAAGAAAAATAAATGTCCAAGGTTGCAAGTCTGTTAGGATGCTGAAAGAAAGCAATGTGGCCTCTGCCCTTGAGGAGCTCCTATTGTACTAGCAGAAGCAGAAAGAGTAATAAAATGAAAATAAAGGATGATGGGGAAATACAGAATGAAAGAACAAGCATGAGTCAAAAGCTTGGCACAGGTCTAGGAAAGAAAAAAAATCTTCCCTAAGAAACTGAACTATAATGCAATTCTTATATAAATTGGTGGTCTGAATCACATTATCAGTGTGATCCAAAAAACGTCAGGCAAAGAATTTAAGAGAAAGGACAGAAAAGACATTGTAGAGCTGGAATTTATACAACTTGGCAAACAATCTGATGTGGTGGAGGATGAAGGAGAGGGAGAGGTCAAAGACACTAAGAGTATGATCCACAAGGGCTGGGAGAACCTGGAAGTCGGGAGTAGGAGTTGTTTGGGAAGGGGCATGCGTGTACTTTAACACAGGCTGCATTTTAACCTTCTGTTCTCCATTCTCCCAGATGAAGATTTGGAACAAGGAAATCAAAATGCAGATTAAGAATTTAGGATTACCTTTTTTTAAAAAAGCAAATCCTGTATGTTGTTTGTTGGTTGGATACAAATGCAAAGGAAAAGCTCTGTAACAACACATGCTCCACCATTTACACCCAGGAGAAGCAGCAAATGTTCTAAGATGAGATGTCGGAGAGGAGAGAAACTTCCATGTTTTACTCTCTAGATATTTATATTATTTGAGTTTTTGTAATGAACATGAAGTTGTGGCACCTGGATAGAATGGATAGGAGATAAGACCAAGGAGAAAGGAACGTATCTGTCCAAAACGTAAATGGAAAACCACAATATGCAACATCACATTTAATAAAAAATGAAGTTGGGGATGAGAGTCAGACACAAATCGCTGTGTATCAAACATCATGTTAGTGACATAACAGAGACAGTTGCTATTTATTGAAGATTCATTAAACTTCAGAAACATGCTAAGAATTTATGATAATAGTTACATTTCCCCCTCCTAAGTAGCCTAAAGGTACTACAGAAAAGTCTTCACTTGAAGATGTGGAAACTGATGCCTAGAGAAGTTAAGATTTGAGATTTTATAGCTAGTTTAACCTGCTCCCTCTGCAAACATGGGAATTATACTTCATCTCTAAGCCTCAAAATTTTAATCTGTAGAATCAAGATAATAATAATACCTAGCCCTATAATTCCTTGAGAAATAAATGTTTGCATAGCACAGAATTTAGTACATTCCACTTCCTCAACCAATGCATTACCAATATTAAGTAATGGGAAATTGAGAGAAGTCTGTGAAAGGACTGAAAAAAAAAAAAACATGAGGACAGCAAGCAAGTTAAGGATGAGTGATGGCATAAAAGAGGGAAAAGACAAGAGGCTGTGGTCAGAGAAGGAAATTTCAGAACTTGAGCACATGCAGGCAAAGCAGTTCTGATGAGGTGTAAGTCAAACCAGGCAAGTAGGCAGTTTTCAAAAAATGGCAGCCACTAGAGCTGAAGCACTTGAGAAGTTGGGAAGGAAGTATTAAGATAGTCCCAGGGGAGCTGCCTCAGAGTGGGTGATGAGGAAAACAGAAAGGGGGACTAGGCGATGCACGAAACCATTGGTGGCAGGAGAAAATCTATATGTGGTTTATAGGTGACAAGATGAGGAATAAGAGAAAAATGGTATAAAGCAACTTTAAAATAAAAAATTACTAATGGAGGGCAAAGAATATACAGAACTCTTTTCGGGAATAGAATGGGAAAACAGCATTGTCAAGAATGTTGAAGGTTCTGACATTGAATCCTACTTGAAAGTGACAAATTAGATTGTCACAGCTTCATGGCCCTGGCAGAAGACACAAGACTCTTTATATATATATATATAGTTTTATAGTAATAGCCATAGCCAGAATTCTAGCATTTTCTGTATCATTTGGGGAGCTTTTTATGGAGCCAGGAAAAGGACAACATCTGCATACTCAGTGGGTTGAACATAGAGGAGAGGAACCCCAAGCTTCAGGAAACTGAAGGTTTTATGGGAGTAAACATGGCTGCACTTTGTTCTGAAGGGAGACACTGTATCGTCCATAGCTGTTTGTTCTACAAATATCCTTGAAATGACAGTCTTGAACAAAGGCAGCCAGTGCCTCTATTCACAAGGCATGCAGAAATGCAGGAGACCCACAGAGAGTTGTCGCCTAACAAGTATATTCTATTAGAAAAAGGTGGAAAGGAAATATTATCAGAGAAAAAAACAGATTTCAATTAATGTAAGGAGATAAAAATAGAATCACTGTATTTACACAAGTTTAACCTAGTTTCAATGGCAATTCCTTCTCCTAGAGACAGTTTTCCTCCAGGCTAACAACTCAGAGCTTGGGGGTTATCCAGCTTCTTGGAAACATTGCCCTCCTTGGCTCCCCCACTTATCCTCACCTAGAAGACTCAGGGGGTCTCAGGCTCCCTGCTTACTCAGTGAGGACTGCCATGAAGCATGCTGCTTCTAACTGTAGAAAAGTTATTTGCTATTTACAAAACTGTAGCATCATTACATGACTTCCCCCTGCTATCTGTTTATTTTTGTATTAAATCACCCCAAGCTCTTAACCTCTCATAAAAAACACATTCCTTGAAAACTTCCAAAACTGACATGAAAGTTCTGTTTTCTGAAAGTTGAGATAAAGGACTACAACTGCATTGTATATGCTGCTTCATGCCATGAAGGACAAGGGATAGCAGAAATTCAGAAAGAGAAAGTGTTACTATAAATTTGAAAAATCACATATTAACAGCAACCTATCAGCATCTTCTTTGGGCATATAAAACATCAAAAATTATTTCACAGCCAGTGAACTTACTTATAAATAATTTTGGCCATGTGATACCATAGCTTTGCAAAATACAGCATTTTGAAATGCATAATACCAAAAAATCCCAGAAAAAGTGAAGGTTTAGCCACAAATCCATCTTTAATCTGCTTTGTGGAAAAAATCTGGATTTTTATGATCATCCACTCCAAAGCACTGAATGAGCCTGATGTCTGAAAGAGTTACAGTGTTTTACTTTTCATCTGGAATACACGATCAACTTCTATTATCTTTCTTCCTCTTCCAGAAAGCGGCTAGGACAGAAAATTAAGCTTTCCACTTTCCTTTAGGTAAGGGCAGTTTCCTTTTTATACAGGCAATAATAATGATTTGAAAATTACCACCCGTGTGTCAGTTGTCAAAGAAATACCAGGGCCTGGCAATAGTTAAAGCAGTAAAAACAGATTTTTATTCAGGACTATTCTAAAAGGAAGAAGGAAATCTCCCAAAAGAACTGGGCTCAATTCCAAATACAACAAGGAGAGAGTGGGGATGAACAGCCAAGAAGAGTGGAGAGGTCACCTAACAGGACTTCTGCTGTAGACAAGCCATCACTGGAGAGGATGGGAGTGAGGAATCCATCAGGTATCAAGGATGGGGTCATCTGGCTAAACTGACTTGATAGGATTCTTGATAAAACTAGAATCTGCAAGCAGGGAGATGGGAGCCCCAAGGGTCAGGTTGAGTCAGGCACAGGGCTCAGAAGACCCTTAATCAAAGTTAGCCAGGAAAAGAATCTTTGTCACAGGCTCTCTTCTAAGCACGTCATGTGCATTAACTCACTTAGCCTTCACAATGATCCCTGGAAGCATAGTCTGTTACTTTCCCATTTCGAAGATGTGGAAATTGGGGCACCTGGGGGGCTCGGTGGTTAAGCCTCTGCCTTTAGCTCAGGTCATGATCACGGGGTCCTGGGATCAAGCTCTGCATCAGGCTCCCTGCCCAAGGGACTGTCTTCTTCCTCCCTCCCTCTGCCCTGACCCCTGCTTGTTCTCTCTCCCTCTCTCTCTCTCTCAAATAAATAAAATCTTTTTTTAAAAAAAGAAATATTTTTAAAATAAAAATGAAATAAAGATGTGGAAGTTGAGGCACAGAGAGGTTAAGCAATTTGTCCAAGTTCTCATGTCTAGTTGGAGGTAAAGCCAAGATTTGAATCCAGGCAGTCTGGTTCTGGACTGTGTATGCCGTGCAAGGACAGTATTACTGACAGTGACATTTATTGAGCAATTACCACGTTCTAGTCACTGGACTAATTGCTTTGCATGAAGCATGAAACTAGCCCCATGTATTTGGCTTCATTATCATTCCCATGTTCCGGATGAGAAAACTGAGGCTGTGGAAGGTCAGCATAGATCATATAGTTAGCAAGTGGCACTGGTCATATGACTAGTATTAGCAAAGAAGGGAGTTAAGCCCAAGGATATTTTTTACTCCAAAGTCCCTATTCCTAACTTTCTTTCCCTGATCATCTTTTTATATCAATAGTTATAAAGCTTCTACGAGGCACCGTACAAGGCACTAGAGCTACCACAGCAGAAAAAATTGACCTGCCCCACTTTCACAAAGCTTGATCTATGGGAAAGACATGCAACCTATGGCAATTGAGGCCTAGTAACAGATGTTGAATAGGACTAGGTACGAAGTGCTTTGAGAGCAGACAGGAGACACCTAACCCTGCTTCAGGGGACCATAGAAGGTTTTCCAGAAGTCACAAAAGGCTCTGTAGAGGAAGCCACATCCAATCACAGGTCTGTATCCCCAGAGAAAGCCGTGGAATGGGCAGGAGTTAACCAGGAGGCCAAAAGGGAAGGGAAATTTCCCAACTGAGAAAAGAGCCCATGCAAAGACTCCAAGGGCAGGGCAGGTGGTCTGTGTGGCCAGAGCACAGCACAGCATAGGGAGGAGCACGTGGTGATGTGCTGGAGAGGTAAGTGGGACCGGGATCAGGAAGGGTCTTGTTGACCAACTGAAGAAATTCACACTTAATTCTAACAGCAGCAGGGAACCACTGATGATTTCACTGAAGCAGGAAAACAAAAAGATTTAATTCGTATCCCAGGAAACTGCTCAGGCTGAGGACTGGGCTCTGAAAGAGGAACCAGGCTGATTTTAGGAAGGCCACTTGTGAGATGCTTGCAGGAATACAGGTGAACAAGCCGGCAAGTGGCAGTTTTGGAGAGTGAGAAGTGGTGGGTTTGAAAGTGATTCCTGAAGTAATTTGAGATTTCTGGGACTCGGTCATTGGTATGCTGTCAGAGGAGAAATCAGATGACATACAGATTTCTAGCTTGGAAATCTATTCAGTGGAAAAAATATAAGAGAAACGGCAGGCTTAAGAAGGAGAATAACTATTTGTTTGAGAAATGCCGAGCTGCTTTTTTTTCAAAGAAATGGAACAAATAATCCTAAAATGTATATGGAACCAGAAAAGACCTCTAATAGCCAAAGGAATATTGAAAAAGAAAGCCAAAGTTGGTGGCATCACAATTCCGGACTTCAAGCTCTATTACAAAGCTGTCATCATCAAGACAGCATGGTACTGGCACAAAAACAGACACATAGATCAATGGAACAGAATAGAGAGCCCAGAAATAGACCCTCAACTCTATGGTCAACTAATCTTTGACAAAGCAGGAAAGAATGTCCAATGGAAAAAAGACAGCCTCTTCAATAAATGGTATTGGGAAAATTGGACGGCCACATGCAGAAAAATGAAATTGGACCATTTCCTTATACCACACATGAAAATAGACTCAAAATGGATGAAGGACCTCAATGTGAGAAAGGAATCCATCAAAATCCTTGAGGAGAACACAGGCAGCAACCTCTTCGACCTCAGCCACAGCAATGTTTTCCTAGGAACATTGCCACAGGCAAGGGAAGCAAGGACAAAAATGAACTATTGGGACTTCATCAAGATCAAAAGCTTTTGCACAGCAAAGGAAACAGTCAACAAAACCAAAAGACAACTGACAGAATGGGAGAAGATACTTGCAAATGACATATCAGATAAAGGGCTAGTATCCAAAATCTCTAAAGAACTTAGCAAACTCAACACCCAAACAACAAATAACCCAATCAAGAAATGGGCAGAAGACATGAACAGACATTTCTGCAAAGAAGACATCCAGATGGGCAACAGACACATGAAAAAATGCTCCACATCACTCGGCATCAGGGAAATACAAATCAAAACCACAATGAGATATCACCTCATACCAGTCAGAATGGCTAAAATTAACAAGTCAGGAAATGACGGGTGCTGGCGAGGATGCGGAGAAAGGGGAACCCTCCTACACTGCTGGTGGGAATGCAAGCTGGTGCAACCACTCCGAAAACAGCATGGAGATTCCTCAAAAAGTTGAAAATAGAACTACCCTATGACCCAGCAATTGCACTACTGGGTATTTACCCTAAAGACACAAACATAGTGATCCGAAGGGGCATGTGCACCCAAATGTTTATAGCAACAATGTCTACAATAGCCAAACTATGGAAAGAACCCAGATGTCCATCAACAGATGAATGGATACAGAAGATGTGGTATATATATATACAATGGAATACTATGCAGCCATCAAAAGAAATGAAATCTTGCCATTTGTGACAACGTGGATGGAACTAGAGGGTATCATGCTTAGTGAAATAAGTCAATTGGAGAAAGACAACTATCATGTGATTTCCCTGATATGAGGAAGTGGAGATGCAACGTGGGGGGTTAGGGGGTAGGAGAAGAATAAATGAAACAAGATGGGATTGGGAGGGAGACAAACCATAAGTGACTCTTAATCTCACAAAACAAACTGAGGGTTGCTGGGGGGAGGGGGGTTGGGGGGGTGGGGTTATGGACATTGGGGAGGGTATGTGCTATGGTGAGTGCTGTGAAGTGTGTAAACCTGGCGATTCACAGACATGTACCCCTGGGGATAAAAATACATTATATGTTTATTTAAAAATTTTTTTAAAAAAGAAAAAAGAAATGCCGAGCTGTATCTGTTCATACACATAGATGGACACAGGTTCACAGTGGCCTAAGTGGTTGGTAAGATTTGTTCTTAGGAAGTTCTAGAGATAATGACGTAGGGACCAACTTCATGCAAATAGTATTACAGCACTAGGGTTATGAGGTCACCCAGAGAGTGTGTAAAGTAAGGAGAAAAGTACGTCTAAAAAAGGTCAGTGTTTAAAGGTTAAAAAGACAAAGTTTCAAACACACTAAGAAAGACTGGCCTGAGGGGGGGGGGGAGGAAATCCAGATGTGTTGCCCCAAGATTTCAGGAAGGAAAGAGTGACAGCCATGTCAAATGCTGCTGACAAGCCAAGTGCAGGGACAGACGCTATATCCCGTGACCTTACCAACAAGAATGGATTTTTGCGGAGCACAGGAAGCTGCTACAAGGCAACTGTTCCCCTTTCTCTTGTCAAACAGGGGGGATAGGTTGGAGGAGGGCCTTTGGGAGTTACAAGAAGAGAAAGAAAGAGCTTTCTCATTAACAAAGATTTGGGGGGATGGTCAAAGTTTAGGGTGAAGACACAGGCACAGACTGGAATCAAAGCTTGTGGTGTGGGGCCTGATCAGGGAAACTGTCTAGGTTTGAGTCACTTACAGGTGTGAGCCTGGCTGAACTACTCAATTTCTCTGTACCTCAGTTTCCCCATCAGTGAAGTGGGTTGTCGTGAGGTCTAAATGAGTTCATTCGTATAACATATTTGCACAATGCCTGGCATACAATGATCCTTTGGGGTTAGCTCTTCTTAGTATTTCCTTCTTCTCTGGGGGTTGTGTCAACCTTTGGAATTCTGATTAAATCTTTGAGAAAAAGGGCCCCCAGTACCAATGAGATTGGATTCTCTTCACCCTAAAAAAAAAAAAAGAATATTTAGAGATAGACTTATTTTGATCTAAATGGAAGGAAATGGAAGGCGCATGGAGATACTGGCTTTGTCACCCCAGGAGAAGTAGTGACGTCTGTGAAAATAGAGCAGGGGTTGCAAACTACTGCCCCCAGCCTGCTTTGCAATAAAACAGTCATGCCCATTCTGTTACACGGAGTCTGTGCCTGCTTTCATGCCACAGCTGCAGTGTTGAGTAGCTGCCACATGGATTGTATGGCCTCTCAAAGCCTAAAATATTTAGTATCTGGCCCCTTAGAAAAGAAGTTGCCAACCTTGATATAATCAATACTTCCAATTATGAAAGCATCTAACGAAAAAAAAAAAATCAAAGTACTTGGGAATGTGGATTCTACATGAATTACTTGTATGATTTCACTGCCCAAAAGTATAAAGGAGCCACAGTTGGGCTGTTAGAAATACAGGATCCACAATGGTGGAGGAGATTGCCAACCAAGCTAGAAATACTACGTTGAGTTTGCAGCAGTTCTATCACAATCTAGAGCAGCATTGTCCAAAAGAACTTTCTGTGATGATGGAAATGTTCTAAATCTGCACTGTCCAATATAGTAACCACCAGCCACTTATGAATATTGTTTGACTGAAGAAATGAATTTTAATTGTATTTAACTTTATTTTAAATATAACTAGCCATATGTGTCTAGTGGCTACCAGACTGGAAAATGCCAATGTAAAATATTCAGCATCGTGGAAGTAGTTGTATGATAAAAAGAAAAACATTTTATTTGGTAAATGTTTTTAACTTTATTCTGGGCATACAAAATAAGACTCAATTAAACCCCAGCAGGTAGACAGCTGCCTACAAAACTAAAATACAAGGATATAAATGCCACGATGATAGATAAAAATTGAGTGCCTACTATGTGCCAGGCTTTGGGCAAAGTTCTCAACAGTGTTTATTTTATTTAACCTTTTAAGAACTCAGTAAAATAAATATTATCCTAAATGTCATATTAAAACAAAACACTCAGCAGCCCTAAGAAGACAAAGTAGATTTGTAAGACCATAAGTCGTAATGGAACTGAATTCAAACATAAACCTGAATGACTCCAAAGCCAAAGGTTCTTTCTAAATAACAGAGAATGAATTTTATGCCACAGGCATAAAAGTCAGGGAGAAATGTATTCTGCTTTTGGAGGGCCAGATTTCTAGGGTTGGGAAGGCCAAGGATAACTAGGGAGGATGGGTGATACTTGAGCTGAATCTTGAAGGAGAAAGAGTTCTCCATAAAGATAAGAAGGAAAGGCCATTCTAGGCAAGAGAGTACTGTATGAGGAAAAGATGTGGAAGGGCACAAGAGCTGTGGATAGAACATGGAATCAAGATCTTCATTGGGTTGCTGGTTGGGTTCCTTCTATAGGCTACCGACTGCTACCCTGTATTTACACACATTATCCTAAGCATTGTGGAAGGTCTGATAAATGGTCAAGGCACGATCCCTGATTTTCATGCTCAGTCTCATAGCGAACACTAACAAATATACAGCCAGACTGGTTGAAGTAACAAAGTTACAAATTACCCTGAGTGACAGAGATTGAACCTCTCCATTGTTAGGGAATGTGATATAGCTTCTAAATAAGTGAGCCTCGCGTTTGTCTCAAGTATTCAACCTTAATAAGCGTGGTAGAGACACCAACCAGAATAGTCAGTGAAGGAATTTGTGAAGAATCTAAGAAATGTTTAAGCTGAAAAAGGTCAAGTTCAGGAGTGTTTGCCTTCTATCTTTTAACATATAAAAGAATGTCACAGAGCAAAGAGATTACTCTTGCTCTCCGTGAGCCTTGATTGCAGAACTCAAAATGAGGGAGGAAAACTCCAGAAGGTAGATTTTGTTTCTACATAATGAAATTTTTGCTAACAGAGGACAAGATTCTGTCCTTAACCAAACTTTGGTCAGGCTCCTCTAAGCTCTTTTTTGACTAGACCCAACCATGGCACACTTAGTCAGTTTTACCAAAAATACTTCTGGTCAATTTAGTGAAAATCCACCCTGCATGATATCTGATCGACTTCCTGATACATCATCCTCAATATCTCATCACCCTGGCCTGCCTTCAACAAGAATTCTGTCAAGTCAGTTTTGCCAGAATCCCCCTATCCTTGCTGTTTCCTCTTAGTAAGTTTCTATCCACTGACGTCTATCCTGTTTCTTGGCTATCCTACCCATTGTCCTTGTCGTGTCAGAAATGGAGCACAGTTCTCTACGGCAATGACTCTTCCCTATTGCAAGGGTTCCTAACTAAATTTTGCCTTCACCGCTTTACCTTTTGTCTGGCTCTGGTTTTGACCCGAGCATTAGTTGCTCCAGGAAGATATCCATCTTTTCTAGCATACATCTATCCCAACAGACCACCTATTCTAAACATCCCTATTCCAGCACAGAGCTGTTTTTTTCTACTGTTGTTTTCTTGCAGCTCAACTGCAATCACTATTCTTTTTTTAAGATTTTATTTATTTATTTGACAGGCAGAGATCATAAGTAGCAGAGAGGCAGGCAGAGAGAGAGAGAGAGGAGGAGGCAGGCTCCCTGCTGAGCAGAGAGCCCACCATGGGGCTCCATCCCAGGACTCTGGGATCATGACCTGAACTGAAGGCAGAGGCTTTAACCCACTGAGCCACCCAGGCACCCCCGCAATCACTTTTCTATAAGTTCTTAAACCTGATTTGGAGTTTGTGTATATTTATTTATAATAATTTACATGTGCAACTAGCTAATCAGGGAAGAAATTCATTTCATTTTCCAAATTTATTATCCCAGTAAATCTCATTTTGGTACTAAAAAGAGTTGCCCTGACTTGAATGACGTTGTCTTTGATTATATACTATAGAAAGTGACAACCTTCAAATCCAAGGTCCTGGCCTTTTAAGGAAGATCTCAGATCTCTAAATAAAATGTCTAATATGGTACACACTGTGAAATAATACACGAGCATTTCTTCTCAAGTACTGTATAATCCAGATTTTTCCCTAGTCCATAATGCTAGCCTTCTCTCACATTCCCACACTTTCTTTGCTGATTTATTTACCTGTCTCTAAGACCCATTGGGCACCCTTCCTCTGCTCTACATCATAGGCTAATCCATGCAACGGAACTTCCCAGGCTCCCTTAAATAATGCTTGTTATGTGTAGCCAATGGGGGGCACTGCTGGAAGACTAGAAAACTAAAGATTGTTTGATTTGGATGGCATTTCCAGTAGTGGCTTACCTCTTCTGGGGTCTTAACTCCTGCCAATCTGCCCTTCCCATGGTTACTGCTCCACCAACTGCCAGGCACCTGCGGAGTCCTATGCCACTACCTTCTCCCTTTGACCCCTCAAGATGTAAATCCCATGTTTGCTAGTCTTTAGATTTCCGCTCTGTCCTTTATTGTATGTGTATGCATATGCAAGTGTGTATCTGCAAAATAAACACAGCACAAAGGTCCCCTTTATTCTTCTGCTTTTCCAACACCTTTGCTTTATTCTGGGCATAGCAACTAGTTCTCTATATTGAACTCTGTTAAATTACCTCTGTGGTTCTATTTTCCTCATAGGACCTGGTCTCACCCCATTATCTAATTTAATGGGGGGGGTTATATAATTCTAAAGTGTGGGTTTAAAAAGTGAGTGGAAATCATCAAAAGAAGCTGTATTAATTTAAGGAAAACCTCTTCCTTCACTTGGTCTAAATCTTAAGTGATGGCTTTTGTAGCCTCTTCTCTTCCTTGTCATCTAGTTTAAAGTTCCTCTCCCTGATACAAAAGTGGCCATTGCATCATCTTGTGCTTGAACACATTATACCTTCAAGTGTCAGAGATTTCATTTTGGATCCTTATTAGACTTTAAACCCAACTGAATTAATATGAATCCTTCGATAACAAAACCTATTTGGAAAATCACTCACAGGAATTCCTTTATCTCTTTTATTTTATTTTCTATTCTTATTTTTTTCTTCCTGCCTATTGCCTTTTTCTCTTTTCCCCCATGGAAATAAAAGACATGATCAGAACAACATTTAACCAGCCCACCAACGTGACCTCTATCTTCCTTTGTGTCAAAAGAGGGAGACGTTGCCATGGCAACTCTGGAGGAGACACTCTTGACTTCCTAGATTGTAATCTCCAAAAAGGACTGTCTTTCAGATCTTATCCATCCTCGTGTGGGAGGCCTCATATTGTTTTATACAGAATCTCTTTCTTTAATGTGAGACCCATATTTGAAGGACAATGATTATGAATTGTCCCCAGACCAGAGGCATTTGTCAGATGAGCACTATTCACCTACAGATCATTTTGTGCTCAATTGCTTCTCATTCAGCTAATGCCAGGACCATTCTATTGCCTCAGAATCATGAATTTTGACAATCATCAATTACTAAGCCTTTAATATGTAAAATGTCAAGAGAGGCCAGTCTGAAACCTTTCTCCTGAAATGAATGTTATTATCCTACCATTTCCCTATCTCTGACCATTGGTCCTTTCTTTCTGCTTTCCACTCTGTATTTTCATACTAGTCTCCTGCTCCTGTGAACTCACTCTCTGCCCTGAAGTCTATTTCCTCCTGTGTCAAGCACAACTGTATGCAGTAGAGAGGACTAGGTATCACTGAAGTCAAAGGTCACCAGCTTTGGGAATGGAGAAATCAAGAAGAGGGGACAATCCACGCCATGGCAGACAAATTACAGCAACTTCTATGTTGAACATAACTGACTTTCCTCTCAGACTGCTACTATTTCAGGAGCCAGACAGAAATAAGGAGGGAAGGACGGACTCTTTCTTGAACACTGTTATGGTATTGGCCACTCTGGCGAGTTGTAAATCCCATGTAGAGTACTCAGAGTCATCCCATCCCACCCACTGTTCAGCTCCTGCCCTCTTGTCTCTTTCTCCTTTTAGCTCTAAACTGGGAGCTTGGGAGGTGACAGCGTTATGTACCAGCACTGTTCTGAGTCCTTTGCACACATACACCTCACCTTCATGTTACTGACAAGGGCAAGGAGCTTGCCCAAAGCCTTCCAAGCAGAAAGTTGCAGAAGCAGAATTTGAATCCCAGTCTGATCCAAAGACTCTTTTGCCTACAACACATTGAATTTCCAAAGGAGACAATCTGAAAAATAATATGAAGGATCTTTTTATGCACCTAAGTTTCCCACTAGCCTAGAGGCATTATGAGTGAAGGGGGAGTTCATAGGCATTTCTGTAGCCCCCATGTCTGACACATCAGATATCCTCAATAAGCATGTGTGGAAGGATGAATGAATTTGTTAATACTCACCTCTCTTCTTTATCCTGAACTCAAATTACTGCCAACACCTTTAAAATGGCCTTTTTGGCTCTATTCTTCACCGCCTCTAACTGAGCTTCAAACAAAACTAATTTGACACTATTGCTTTAAAATTGCTAATAGCCCCCATCAAAATGATAACATGCAAGTTTCTCTTCCCTTCTCTACCCTCAAGTTTTATCTCTTCCTTCTCTATCCCACACCAGACAAATTACCCTTCCTCCATTTGCTGAATTCGAAGTCTTGAATTATTCGCAGTTTCCCTATGATAGAGCTTTGAGCTTTTGTTTCCAGGCTTTGAGCTTTGGGGTAGGCAATTTCCTCCACCTGGAAAGCCCTAGTCTCTCCCTCTCCACCCCGGCCACACACACACACACACACACAAACACACACACCACTCCTACCTTGCCTTATTTGTCTGCAAACTTCTATTTCTCTGTTAAGAACTGAATGCTTATGTCCCCACCAAATTTTTATGTTGCAATTTTATTCCCCTAGTCAATGTGATGGCTTAAGGAGGTGGGGTTTTGAGGAAGTGATTAAGTCTGTAGGAGGTCATGAGTGTGGAGCCCTTGCAAATGGGATTAGTGCCCTTGTAAGAGTCACAGGAGAGCTTGATTTCTCTCTGCTCTCCGTTAAGGATAGGTTGTGAATCTGCAACCCAGAAGAGGGCCCTCACCAGAACTCAGCCATGCTGGCACCCTGATCTCAGACTTCCAGGCTCTGGAACAGTGAGAAATATATGTCTGTGGTATCTCATTATGGCAGCCAGACTGATTAGACACCCTCCTCTAAGGATTAGCTCCTTGGGATTTGCCAATTTCCTGAATACCTATGATTTCTGCACCTTACACAGATATCCACTATAGAAATTATTGTATGTTGTTTTCACTATCTACTTCCTCTCTGTTTTATGCACTTGCTAAAGGCAGGGTCCATGCCTTTTCATTTCTTTTTTTTTTTTAACTTTATTTATTTATTTGACAGACAGAGATCACAAGTAGGCAGAGAGACAAGCAGAGAGAGAGGAAGAAGCAGGCTCCCAGCTGAGCAGAGAGCCTGATGCGGGGCTCGATCCCAGGACCCTGAGATCATGACCTGAGCTGAAGGCAGAGGCTTAACCCACTGAGCCACCCAGGCCCCCATGCCTTTTCATTTCTATATCTCAGGACTTAGTATAGTACCTGATGCTTTGAACCTGGGGAAAAAAATCAATTATTTGTCCAAAATAAGAAGAAGGAAAGAAGGGACCGCGAGAGAGATGACCCTGGATTTGGTTGAGAAGAGGAACCTATGGGAACAGTCATGCAGTGAATACATTTTGGTCTTTGCGGCAAGGTGGGCAAGAAAGTTTTGAGGCCTGGGACATTGTCTGACATAACCAACCCAATGACTATGTGATAATAATAATGATTAGGAAGGTAGAAAATCTGGGAAGACAAGAGTCAGCAAGATCAACTTCTACATCTAACTTTATCTCAAGCTGCCCCTCTCTGGAATCTCTGGAAGATTCATTACCAAATCCTATAGTATAGGTTCAGAAGCAATGCTTCTGAAATCATTAAATTTATTGGCTTTCAAGTCAAAATATTTTGCGATACAAGATCATGCCTGATGCAAAGGGTATGATATTGCCTTGTCAATTGGTTTTTTTCTACTGCCAGTAATCAAAGAACTGGGGAACATATTTCTTAGGACCTAAAGCACAGAATATATTAGACTTAAAGAAAATCAAAAATCAAAACACTTAGAGGAATGGGAATTACATTTTATCAACTATAAAAAGCCTGGTTCATGTTACTATCTCCCATGTGTTGTGTTTAATGTTAAGATAAAGGATAGATTACATTAGCAGAAATGTGGTGATATTTAGTAAATAAATACAAATTTTTTTGAAGATTTTATTTATTTATTTGAAAGAGAGACAGTGAGAGAGAGCATGAGCAAGGAGAAGGTCAGAGGGAGAAGCAGACTCCCCATGAAGCTGGGAGCCCGATGTGGGACTCGATCCCGGAACTCCAGGATCATGACCTGAGCCGAAGGCAGTCGTCCAACCAACTGAGCCACCCAGGAGTCCCAATAAATACAAATTTTTTAAAAACTTAAAACAGCATAGTAAAAGCTTACTCTGAAATCCAGGCTCTGAAACATTTTTTAGGACTGACAATTTTTTGAGATCAATAATAAAGGCTAGAAAATGTCATAAATACACGTTCCTCAACTCAAACAAAAGTAGAAAGAATATTCAATATCATGAATGGTTTATTACCACAAATTGGATAATGAATGTCCTTTGGTCTTTATCAATATAATAATTTTGACATTTTTATATGGATAATATTTACACTGGAAGTATTAACACCAGGCTTTCCTTCATCTTATTGTTCTGGTTGTTGGTGTGTTGTATTGATTAGAGCATTTAGTATAGCAGAAGGTACAGTTGTTGACTATTTTTTTTAGGATTTTATTTATTGATTTATCAGAGAGAGAGAGCACAACCAGAGGGAGTGGCAGGGAAAGGGAGAACCAGTTCCCTGCTGAGGAAGGAGCCTAATGGGGGACTCGATCCCAGAACCCTGGGTTCATGACCTGAGCCGAAGACGGATGCTTAACCGACTGAGCCACCCTGGCGCCCCTACAGTAGTTGGTTAAAAGATGACTATAGTCATGTATTAAGAGTCTACTATGTTTCAGTCACTTTCCCAAGGCTACCTCTGAGCTTCATAACAATTCTTAAAGGAAATTATTGTCAGTGCCTCCGGATTATAGATGAGGAAATCAAGGATTCAAATAGACTAAATAATTTGCCTAGGGTTTCAGAGCTCATAAGAAAGATTTAGAACTTGGACTCTATGCAATCCCATGAGATTCCATGAGACTCTAAACCCGTACTTGTCTCAGTGCCATTCAATCTCAGATGCCAGGACTGCTCTGAATAGAATACAGAAGAGTGGCACATACCCAGAAAAATGTATCTGGAGAGAAAGCCTCTTTCCATCAGAGAACTGAACTGGAGAAGCCCATTTTGAAGGTCCACACAGTTTTTCAAAGAGGAAAAAATGCCATGGTTAAGATAAGCTATTTAAAATAATCTCTCTAGAAACATTATTTTTTTATTTTTATGAACATGAACAAAAGAATAATGAAAGAAAATAATGGAAAAAAACCCAAACAAACCCTGAGACTAAGCACAGTCATGTCCTGTTACAATGAGAACACCCAGAAGGCCCAGACAGGAATGATTGGCACCAAGTCTGCCTTGGCTACCTATAAAACCAAGAAGGGACGTGATGGTCTTTTTGATGTCTCAGCTTGGCTAGCTACAGTCCCCAGTTTTTCAATTAAACACTCTAGGTATTGCTGATTAAAGTCCATAATTAGTTGACTTTAAACAAAGAATAGCATCCTAAGTAATCTGAGTGATCCTGATTCAATCAGTGGAAGGCCGTTAAGGGCAGGACGGCTCAGGCTCCCTGTCCAAAGCTACAATAGTTGGTAGTTTTCTTAAACCTTCTTCATGCAATAGTGGCAACTGTCTCTAAAATAAGTCACAAAAGCCAAGTCACATAATCCTAACTAAATACCGCTAATTTTTCTCATGAGGGACTAAGGGTTAAATCCATTATGCTGATCAACCACACACTAATTTCATCTATGAAAACTGATTTCTAACATTCACAATGTTGATTAGTGAAATCTCTAGTGTTGACCAGAAGTAGAAGCAATGCTTGCAGCAGCTACCTATGCAGAGTAGCTATTCTGATTAAATGCAAACTTGCCACCCTCCCCTTAGAACAGCTTAAATTAACATGAAACACACAGCTATCTCAAGGTATTTTGAAGCAAATTGCAGATATCATAATATGTACTAAAACTAAGTATCTAGGAGGAAACCAGGTTTTCCCTAAACTATGGGGCTGTTTTGGTGTTTTTCAGGTTGTGACACCCATCACTAGCCAGCAAGCTGGCATGTTTAAAAAATTTTATTTATTTATTTGACAGACAGAGATCACGGGTAGGCAGAGAGGCAGGCAGAGAGAGGGGAGGAAGCAGGCTCCCCGCTGAACAAAGAGCCTGACGCGGGGCTCAATAAGCTGGCATGTTTGACTAAGCCTGTATCTACCCCTAATTATTTCTTGAGAAAGAGGAAAATTCTACTTCCGGGCCTTGATAGGTTGAGATAAGCAAGGATGACACAAGTCTCTCCCTCTGAACAAGATCAGATTGTCATTTTGGTGGAGTTTTTCTTATTAGAAGTTTGTGAAAAATTAAATTTGCACTCTTTGAGAGAATCCCTTAAAATAATAACCTTCATATGGGAATACATAAACTGCTGAAAAATTATTTATTAAATACATTTCACATTTTTAAAGGAACACATATATTTAGGTTATTCAAAACATACAGGTCATGTGAAACCTTCAACCATCAGAAATATGAATGTCTAGAAAATAGAATGTCTAGGAATTCTGATCCTGAATGCAAAAATGAAATCGACAAAGGAGTGCCAGCGTGAATATCCCAAATTATCCATCAAACACCTAATTTCTTATCTTTACAAAGGCAAGCCTCCGTAGTTGAAGACTGGGGTTATTCATCAGGCAGAGAGCACAAAATGTGTTTCACTTGGCCAAATGTCTATGAAGCGTAATGCTAAATCCTGAGCTTGGGCACCAAGGAGTCAAGCAGCTGGTCCTCCTCCACACTTTCTTTTTACCTGGTCATCAATCATTTGATGGAAACCAATTTGCTCATGAAATTCTAAGGGGAGGGGCACCTGGGTGGCTCAGTGGGTTAAGCCGCTACCTTTGCTCGGGTGGTAGTCTCGGGGTCCTGGGATGGAGCCCCACATCAGGCTCTCTGCTGGGCGGGGAGCCTGCTTTCCCCCCTCTCTCTGCCTGCATCTCTGCCTACTTGTGATCTCTCTCTCTCTCTCTCTCTCTGTCAAATAAATAAATAAATAAAACCTTTAAAAAAAGAAAAGAAATTCTATGGGAAGAATGGCACAGACCTTGCTGGCCATTACTTTCACTAGGCTCAAGAAGGCAGTCACAAAATGCAAAGACCTTTGAAGATGTGCTTGCTAATTTATTTAATTGACATTTATTGAACATCTGCTATTTGGCAAAGTCAGGATTCATAGGTGGGAGCTCAAGCAGGTGGAAGACTAATTCTAGCTACCCTCAAGGATTTCACAGTCAGTTGGGAAAGATAAACACAAAACGGCATTAAATCAAGTGAGTAAGTGCGTTAAATGTATGTAACCAAAGGAACTGTTTGTGAAAATGAGACAAAATAGTGCTGGAGAAAATGATACTTTCTACCCTAAGTTGAATAATATAGTGCAAGGAATGTGGATCTGAGTTCCTACGACCTGTAAAAAATTTACATTTGTCACCCTTTTATCTCTCACACCCAGCACCAATGCCCTGAGGCAACCTCTCTGGAACTACCAAAGTATTAACCCGTTACATTTCTCTATTGCATCAAAACTCCCATGATCTTAGAGAAAATAACATCAGTTAATTAGAACAAATCTTCTTGGGCCAATTCTCACCAAGGAATAAATTAGTGATATGGTAGTGATTAGGAAGTACGAAGGCAAAAACATTTTTTTAAGGCAGAAACATTTTAAAAATTGATGTAAATACACTCAAAACTTAGAAAATATTAACTACCCCCACAGGCTGATAGTTTAAAATAAAATGTATATTGAATGCCTACAATTCATTTTTCCCAAAGTGTGATACACACCCCTCTTGACATACCTCTGATGGTATATAAAATTATTTCAGGTGTCAAATGGAAAACATTTTTATTTTAATAGCCATGTGTATATGTATATGTTTCTTATACATAATTATATTGGAAGTATATGTAACATACCATCATGCTAGCATACATACATATGAATACATTCTAATAATACGAGCTTTGTATTTTTTAAGGAAATAAAACTGAGAGACTGAAGGGATGGGGGGTTTAAAAAAAATGAGAGACTGACTATACAAATGGATAATGGATAAACCATATAGAAAAATAAAACTGCAGAGGTGCCTGGGTGGCTCAGTTGGTTGGGTGTTTGCCTTCGACTCAGGTCATGGTCCCAGGGTCCTGGGATTGAGCCCAACATCGGACTCCCTTCTCAGCGGGAAGTCTGCTTTCCCTCTCCTACTGCCCCTGCTCGTCTTCCCTCTCTCACTGTCTCTCTCTCTGTCAAATAAATAAATAAAATCTTTGAAAAAAATAATAGTAAAATGAAATAAATGTACCTAAATGTGAGAAAGGAATTTAATTAAATAAAATCTAATTAAATAATACTACAGATAGCACATGAATGTTACAAAAATTATCACAGTGGTAGACAAAAGGAAGAAAGCTTGAAAATACTGTGTTCTGGGCAAATCTTATGCTACATGTTACACTAAGCACAAAAACTAGCCCTGCTACAAGAATGCACTGGGCATGCTCCCACCCCAGACCTTTACACTGTCTGCTTCCTCTGCTTGGAATGCTTTCTCACATAGCCACAAGATAAGCCCCTCTCCACTGTAGGTCATTTTTAAAATGTCTTCTTTATGAGTGCTTCTCTTGACTATTTTGTTTTTATTAGCAAAACCCTCTATCTTATATTTCCCATCTGCCTACCCACACTCATAGTCCTTACCACCTTTCAGGTTTTATTTTAACCATACCACCTATCATCATCCAACAGCTATGTATTTTATTTCTTTGTGACAGTTTATACCCCATACTAAAAGGTAATTCCCTGAGGGCAATTTATCCCCCCCTTTTTTTCTTTTCCCTTCAATGCTCAATACATCAAATCCTCAATACATAAAACAGTGCTTGTCACTAAGAATGTCTTCAATAAATATTTATTAATTAAATGAAAGCTGGAAACATCATCTTTGGAATCAGCAGAACTCAAGCTCCGTTTCAACTATGTCACTTACTAGCCTTGGTAGAAGACATGGATATGTGCCACCAAGATCCCCTTCCAGGGGTGACATGTCACCCCACCTGTCAGCAGCCTCAGGGTTTGCCTCAGCTGCCAAGGCATCTTACTCAAGGGCACACCCTGAAAAGGCAGCCAGCACCTTGAAACTGATTGACGTTAAAGGTGCAGCAATTTCAACCCAACAGGAGATACTGATGGGCGGAATGTGCTCGAGAGCGCCCTCTGGTGTTGGCCATCGCTTAGTCACGCCTGTTTCACACATCAGCTTCTCTCTCCCCCCAAGTCCTGCTTCCTTCCAACTTCCCTCCCTTCCATGGGCTTTAATCCTTAATAAATACACTGCACACCAAATTCCATGCCAGCATCCGCTTTCTGAGAAGCAACGTGCAACATTAGCTAGGTGTCCAGGAGTTTAACCTGTGACATCAACTAGGATTTCAACTTTCCTCAGCTTCCTTCTTCCCTAAATTCCTTAAGGGGGTTCTGAATAGTTGTGATATGCTGTTAGTAGCCAGCCCAGAAGCAGCTCCTACCTCTCAAGGTGTCTACAGATTCTGCAGATCTATGTTGTCAGGACCCAGGAGTCATTCAATGTAACACAGATGCCAGTGATGAAGTCTGAGCAGACCCCAAAGGTCCTGCATGTGGGACTCTATAATCAAAGCTTTCCTTCCACACAGTGAAATAAAGGATCTTTAACCTACTGCTATTTATCATCCTTCCCAGCTGCTGCACTCAATATTAAAATGCTTTTTTTTAAAGATTTTATTTATTTACTTGAGAAAGAGTGTGTAAGAGAGAGCAGAAGCAGGGCGAGGGGAAGAGAGAGAGGGAGAAGCAGACTCCCCAGTGAGCAGGGAGCCCAATGCAACCCCAGGAACATGACCTGAGCGGAAGGTAAATGCTTAACTGACTGATCCACAAAGGCACCCCTGAAAATGTTTGTTTTTATTCACAATACCTGTCCCTAGGTTACAATCCCCACAGGTACCCTCATGACTTTATAGCTAACAGCTCAGACCCAACTTAGGACTCTAAATAAACAGAGTACTGATAACAATAATTACAGGAACTAATCCTTGACATTCTGGTGGATCCCACCCATGAATAATGCCATAGGCACTAAGCTATTACACTATGGTTGCATACTTCCTATTCCCAGCTAGATAGCTACACTGGACTGAGAAGTAAATTACTGACCAACAAGTGGATGACCTCAGCAATATATACCCAGTACAGATTTCTGCCAGGTTCAGTCCGGTGACCTGGAAGTCAGAGACTCAAAGCCCTATGAATCCCTTCATATATAAAAACATCACTAAAAACACAGCTTTCTCCATTCAAGAACATGATTAGATTTTTAAGTGTTTCAGTGGGTGTTATGCTAAATAGAAAAAGGAAAGTTCAGAGAGCATTTTTTAATTAAAATCAAATTATATGGGTGATGACTTTATAGACAAATTGATTACGTGGCATGTTATAGCTATTCTCTTGTCACTAAGTTGAGAAAGAATCTGAATGAATCACAAGAGTCCAAACAAATGAATCTCACGGTAGAAATAATAAGAAAAGAAAAAGGGGCCAAATGACTTGTGAAAAAACCACTGTGCCTTATCAGGCCTCTTTCCTGTTTTGTGCTTCATGGAATGATATTAGCATCAGCTTTGCCTGCCCAGGAACCTCAGAGCTGACACTGGTATATATTTCGAGACCCTCAGAAGGTTGACCACAATGTTAAGTAGTCTATGAGTAAGACACAGGAAACATTTTTTTCCCACAACTTACAGGGGCAGGCAGCCTTAGTGCCCAACTTAGGGACACCCCAATAGGAATTAAATCATTAACATGAATGGGTAGAATGCCCTTGACATTGTCATTACTCTATCATCCATCCATCCCTAAGTCAGAGAACCTCCTTTTCAGATACAATCCAGGATGGCAGCAGCTGCCTGCCCAGTGCAGTCCTCATGTGACACACAGTCACAGGGCACCAGCAGGATCATTGTTTCCATGAGAATGATGTGACTTGACTGTCTAGGTAAGTGGTTTAAAAGAAGTAGTAGCCCAACCCATGAAGGATTTGTCATGACATCCTAAGACAAGTGGCTCTCTCATTTTGGAAGCTGTGAGATGGGCCAACTGGCATATACAACAGCAAAGAGACAAAGACGTAAGGAGTCCACAGTGAAGCCCAAACAGATCCAGCTAAAGAGCCACTCCCTACCAAGAGACATGGAAGACCTAGGTATTCAATCAAAAGGTAACATAGAAAAAGCACAGATTCTCGTGGAGGAAGTCATAGAAACTATCTAAATGCTTAGCTAAGGCAGAGACAGGTTATAAAGAAGAGAGCCTGAGTTTAATGGGAAACAAGAAATAACGGGATTTTCTATCCAGCTCCCTTTGTCCACATGGAAGCAATACTTTTCATTTTGTGAAAGGAGAATTATAGTGTTTTTGCAATTCACTATACTTGGTTTCAGAGCCTCAGAATCTGTGCTTTTCAAGCTGAAGATGCTAAGCTACCAGAGGATCATGAAACAAACCAAGCATGCTTTAAGCGGTGGAAAAGGACAGAACACAGTAAGATAGGATAGAATGGAATAGAATAAAAATACTGGGATGCATCACACGTAGGTATCATTTTGGAACACTGTTTCAGTTATAAGTATGCAGGTATGTATGTTATCTGCCAATATAAGTGTGTGTGTGTGTGTGTGTGTGTGTATGTGTGTGTGTGTGTTGGGGAATGATGCACAATGTATATATTACCCTGTGTATTGTGGAAACAAAATTGAAAGCCACTACTCTAAATCAGTTAAGATAAGCTACTCACCTCATCCCCTTACCACCACACAGATACCAGGGCCTGGTTTCATTTTCATGTCCTCACACAGCCCATGAATACGCTGACTGAAAGCCCACTGTGGGCTGCACATCTCACAAGGCACAGTGTAGGGAAGGCCTGTGACTGAGTCATTAGAACACACAATTCCTCATACTCTAGGCATTTTCACTAGCAGGATGAGATTCTCCTGAGGCAGAAGGCAGTGGATGAGAGAAAGGAAAGGGGAGGAGGAGGTGGGAAGGGGAAGGAGAGTATTTCTATATATACCAAACACTCCCCATGATACACCTGATAACTTCAGATACATTCAATTCCTTTCCATATATCTAACATCCATTTTAACAGCCAGTGCCTTTGCATAAACACCTTCTTCTGTTTAAAATGCCTAACAGCACATTTGAAACTGGAAATGTCAGAACATCTGAAGTTTGTCTGATTTTTTGCCACGGATCCACATGAAGAAGAAAGGAACTCTGCATACGTACTTTGAGCAGACCAGAGGTCTTTAATCCCTTGAAAATTCAGAAGTTCATGAACTTGGATAGGGGAGAAATTATCTTTATCAGTGCAAATATCTGATGGGCTACTCAACATGTACTTTCATTGTAAATATAGGCAACAAACCACAGCAAATGAGGAATACTTGTGACTTTGTTGGCAACAGAAATCGTGGATATTTTCATAGTATGTTATAGTTATTGCAGATACCCAGAAACATCATTTATATTTATTGCTACTTTAAAACTAAGGTAGCTATTAGATTTTCTGTTATATTTTGTTACTTAAAGTGTTACTAAAGAAGAATAAGAACTGCAATTTTCAAAATCTGATAACTGCATTTCAGTGTAATTTGTTTCCTTTATAACTATAGGTATTTTATTTTATGTATTTTGTAGCATTATTCTATAGGCTCCTCCAGAATACCAAAGGCGTTCATGACTTAAAAATGATTATATGATTGAGAGACTTATTAGAAAGAGCAATGAACATAGCAAAGGAACATAATTATAATCCAGAACAGTCAATCATAGAGGCTGAATTGGACCAAGTTATTGGGGCTATTTATACTAGAAACACATGAACTATCTAGAAATTCTTAACACCTCCCAATTCTCCCCACTGGCAAGGCTAATGGAAGACCATGAGATGAAACCAATGTTTAGAGTAACCTTGGCTACCACAGACAGAGCTCCTGGAACTCAGGCTCCAGGAAGTGACACAACTGGTCCTGGGGAGCAAGCTTGCATCCTGGTTGGTACCCATGGCCACTAATCTAGTACTTCTGCAGGGCAAAGGCCCCAAACACAGGAGCTCAGATCCACCCATGAACTCCCCCTGATGCTTAACTACAGTCTGTTTGGGCAGATCTGGGGTCTGCCGGGAATTCAGACTTCGGGATACCCTCAGCTGTGTAACAGGCACTGCGCTCCACATATTATCATTTAATCCTCTAATGTCATCCTATAAAGAAGACTCTACAGTTCTAACTCCCATTTTATATCTTAAAGACACTGAGGATTAGAAAAGTTACTTAGTTGCCCAGAGTCACAAAGCAACCCAGAGGTAGAGTCAGACAAGGAATCCTGCTACCTCCTCTAGACCTTGCACTTTTTTAGTTGAAGTCTAGTTGATACACAATGTTACATTAGTTTCAACTGTACAACATAGCACATTATGCTTTAGGTACTACAAGCATAGCTCCTAGCTGTCATCATACAACCCTATTATAATACTATTGACTACATTCCCAGTGCTGTACCTTTCATCCCTATGACTTATTCATTCCATATCTGGAAGCCAGTATCTTGCACTCCCCTTCAACCACTTTTCTCGTTCCCTGAACTCCCTCCCCTTCGGCCACCATCAGTTTGTTCTCTGTATTTATGGGTCCATTTCTGATTTTCTTTGTTTGTTCATTTGTGGTGTTATTTAGATTCTACTTGTAAGTAAAATCATGTGGCATTTGTCTTCCTCTGACTTATTTCACTTAGCATTATATCCTCTAGATCCATCCATGTTGTCAAAAATGGCAAAATCTCATTCTTTTTTATGGGTGAGTAAGATTCCATTATGTATATATCACATCTTTATCTATTCATCTATCAGTGGACACTTGAGCTGCTTCCATACCTTGACTGTTGTAAATAGTGCTGCAATAGACAAAGGGGAGCATATATCTTTCTGAATTTGGGTTTTCAATTTCTTCGGGCAAATACCCAATAGTGGAATTACTGGGTCGTATGGTGTTTCTATTTTTAATGTTTTGAGGAACCTCCGCACTGTTTTCCAGAGTGGCGGTACCAATTTGCATTCTTACCAATAGTGCATGAGGGTTCCTTTCCCTCCACATCCTCACCAGCACTTGATCTTTCTTGCCTTTTTTGATACTGGCCATTCTAAATGGTGTGAGGTGATCCCTCACTGTGGTTTTCTCTGATGATTACATAAATTGTACACGTTCTTTACATATTTTTGGATATTAGCCCCTTGTCAGATACATCACTTGCAAATATATTCTCCCATTCAATAGGTTGTCTTTTTTGTTGTTGTTGGTTTCTTTTGTTGTGCAAAAGAAAAAAAAATTTTTTGTAGTCTCAATGGTTTATTTTTGCTTTTGTTTCCCTTGCCTGAGAATACAGATCTAGAAAAAAATGTTGCTAAGGCTGATCGGATCCTGCACTTTTCATCACTCTGCTAAAGCGTCCACTTCCCAACTTTAGCAGGGGCAGATCTCTGGGGTTCAGAGAAGTAAAATCACCTATCTATTTAATATAGCTGTGGACACTGCAAACTATACTCACGCTGGAAATTCAGGGTATTAATCAGCCTGGGCTCTAATCAAATGTCATAGAAACTTTTCCTCAAAGGAGGCAGAGATCCTGGAGAGAGAGGATCAAGGGGGAAGACCATCTACCCAAGATTACTCTCACCATTGTATGTTGGGGTAGGGGATGGAGACACGGAAATATAAGTACTGGCCTTAATGAGTACAGAGAGAGGCCCTGGCCCTGTTCCCTCTAATCCTGTCAGTGGTCTTTCCTAGGTCTCAGGTGATTTCCTCATACATAGACACTAAGCAATGCCCTGTTGATCTCTGTATGGCTCTCTCTTTTCTGGTACCCTCTCTTGGGGACTGTCCCTGCCTTCATCTTTCTGGACTTTCAGCCCCATTTCCTCACCTCAGAGCATCTGCCAAGCTTCCATCTCAGTTCACCCTCTCTGTGCCATGGCCTGGAAACTCTCAACACAGCAAGCTGGGACAATTATAGGGTCCACCTTATTTATTTTTCATCTCTCAGGAACCACTTTTCTTCATTGCCTAATGACCAATATTTTGAAAATCATTTTTTCATGGATTTTGTCTGACTTATTTTGGGTCAGAGGATTAATCTGAATTCAAATTCTTTAGTCAAAATTTCCTGTTAGATGCCATTGAAAACTCTTTCCCATGATTTTACTATAACCTTTACTTAAAATGAATTTTTAAACTGAGGTTAAAAAGATTTTATTCCCTTACCATTTATCCCTACAATAAAACTCCATTACCAGGGCACCTGAGTGGCTCAGTGGGTTAAGCCACTGCCTTAGGCTCGGGTCACGATCTCAGGTCCTGGGATCCAGCCCCGCATCAGGCTCTTTGCTCAGCAGGGAGTCTGCTTCTCTCTCTCTCTCTCTCTCTTTCTCTCTGCCTGCCTCTCTGCCTGCTTGTGATCTTTCGCTGTCAAATAAATAAATAAATAAAAATCTTAAAAAAATAAAAAAATAAAAACAACTCCATTACCTAAGATAACTTAAGAGAATGTCCAGCATGGTAGGAATTAAGAAACTTCAGCAGGCTGGTGGGGAATATATACAGCAAGTAATTTTGCTTCCCTGAATCAAGTCACAAAATAGGTTAAAGTAGGATGGTGAAGAAGGAAGGAAGGAAGGGGAGAAGGAAGGAAAGGGAAGGGAAGAGAGAATCTAATTCCAAAAGAAATTTGCAGCCCCATTTAACCACTAGCATATGTGCTGAGTCATGCAGTGTCTTTCCCTTTCCAGTCATTAGGGTCTTGTCAGTAGGACTGATACAGCTACTTACTTACCAGGGATACTGAGAAGATTACTCTGGGTCAATTAATCCAGTGGTTTCAGAAAATGTTATATTCTTAGGAAAAAAAAAAAGAAAGAAAAAGAAAGAAAAAGAAAGAAAGAAAGAAAGAAAGAGAGAAAGAGAGAAAGAGAGAAAGAAAGAAGAAAGAAGAAAGAAAGAAAGAAAATGTTTTATTTTTACCACTTTATGAAAATTACCCAGAAACCACACTAATGATATACTGTTGAAATCAGAAAATGAGAATGTCAACAAACAACATAAAAATGAAAGATACTGCTTTACAAAATGTACCACATGCATTTATGCTGCCAGGCAAAGTTGAGTTCCTCTCATTCAGGACAGGCTGCTTTGTGGCATACCAGCTGAGTATATATTTTATGGGTAACAATAAAGACATATTAGTATAAAATTTTATTACAGCTAATGAGCTCAAATCTCTCTTTTGAAGTAGGTGAGTTTGTCTTGCTTTGGCAGGAGTTGGCAGGTAGGTGACTGATAAAGTGAGAAGGATTCGGAAAGGTAAATCCGGTCATCAGTCCCCGTCTGGTTCCCAGCCTCAGCTGCCCACTCTCCTCGCAACTGCAGCCCATCAGGTCCCATCTTTCTCCCAGCTCGAGGTCAGCGGTTCTCCAAGTGAGCCTCAGCGGCCTCAGGAAGTGTTAGGCAAATTCTCAAGCCCCCGCCCCAGACGTACAGAATCAGAAATCCCGGGGATGGGCCCAGCAGCTGCATTTCACCGAGCCCAGCGGGGGAATCGGGACGCACGCCCGCGTCGGGGTGCGGCTGCTGTGCCATATCGTCGAGCACGGAACAGTTACAGAAAATCAGCTCTGCTGTCCCTCAGCTTGTTGGCTGGTTTTAGTGTCCGTCTCTGTCTACTCAGGCTGCTCTAACAAAATACTGCAGACTGAGTACTTCATAAACAACAGAAATTTATCTCTCATGTTCTGGAGGCTGAAGTCTAGATCAGAGTGCTAGCCAGGGTCCCGTTCTGTTGACTGCTCTCTGCTGGGTTGCGGAAGGCGGACTTCTCACACTTTTCACGGTGTCCTCACATGATAAGGACGTAATGGGTCAGAGAGCTCTCTTAAACCTCTTCTGAAAGGGCTTTAATTAATTAAGGTATTAATCATCACATTCACGAGGACGGCCCTCATCACCTATTCACCTCCCAAAGTCCCTGCTCCATCACCTTGGGGGTTAGAGTACAACGTGAATGGGGGGCGGGGCACACCCAAACCACAGCTGTCTCTTTCTTCCACTCTAGCTACGTATTAGAAACCCCTTGGTGCCATTTAACACCCTGTGCTCCGAATGAAACCAAATAAATACAAATGGGGGGAGAGGAGATAGGCATCCTACGTTTACACTCTTCCCAGGGGATTCCCTGGGGCAGCCATTGTGTAGAACCAGTCAGGACAAGGCCTGACCTCCAGTGGGATGCGGTTAAGTAGCTTCCTGGCACTCTGATGGGCTTTTAACTTTCCAGTTCTGATAAGTGGACTCCTGCCTCCATCCTCCACACAGGCCCCAGTTTTGTTCACCTGTTGTGGTAAATGGGCTTCTGCTAATACATCTGCCTTGTTAATTTGACCAGAGCTGTAGTCCCGTGAGAAGAGGTGTGCTGTGTGTGATGGCCTGCTGGCTTTGGAGTCAAATACAGTGGGTCAAATACAGTTGGTCAAATACACTGAATCCTGGCTCTTCCACTTACCACCTCTGTGACATTTGCCAAGATAAAATCACCTGAAATTCCACTACCTTGAGATAACCACTAAATAGTATTTTATGACCAGCCTTAATATTAATGACTGACATTTCTTTATACATGTGTTTATGAATGTATACTTACATATATATAAAATTCTACATAAATGAAACTCTATAACACATGTTGTTTTTATTAGTGTGGGAATCTTCCCTAGTACCCCCACCCCCTTTTTCTCCATCACTCCATCCTTTACGTTCTACTTCTTCCCTCTCTCTCCACCAGGAAATTATTGTTCACAACCTCATGTGATCTTAATTCCTTGTCTATGTTCACATAAGCATATGCAACTTAATATATTAAATATTACTATATAAATTCAGTTTGATAAATAAGTAATACATTAAATATATACTTTATATATATATACATCTTCTATTTCCTACTTAAAACTACATAGGGCAACCCCCTTCAAGCAACTAGTATAAATTTGAATAGAACTAATTAGCATATTCTTTTTATTGGTTACATGCTATTCTAGCCTATGAATTATTTAATGCACATATATTTATATGCATATTTATGTGCATAGTCATACGTATATTCATATGATTATATTAACTTACTTCCAGAAAAATGTTGCAGTAAAATTCAGAAGTGTAAATCCTTACACACTGGAGCTCTATCTTACATGCTGGAGTAAGACTGGTTGAATCAAATCATATGTATATTTTTGCTCATTGTAGATACTGTCAGATTATTTTCCAAAAAGGCTGTAACAATTCACATTTCCAGGAGCCATACATGAGAGTGTTCTTCCTCACATCCTTGCCAGCAGTGGGTGTTATCTGTCTTTTTAATTTTCACCAGTTCAGTCAGTGGTCGAAAAATGAGAACTCATTGGTTAACCAGCATTTCCTTGATGACCAGTGAGATTTAAAAACTTTTTCATATGTTTATTCGTCGTTTTGGATTTGCTCTTCTGTGAACTACCTGTTCACAACTTTTAAAAGTTCTTGTATTGAAGTGTCTCCCGTTTGTTATAAGAGTTCTTTGCCAATTACAGATATTTATCTCTTGTCCATCTTATAGAATGCATATTTTCACAGTGCCTCAATTGTCTTTTAATTTCATTTATGAAATTTTGTCCTACAACTTCATAATATAATCATATATGTCTTTCATAAAAACTGCATTTTGACTTCCATTTCTTATTTATTTACTTATTTATTTGACAGAGACAGAGAGAGCAAGAGAAAGCATAAGCGGGGAAGAGAGGGAAAAGCAGGTGCCCTGTAAGCAGAGAGCCCTATGTGGGGCTCAAGCCCAGGACCCTGGGATCATGTCCTGAGCCCAAGGCAGACACTCAATGGGCTGAGCCACCCAGGGGCCCCTTGATTTCTATTTCTTGGTTAAAGTATCTCCTTAATCTGCATGTTATTAATTTTCATCAAAGATTTTTTATTTTTAAAAAATCAGTTATTTGATGCAGCTGGTATTTATTTTTATGTATTATATAAAGTAAAAGGCATTTAGCAAATGCTGTCAGTCTCCTCCCTCCCCCCATATTTTTATAAACTTTCTGTGTGTCCTGGCAGATTTCCAGTTGCCAAGGTCTAAAACTCTATGAGTGAAAGCTTTTGATCAGACATACAAAAGGCCATTAGATCCGCACTCCCAGGTCCAAAGTACTGGCAAATTAATACCAGGACCATCTTCACTCAGCAACCTTCCACCACCAAGGACTCTCCAGAGTTGGTGTAGAAATACCCAGTTCCCTTGACCAGAACCAGCTACCTAATTGCAGGACGCAGTACAAAATGAAAATTCGAGGCCCAGGTTCAGGGTGTGAAAATCAGGAAGATAGATCCTAAATTCCTTATTTTTCAGCCATTGTTCTTTATTAATAAACATCATTGAGATTATGTACATTTTCCTCTGAGTACAGGTTTGGCTGTATTCCATGGACTTTCGGGATTCACGTTCTTCTTTTTATCATTTTCAGTGTTGCCTATAATCAGAAGCTTATTTAAGAGTGTATGTCTTAATTTTCAAGATTTACATTTTTTGTCTTTTTATTTTTATTTTTTAGATTATGATCAGAAACATGGCTCAGTCGGTTAAGCAGCCTCTAGGTTCTGTCGGAGATCATGATCTTGGGGTCATGAGATGGAGTCCCAGTTGGCCTCTGTGTTCAGCATGGAGTCCGCTTGAGATGCTGTCTCTCCCTCTCCCTCTGCCCCTCCCCACCCCCTTGCACACTCACATGTACTCTCTCTCTCAAATAAATACTCTTTAAAAAAATAGAAATATGGCATACAAAGTCCTGCATTATTAAATGCGAAAATGTTAAGGAATTAAATGAGAAAGTGATTGGCCCTGAGTACCCAGTAGGGGCTCAGTATGTGATTGTGATGAGATGGAAATAATAGAAGGAAGAAAATTCCTGTTTTGCATCACATCGTCCTCAAAGCATTTTATATTTGAAACCCAGGTTGGGGCTGATGCCTTGAAACCTACTGACAGATGTCTGGAGGAATGATAGCATAATGCCTGCCTGGACATTAGAATTCTTTCTATGGTCCCCATTACGGAGTTGTCTTTATTTATCATGCAGGCACTATAGAGATATAGTTTAACTTAGTGGAAAAGAGCTCAAGTTCCGAGATCAGAGTGACTGGCTTCAAATTCTGACCATGTCCTTACTGGGTATATGTAATTTCTCGATGATTTATTCAACCTATGTCTTAGTTTCCCTTTCTGAAATGCAGGGGTAACAACAGTCAGTCCTTCATAAAGTTAAAATGAGAACATAGTGAAATAATATGTGTGTGAGTCAGAAATCTTTGAAATCTAATTCAAGAAATAAAAAGGCGGCCGATAAAATTGCTGATGTAAGGCACAAATGGATCTAAGCATTCAGTAATGTCATCACATCCTATTTCCACCATTTACCTCTGATTCTTTGGGCACTAACCTCATTTCTCCTACTGTAGAAGAGTCTTCCTCATCTACCTAGGGAATATAGCCACAGGAAACTACAGACTCAAATTATTACAAATTAAACCAGTAAAAATAGAGATTATTTTCCTTCAAAAAATCTCTATGTCAATCCCAGGGAAGAAATTTAATTTACCCTTTGTGGATCAGATGTACACCTTTCAACAATCACTAACAAAATTAGATCCTGCTTAATATGCCAGTGCCTGTGTCTGAAAGGAGCAGGGGGAAGAACCACCTTGACCATGAAAGGAGCACTTCCACAAAGGAAAATTACCGAAAGAGGGAGGGCAAACAAAACAACAAAAAAGGATCTCTGTTACAATTTGTAAAATACTTAGCATAGTGGTAGATATGGTAATGATTAATTCACATTATCTCTCTTATCATGACCACATACTGAAACTTCCTGATGATATTAGATACCATGTAATACATGCGACCCCAGACTAAATTTTTTCTAGCACCAAATCTAAGGTTGTTCCCCTGCCCATGCCAACCTACCATTGGATTGGTTTTTAGCTCTGAGTCTCTTCCAAACAATTTGGCAATTAAGTTGTCTAAAAGTAGTTGCACTGCATTTCAAACATTCCTATAGGTGATAAATTTTTATTGAAGTTTCTCATATGCACTCCCTTCATGAACTGCTTCATTAATATGAGGCTTAATTAAATTAAATTTAATTGAGTCATGCCTGGGTGTCTCAGTTAAGCGTCTGCCTTTGACTCAGGTCATGATCTCAGGGTCTTGGGATTGAGCCCCACTTTGGGCTCTTTGCTCAGCCAGGAGCCTGCTTCTCCCTCTCTTTGCCACTCTGCCTGCTTGTGCTCTCTCTCCCTGTGTCAAATAAATAAATAAATAAAATCTCTCTCTCTCTTTCTCTCCATATATATATATATATATATATATATATATAATAATAATTCTTACTCCATATGGTCTTTCAGAACTTACCTCTTCCTCTTCAAGAAATGGGGTCTACATCTCATACTCCTGAGCCTAAGCAGGGCTTTGCAACAGAAATGGCACTAGGTAACTTCAGAAGCGATGTCATAAAACACAGGTCCAACCTTACTCCACCCAAATTTCAAAGTTCCATTCTTCAAAACATGACTTAAGACCAGCAGTTTTGGAATAGGTGATTATTTATATTAAATAGAGAGACACCAAAAAATGGATATCATGAAACATGATTTTTAGTATTGGAAAGATGAGTGTATTACATTATAGTAATAATAGTAATAGCTAACTCAAAAGCGGTACTTATAAGGAAGGCTTTATTTTAAGTAATTTATGCATATTAACTCATGCTAATTTTCACACTAACCATGGAAGGCAGGTACACCCTACTTATCCCTATTTACAGACAAGCAAATTGAGGTACAGAGAGATTAAGTAAGTTGCCCAAAATTGTATGGTTAATAAACAGCATAGCTGGAATTTAAACCCAGATAGTGTGGCCCAAAGTCTGAGCCCTTAACCACTACTCTACATCACCCCTCAATGTTTATTGTGCCAGCATTTGACCGCTATTAAAAGCAAGGATCTAGATTCTGACTTGTGTGATTCTGACATAAGAGTTCTAGATTACTTTCCTGGCTCATTCCATGTACATAGTATGTATGAACAAATATACCTTAATCTATATCTACACACACACACACACACATATCATATCAGTGACTGGAAAACATAGAAAGAAAGCAAGATAAAATATTATTGGTGATAGCCAATAACCACACAATTTACCCTAGAATTCATGCCACACATCCTAAAAGATCTCCTCCTTCTCTCCTCTTCTATAGCACTTTCTTTCTACCATGCTCATGGTACATCCCAGACACTGTATTTAATAGTGTGGTTATTTGCATGTTTCTCTTAATGCCTCTACTCCAGTATAACCTGGGGCCATGTCTAAGACATGTAACCTAGTTCATTGTCTTTCATATATCAGTTGCTAATAAATGTTTGTTGATTTTTTCCCTTCTGATATTCATAGACCATGACCCCAGCCAAAAGCAAGAGTCAGACACCCAACCAATTAAGCCACCCAGGTGCCCCATTACTTGTCGTCAGTTAATGAGAATCTCAGTATTTTCATTTAGGAAATGTGCCTTGATGGTTTTAAATAAAATAAAGAGAACAAAAGCCTTAGCATAGTACCAAGCATAAAATAAGGACATGATAAATGCATCCCTTCCACATCTAATCTCTTTGTCTTATCCCTCCAGGGTAAGTATCACAGATTAAATGTAGGTAAAGAGTAAAATAATCTGAGTAAAAGAGACAGTATGAGTGCCACGTAGAAATAAAGACCAAATGTTGCCATATCGTCCCATGATGGTTGTGAAACAGGAATCTGGAATTTTATGTGGAATTTCTTCACATTTCAATGTTGGTAGGGATGTCAAAATTGTGGAAACACTGTATTGCCAATATTGTGAGGTCAAACAAAACTCACCTTTGGATGTTTTTGACATCCAAAGGCCACAAGTTAGTATCGTTACTCATTGAAAAAGGCAAAAAATGCTTACACTTGCAACACAGCCTGAATGTAGGTATGCATAAACAAATACATCTCCATATGTATGTGCACAGCACACATTTTGTGGTGTGCACACAGCTCTTGGGTTGTATTGTCAGATACCACCTACCTCACTTTATTTCCCTTCAAACTGATCATTTCCCAACATGATGACATGAATTTACTAATCCCAGCAGGGGAAATTATTATATTAAGTCTCTCCTCCATTTAGTTAGACAACAATTCTTGAACACAGGGTCAGAGTCATTCTGCCTTAACCATTCTCCTGTGTTTTTAACAACTGCCTTTGTGCCCAGATGGTCTGAGCCATGGCCTTTTTCGATACACACGGGCTTTGCCATTTCTTCGGGATCCTTTCTTAAGAGTGGAAGTCACAAGATAAGTGACAATTTTTTAAAGGCTAATTAAGAGCCTTTCTGCATATGTCCTACTTAATTAACTTCTGTCAACCTTGATTATACTCCAATTTTAAAAATTGCACTTTACTTATATTTATTCTGCTTGTGTGAATAATGGGAAATCACAGAAGACAGCTATTGTTCTTGCTTTTCCAGTGAATGACTACTACATTGTAATAAAGGAATTATCAAAATAATATAAATGCTAACCCAGAGACTCTCTAATGTGAATGTATTTCATACTGATGAACTCCTATAATTGCTGTGCATGTTTAAGGGCAGAAAGGTAATTTTTCTCTGGCATAATAGCTCCTGGCAACTGCTTTGGAATTTCTTAATATGAAGGTGACCAATGGGGAGGACAGCTTCTCTGTTCTGCTCTAGTGCTCCCCAAACTCTGGTGTGTTACCACTGATCTGCAGAGTTGCTGAGTGTTCAGACTCCCTGTGCCCCCACTGCACTCACGTGACCTTTAAACTGGGTGTCCCTTATCCTCTCTGATCCTCAGTATTCTCTTGTATAAAATGGGAATTATGTCTACGTTCTAGGTATTTAAGAGTTTAATAATGAGCAAGTACCAAAAAGAGTTTCAGCATACTCCTCACTCAGTGAGTACCTTCCCCCGGGGAATTCTGCTACAGGAGGTCTGGAACTAAGCACATTTTCAGAAACTCTTCCCTTCTCTCTAGACAGTGATTCTCAGCCCTGGCTCTACATCAGAATTACCTGTGCCACATTCCAAACTATTAATCTTTGAATTTCACTCCCAGAAATTCTACCACTGGATGTCTAGCAAGAATCCCAAACATTCTAGAAGTTTGAAAAAAGTGATTCCAATAGTAGCCAGAGGAGAGAAACATTACTTCACAGTAGTCGTCTCCAAATATTTTTATTCAGGTGCACAGTGGGGAAAAAATTCAGCATGTGTCTGTAATAGGTAGATATAGATAGGTATCTGCTTATGAAATATTAGCCAGTTTTATTGTATTATGTGTTATATGCTTAGAAAATATGCAAAGGCAAAAAAATTTTAAATAAGATAAAACAAAAAATGTATTATATTTATTAATGTCATCAAAGGTCTTTCATCGTTCATTAAAATTTTTTTTCATTTTTTTGTTAAAAAAAAATTTAATAAGATTCCAGAAGCTTAATTCTTAAATATTTGCTGACCATGAAGTCTTCATCATGCCACTAGCTACAATTTCATGGCATAATATACACTATTTACCTCTCAGAATAGCTTAAAGCAAAATGTAACCCAGTATATAACCATGTCTCTGAAAACATACATCATTAGTAGTAGTAGATAATAAATTCATATTTCAAAGAGTCTTCTGGGTAATTCTAATCTTTTTCGCTGACTGCTTCCTGATTAGACTGTCAGTGTTTTACCTTGCAATGCAGCTGATGAAGAGCAGAGATGAGGAGTCAAAGACGTATTGGCACAGACATTTTCATCTGCCTGCGTTTGTATTATCAGCATTACTTCTAATCAGCAAGGTTTTTTGTGGGAATCTTTTGAGGCCATTGTAGTGCTTACCAGGGGTTCTTCTTAAGGCTCTACTAAATGTTCATATTCCCGGACTATCACAGGTCACACTTGGCTTCAGACCCACTCAGAAGGATGTAGGGTAGGAACCACAGCTTGCCAGAGAAGGGAACTAAGCATTCTTTTTCTGCCAGAGTCCTTGAACCGTTCTTGCTGCAGTCCAAAGGGTGGCCTCTGACCTCCCTATGTGACAGCTCAGAATCAAGATTATGAAATTCTTCGCATTATCTTGTTTCAGAATCTGTCCTGACATCAATGTCTCTTGTAGCAATCTGTAGCCACAGATCTCGGGTTCCCACAGGGACATACTCAGCTCTAAGATCACCACTTAGCCAAAAGCTATAATGTCTCCTTTAGGAACATATAGCTCCCCCAGTCAAGTCATAGCCTTTTACTCAGTCATTTTTGTCAATAAGTAATGTTTTCTAACAACCTATTTGACATACTACCTTTATCAAAACTCTAAGGGAAGTCCTGGGAAGCTAACAAAAGGGCAAGTTCTTATTCAGAAGGAGAAAGGGTTTGCTAACCCTGTATTCACACCATTGTGGTTATCCAATTTTGTGGTGGTTGGTTAAGTAAAAACCAAGAATTTCATTTTTAGATTCACTTCACTGAGCACACAGCACATATCAAACTGCATTTTTTTTTTCCTAAAAGCCAGTCAACATGGGAGGGTGCCTCTGTTATCTCTGTCTTGGGGATACTTACCTCCAAATATCTCATGTACTTATACATGACATGGGAATATTTGAAGCATGGATTGGACTGAGGAAGGAGTGCTGTCATATTAAATACTATATTTTCTTATTTTTAATGGATTTTTAGACCAGTTTTAGGTTCACAGCAAAATTGAGAGGAAGGTATAAAAATTTCCATATACTCTCTGTCCCCATACATGTACAGCCTCCTTCTTTATCAGCATTCCGCACCACAGTGGGACATTTGTTATAATTGATCAACCTACACGGACACATCAAAATCACCCAAAGTTCATAGTTTACATTAGGGTTCATACTTGGTGTTGTAAATGCTGTGAGTTTGGACAAATGTATAATGATATGTATCTACCATTGTAATAAAAAACAAGGGCCATGGAGAACATGTGCAACTCTTTGTTGTATGAGGTTTTGATGCACATTGTAGAACATTCAACTACTTTGGCTCCAGCTCACCAAAACCAGTAGCATTCTCCCTCTATGGAATTATGAAAATATGGTGGATACTATTTTCTTATCATTTTGGATCTTAAAAAAAAATAGATGATGGGAGGGAGGAAGGATGGAAAGAAGGAAAGACTACTATTTTGTTTCTGACCCTATTGAGCTGCCTCTTCACACTCAGTAAAGAGCATCAGCCCTCCTCGGAGATACTGTTCTTAGCCCTACATGAGCTGAGCTCTTCTTACTCCACCAGCCTCATCCAGTCACTCTTCCCCTTATTCTCTGTGCCCTGTCTTCAGCGCACTTTTCTTTTAGTTCCTCTAGCCGGTGCTTGCCCAACTGTGATATACAAATGAATCATCTGGGAATTTCAGTTTTGCAGATTCTGAATGAATCTGAGGAAAGGACCCAAGAGTTCCTGGTGGTGCTGATGCCACAGACGAGGACCACATTTTGAGTAGAAAGGCTCCAGGCCGGTGGTTCATATCCCTGGACTACATCAGAATGACCCAGGGAGCTTGTAAACCAGCTGACACCTGTGTTCATCTCCAGCAAGGCCATCCTATTTCTCCTCTGAAAACCTCCTCATATCCCCCTTCCTTCTTTTTTAAGTTACTTCACCCAACAAACAACTCCCAGCCCACTGCTGCAAATCACAGTTAAAATGACACTTCTTTACAGGAGCCTGTCCAAGCTCTCAGCTTGGGTAAAACCACCATCTTAGGCTGTGTGGACCGCTATAACAAAAATACCAGTGAGTACTCTAGATGGTTTGTAAACAGCAGAAATTTATTCCTCATAGTTCTGAACGCTAGCAAGTCTAAGACTGAGGAGCCAGCAGACTTGGTATCTGGTGAGAGCCCACTTCCTTATAACTTCACATGGTGGAAGGAGCAAGGGAGCTCTCTGGGGTCTCTTTATGAGGGTCAAGTCCAAAGTCCCTGCCTCCAAATACCATCACACTGGGCATCCTTAAGTTTCAGTATATAAATCTGGGGGGACACATTTGGTCTAGAGCAGCCCCTGGTCACAGTCTCTTTTACCATCATAATCTTTACCTCATAACGCATTACAATTAAATAATGAAATGCATACATCTCTGTTTGCTTTCTGTCAAAATTCCTTTACATCAGGAATCATGCCTGCCTGCTTTGTTTTTTATCTCCCCAGCACCTGGCATTGTGCCCTACACATGATAAGAACTGAATTAATATTTATTAAGTAAATAAATCAGTCTTTTAAAATATATATCTTGGTGTAATGCCAAGCATACTAAAGAAATATGAACCCTACATTTCTAAACTATATACAAATATATTTTTTTAAATTTTTAATCACAAAGATGACATTGTTAACAATACTACTATATTAGTTAGAACTCATATATTAAGCACTTTTCTTGTCAGTCAATAGATGATGGGGGACACCTGTCTGGCTAAACTGGTAGAGCATGCGACTCGATCTCGGGGTTGTAAATTCAAGCCCCACCTTGGGTGTAGAGATTACTTAAAAATAAAATCTTAATGGGGCACCTGGGCGGCTCAGTGGGTGGAGCCTCTGCCTTTGGCTCACATCATGACCTCAGGGTCCTGGGATGGAACACGGCATCCAGCTCCCTGCTCAGCGGGGAGCCTGCTTTCCCCCTTCTCTCTCTCTGCCTGCCTCTCTGTCTACTTGTGATCTCTCTCCCTCTGTCAACTAAATAAGTAAAATCTTTTTTAAAAAATAAAATAAAATCTTAAAAAAAAAAAAGATGATGGTAAAGAAGACAGCTAAAATCCCAGACCTAGTAGTCTAGTAGAGTAGACAGATATATTTAAGGATCTGGGATTCTAACAAATCTCAAGAGACTAACATCAGGCATCTCCCTCCTCTCCATAGTGGAGATAAAGCTGAACAGGACAGGTGCTGCACACTGATCTAAGCCAATTCATAAAAAGAATTACATTCATTAAATTAAATAACCTCAAATGGATTCAATGAGGTATTATGAAGATTATAATGAGGGTCTTAAAGTTAGTCTAGGGAAAGTGGGAAGCTTCCCTGGGGAAATGCATTTAGATTGAGACCTAAGCAACAGTTTAGCCAGGCAAAGCGTGAGAGGTATGGAGATTTCTGAGGGAGGGAACACTATGTTCAAATACCTTATGACAGAATGCTAAGGAAAAAGACCTGAGTGAACCGAGTCCAGTAGAGCTAGATCAGATGTGTGAGATGAGGCTGGAGAAACAAACAGGAAACAGGTCATTCAGGAGCATGTAGAAAATTCCGAACTTGATACTGAGTTCAATGCTAAGGCCCTGAGGAGTTTTAAGCAGGGGAATGATATGTTCTGATGCAGGGCTGGAAGACGTTCCTGGCTCCAGCAACTTCAGACACATCAGAATAAACCAGATAAACCTGTCCTTCTCCTAAGGATTATTATTTAATTCTTAGTTATTTATTCTTCTGCAGTTTTCTGAACCATAAAATATCTCTGTCCTTTGTAAATTACTTGTGATTCATCCTGACCTTACAAAGCTTGGCTGGAGGCATTCTGATGCTTATAGTCTTCATATTTTCCCAGAATCTAATCAAAAATCCACAATTCAATCTTTGATTGTTCTCAGTAGGACATACTATCTTAAAATATTATTTTATCCATTTTGGTAGCAATATTTTAATCAAATATTAAAGTTGCAGGAGTTAAAATTATACAATTAGACTTCTATATTAAAAGATATTTTTAAAAAATATCTTAGTGTCTGGGAAGCAATACAAATGACTATTAGGCTTGAGGAGAGAAAATTTGTTTATTAATAACAACACTAGAAATTTTATGGCATTTAAGGTGTTTTAGGTCATCAATGCTGTATATACCTTCCTCTCCATACATAGAACACGTACTTTGATTTAACCTGGATTTAGATGTAACCAATAAAGAAAACCTGTCTTTTAGCAGCACAATTCTTCCCAAGGAAGATTTTTTTTTAATTGAGATAATGCTTATTTAATGATATGAATGAGTAGGAATAGGGGTGGTAAGTGTGAGACGCTCTGTCCAAGGAGTATGCTTGTAGATGATGGGTAGTTTCTCCCTTGCTACATGTTTTGCACGAAACCAATGGTTTTAAATCCTATCAAGCTCCTTCTTATGATAACTATTGGATAATATCTTCAGAAATTAAATTACTGGGAATTTCCTATATGTACACATTTTAAGCAATTCAAGAACGTTCCCTAAAAGTCCTATAAATAGGGTTGTCAGATAAGGAGAGGAGCAATATTTAGGACACACTGACACTAAAAAATAATTCATTGTTTATCTGAAATTTGACTTGTCTGCCTATGTTTGTATTAGCTAAACCTGACAACCATAATTTTAAAAGAAACAATAATATAATAGTTATCTGAATGTACAACCACTCAGCCTTGACTACACAAGGACACATAAGGAGGGAGTCAGATGCTGGCACATATGATGGAATCACTAGAAGTGATTGCAATAAATGCAGGCTGATATCGGTAGGCCATCAGCTGTTCAAATACCATAAATGGTATGACATTAATGATGTGATTTTCTGAAATGACAAACACCCTCTAAGAAATTTTAAGACAAACAAGCCCCTACTTCTTTTGATTTGCACAGTAGTTGCACTGCTACAAAATCTGGTGTATATTAAAACCATGCCAAACACAGATACACACACACACTCCCACAGATTTCCCTTAATGGATAGTAGCAGTCTCGTTGAAGCTACTAATTAAAACCATACATACAAGGAGAATGAGGGAAGACTTTTTCTAGAACAAATTTAAAGAAAGAACATAGATGAATAATTGGAATTTGATCAATTTTCTTCTCTTGATACAGCATGAAACTACCGGTTGGCCTACAAAACCCATTTCTCTGTTTCTGAGAGCTTGGAGTAGGGAGGAAATAGGCTCTGAACATATATTTCCCCTCCCTCTTCTAGGTCCCAGAACCCATGGTGGGGCAGGGAGGAAGGTTGAGGAGGCTGAGGTCATGGAAGACTACCTGTCAGTTTAGGGAGGGGTTCCCGACCTTGCTCTTGTTCTGCTGGGTGGTGCTGTAGGCCTTAGCTGATGTGGTGGTTGTTGCATAAAGACTGTGTGTGTTTTTTCTTGGACTAATGTAAAACTTCACTCTGGCCCCCTCCATAATGGATTAATCCCTTCTCTAGCCCACAGCCTAGAGCTCCTGCTTCTCTTGTAATCTCAAGTTTCCTTCATTGAAGTCCTCTTCCACTGCCTCCAAGGACCTTGGGAAACTGGACGTCTGGGCTACCACCTCCCCTCTCCTTCTTAGACACACTACAGTATGTCTTCCAGTTATTTCTAGAAGGATACTTACTCCCTTGGCCTCCCTATGTCAGAAATCTCCAGATCTCAGTAGGCACTAGTCTCTAGGTTCATATCTCAAATCTCCAAGGATTAATGTCAAGCACTACCACTCTTCCACAGTGGGGGAGAGGCTAAAAATGACAAGTGGTGCACATTGGTCTTAGCCAATTTGGATCTTCTTAGAAGATATCTATGGTTCCTGCAGTTAGATATAGGTAAGGACTGTGTCCTTCCCCTCAACTTTGGTACCACATGCCATACTACGATAAATTTGCTACCCATACTGGCAAGTATGTGGAAGGCTAGAAAACAGTCTTACCCACCTATACCGTAGGCTTAATAAAATCCTAGCTTTCCATCCAACCATGCATGAAAGGTTCTCTTGAAGCAGATACAATGATGTTCAGTTAGCCAACTGGTCAAAGTCAGGTAACAAAACCTTCCTTTAGGAAACTGAACACAGACTCCTGATTTCCTGGGAATCCTACATGTAGGGGGTTGTGCCAAATAGCATCAGATCCTGAATTCCCTGAGTACTTATAGCCTGTTCATACAAGGGGAAAATGGCTGTACAATATTGCCAGTCTAGTCACACATCTTGAGCACCACTAATTTCACTAATGAAAAGTTTCTAATATTCATTTGCTAATTAACAAAGATAACTGAAGCCAGAGTCCCTTAAGAGAGAGGATTTCTGATTCCTTAATCATTCAGATGTTAACTAAGCACTTTCAAATTGTGCATGCCCAATTAGGGGGACTTAAATATTAACCAAACACCCACAGAGTTAGTAGATTAAAACTAATTAATATGCATATATCAAGCTCTCTGTGATTATAGAATAATCAGACATTCTGGTTGACTTGGGAAGTTTATATACCTGTTGTCCAGAAATTATAGAGTGCCTCCTTCCACCCTCAAAAGTGTCCCAGTTTGGGCAAAACTTCATAATCACCATATGATATAAGCAAATTCTAAGAGTTCTCTCTTTGTACAACTCTGAAGACATTCAAGTTCTGCCTGCAGTTTCTATAGCTTGTTAAGCATTCTGTGGATAACAAAATGCCAGACTCTCTGCTTGGCGGATACCCCCACCAAATATGAGTGACTCTTTAGGACATACCATCCCTTGGCTTTGCAGAGGAGAGATCATTGCCTCCCAAGAAGGGAAAATAAGCCACTCTTACAGAATGGTGTAAAAGGACATGCCCTCCATCTCCCTCATCCTCTTTTTGACTTTAAGATGGGAGATGTGGGGAAGGCAGATGGCTAGTGGTACTGCTAATTCTATACTGTCCCCTGGTTGTGAACCCAGCAGGCAAGAAACTGGCCCTAACTGCTGGCACTCTTTGGGGAATATGCTGTACTTCCCATCTTTGGTCGTTGACCTTGGACATCCCAGTTTTTAGCCAGCATTTTCACAGCTCCTGCTCTTTCTGTAAATTCTGGGATTACTCACAACTTTTTGATACTCTCCAAGACTGCTGGAAAATAAAACTTGGATGCAAAAGGATCTGAGAGATCAAGAAAAGCCCCATTCCACATCCTGTTACACTTGCACAGACCCATGGTCCCAAAATTCAAGGGAAGACATTCCAACTTGGCAGACTGTGTTCATTCCATTCCCAGCTTTCTGGTGGCTGTGCCCACACAGGGAGGCACCGTGGGACAAGTGAGATGTCATACCTCTCAAAATCACTGTTCAGAAAGTGGATCTGAGTCTACTCTTGGTCTCACCTGTTGACTCAATCCCTTCCCAGCTCTCTCCCTTTGAATGTCTATTCTGTGGGGGAGTGGTGGCAGTGGGGGGTGGGAAGACAGATTCAAATAGGTGGCTGCAGTTTGGGCTTTAATTCCATATTTGAAGGTAACTGGGCACCTCACAAAGGGTCTCACCAACCCAACAGCTGTCCTCTCCCAGCCTGATTTTTTTGCAGTTTGCCAAGTATTGTACTTCTTCATTTGTTGTAGTTGTTTTGACCACTTCAGACATAATTTTCACCCTGGGCACCCAACCCCTCAGAGTAAAACATTTGATGCCAACATGTTAGTGACAGAAGGGACCATACAGATTATATGTTTAACTCCTTCATTTAAGGATCACTGTTACAGAAAGACAAAAGAATCAGGATCTAGCATCAGAGAACTTGTGTTCAAATCTATATCCACTATGGACTAACTCTGTGATCTTGGGCAAGGCAACAATCCATCTGAGTTTCTCCTTTTAGCAATGGGCAATACTTACCATACAAAATTGTTTAAAGATTAAGAGATAAAAATATCACAAAGTAATAAAGATAAATAAAACATAAATGTAAATATTGGCATAGGAATTACAGATGGTCCCTAACTTATGATCGTTTGACTTACAATTTTTCAATTCGACAATGGTGTGAAAATGACAGTCTTTGGTAGAAACTGTACTTTAAATTTTGAATTTTGATCTCTTCCCAGCCAGTGCTAATATGCAGTATGGTACTCTCTCCTGGTGCTGGGCAACAGGGTGAGCCAGGGCTCCCAGTGAGCCTGTGATCATGAGGGTGAACAATAGATAGATATTTATTATACTATAGTATAACCATTTTGTACCCAAATAACCATTCTGTTTTGCACTTTCAGTACAGCATTTAATAACTTACATAAGACTTTAAATGCTTTATTTTAAAATAGGCTTTGTGTTAGATGATTTAGCCCGACTGTAGGCTAACATTAAATGTTCTGAGCACATTTAAGGTAAGCCAGGCTAAGCTATGACATTCAGTTTGTTAAGAGTATTAAATGCATTTTCTTATGGTATTCATGATAACTTACATTTTCAACTTATGTGGGTTTATTGGGACATAACCCTATCTTAAGTTGAGGAAGGTACATAAGTTGTCCAAAGTAACACACTACTTAGGGGGGGAAATCCAAGTCTTTTCACTCAGTAATGATAAACTGATTGTTTGATTACTGACTGTTTTAGTCATTGTGTTAAGCCCTCGATATGCATATTTAATCTCATTTATTCTTAATATTATTACTAATATATAAGAAAGTAATCTTAGGGTGCCTGGGGGCTCAATCAGTTAAGCATCCAACTCTTGATTTTGGCTCAGGTCATGATCTCAGGGTGTTGTGAGATCGAGCCCCAGATTGGGCTCCATGCTGGGTATGGAACCTTCTTGAGATTCTCTCTCTCCCTCCCCCTCTACCCCTCCTGCACTCACACACTCTCGCTCTTAAAAAAATAAAATAAAATAAAATTCAAAAAACAAAGAAACTAATATTAAATGGTTAATTGTCAATGCCACATATATAGTAAGTAGCAAAGACATAGTCAAATCAAAGTTTGTGTACTAGAAAAGCTGAGCTCTTGTAGCCAAGTTAGCAGATCTCAAATTTACATACCAAGAATCAAATTAGTTTCTCTTTGAGGAAGACACAGTTGCAGCTCCTGCTCCTGACTCACAGCTGTTCACTGTTTGCTCTCACAACTCTGCTCTCACCGAGGAACAAGTCAGTCAGGAAGCCATGCCTCATCCATGACTTTTAAAAGACACTGGGAAGACACCTGTGGAACCAGAGGTGGAAATTCACTGAATTAGAATTACTCTCACCAGCCGCATTAGAAAGTCTTTGGAAAACATATGTGCTGACTTGATCAGAGGCACAAGGGAAAAGAATCTCAAAGTGAAAGGACCACTTTGGATGCCTGCTAAGACTCTGAGAATCACTACAAGTAAAGCTCCTTGTGGTGAAGGTTCTAAGACTTGGGGTCATTTTCGGATTAGGATCCACTAGTGAGTGACTCATTGGTTTGCACAGTCCTTTTGAGATTGTTAAGCAGATGACTTCCATCAGTATTGAGCCAGGAGTTGAGGTTGAAGTAACCACTGCAGACACTTATATGAACCCTCTTAATAAATTATCAGTTGTTTAAAAAAAAAATCAGACATCTGAGCAAGACAGCAGAGGAGTAGAAGACTTAAATATCACCAGGTTGCAGGAGTTCAGCTGGATAGTTATCAAACCATTCTGAACAACTACAAACTCAATAGGAGATTGAAGAGAAGAGCAGCAATTCTAGGAACAGAAAATCAGCCACTTTCTGGAAGGTAGGACGTGTGGAGAAGTGAAACCGAGGTGATATACGAGAAGAGAGACCGTGGGGGTAGTAGCTGGCTCCCTGCAAGTGGTAGATCAACAGAGCACAAAATCAGAATTTTTAGAAGTCTGCTCCACTGAGGGATGTGGCCCCAGAGGCTAAGTGGGGGCACCCCTCACGGGGACAGTGTAGTCTCAGGACCCAGGGTGTCTGAGTGTGGCAGAGCTCCCAGGTATTGGAGTTGGGAAGCCAGCTGCAGAGATGGAGCCAAGGAGGGGGCTCTCAGCTCAGGGTTACCTTAAACTGTGATCTGAGGCACAGTCAGGCCACTATCCTCAAGCAGGGACCCCACAAGCAGCAGATCCGGGGAGACACCCTCCTTCCTGCTCTGGGAGAAATGGCACAGGAGCATGCTGCAGGAATCTGCTGGGTTTGGAGACTCCAAACAGGTCTGTGTGCCAGAGATAAAAATGCTTGGTCACAGGCTGGGTGAGCTCGGAGTATAGCCAGCTACCAGGGAGATTGGAGGGATTGACTGCTTTTCTCTGAGGGCAGATTGAGGAGTGGGACCCCAAGCTCTCGGCTCCTCAGGGGCCAGATATTTGGAGGCCACCATCTTCATTCTCCTCCTCCAAAGCTGTATGGAAAGCATCAAGAGAACAAAAGCTCCCGAGAGTGAACCTGAGCAGATTCACTCTCTAAAGCAGGACACTTAGCCTGGCCCTTGGCAAGGGCCGTGCAATTCTGTCTCTGGCAAAGACATTTGATAATCAATAGAACATGCCCCTCCCCCAGAAGATCAATGAGAACATCCAACCAAGACCAAGTTCACCTATCAAAGAGAACTGCAAAACTTCAGAGGTACGGGAATAGAGTGCATAGAATTCATGGATTTTCCCCCATGATTCTTTAGTCTTTCACAGTTAAAGTTTTTAAATTTTATTTTCTTCTTAGTCTATTTTTTTAAATTTTTCATCATTCCTATCAATATTTTTTAACTATTTTATCTTATCAGTACCTTTTTAAAAAATCTTTTTATTTTCATTGTTATAGTCATATTCCATCCCTTCATTGTATTTGATCTTATTTTTTGTATACATGTAGGTTTTTCTTTCTTTAAAATTTTCGGATATAGTTTCTTCTAACAGATCAAAATATACCCTAAATCTAGTGCATGGCTTTGCTCCAGTCTCCATTCTGATGACATTCTTTTCTCTTTTTGTTTTTTTCAATTTTCTTCAACTCTTTTTTTAGAATCTTTTTTAATTTTCATATTTACAGTCATATTCCATCCCTTCATCATGTTTACCCTTATTTTTGTGTATATATATATGTTTCCCATTCTTTAAAATTTGGGGAGGCAGTTTCTTCTAACAGACCAAAATACACCCAAAATAAAGTGTGTGGCTCTGTTCTATTCACCAGTCTAACATACATATTTTTTTATTCTTTTTTTTTTCTCCTTTCTTCTCCCCCTCATTTTGGGTCTCTTCCAATTTGCTTTGTGTATATTTTTCTGGGGTCGTTGCTACCCTTTTAGTATTTTGTTCTCTCATTCATCTATTCTTATCTGGATAAAAGGACAAGGTGGAAAAACTCACCTCAAAAAAAAGAACAAGAGGCAGTACTGATGGCTAGGGATCTAATCAATATGGACATTAGTAATATGTCAGAACTAGAGTTCAGAATGACAATTATCAAGGTACTAGCTGGGCTTGAAAAAAGCATGGAAGATACTAGAGAATCTCTTTCTGGAGGAATAAAAGCCCTTTCTGGAGATATAAAAGAACTAAAATCTAGCCAAGTTGAAATTTAAAAAAGCTATTAATAAGGTACAATAAAAAGAGAGGCTTTAACTGCTAGGATAAATAAGCCAGAAGAGAGAATTGGTGATATAGAAGACCAAATGGTGGAGAATAAAGAAGCTGAGAAAAAGAGAGACAAACAACTACCAGACCATGAGGGGAGAATTCAAGAGATAAGTGATACCATAAAATTTTTTTTTAAATTTTATTTATTTATTTGACAGACAGAGATCACAAGTAGGCAGAGAGGCAGGCAGAGAAGGAGGAGGAAGCAGTCTCCCCGCCGAGCAGGGAGGCTGATGCGGGGCTCGATCCCAGGACTCTGGGATCATGACCTGAGCTGAAGGCAGAGGCTTTAACCCACTGAGCCACCCAGGCGCCCCAGTGATACCATAAAATTAAACAGTATTAGAATAACTGGGATCCCAGAAGAAGAAGAAGAAAGACAGAAAGGAGCAGAAAGTATATTGGAGCAAATTATAGCAGGGAATTTCCCTAATTTGGTGAAGGGAACAAGCATCAAAATCCAGGAAGCACAGAGAACCCCCTCAAAATTAATAAAAATGGTCCACACCCCACCATCTAATAGTAAAATTTACAAGTCTCAGTGACAAAGAGAAAATCCTGAAAGCAGCTCGGGACAAGAGGTTTGTATTATACAACAGAAGAAATATTAGATTGGCAGCAGACCTATCCATAGAGATCTGGCAGGCCAGAAAGGACTGGCATGATATATTCAGAGCACTAAGTAAGAAAAATATGCAGCAAAGAATACTATATCCAGCTAGGCTTTCATTGAAAATAGAAGGAAAGATTATTGTTCAAAATCTTTGGGACACAGCAAATGCAGTCCTGAGAGGAAAGTATATAGCAATACAAGTCTTTCTCAAGAAACAAGAAAGGTCTCAAGTAGCCTAACCTACACCTAAAGGAGCCTAACCCTACACCTAAAGGAGCTGGAGAAAGAACTGCAAAGAAAGCCTAAACCCAGCAGGAGAAGAGAAATAATGAAGATCAGAGCAGAAATTACTGAAATAGAAACCAAAAAAACAATAGAACAAATCAATGAAATTGGGAGATGGTTCTTTGAAAGAACCAATAAGATTGATAATCCCCTGGCCAGACTTAAGAAAAGAGAAAGGAAATAATAAACAAAATCATGAACAAAAGAGGAGAGATCACAACCAACACCAAATAAGTACAAACAATTATAAGAACATAATATGAGCAACTATACACCAGCCAATTGGACAATCTGGAAGAAATGGATGCATATCTAGAAACATGTAAACTACCAAAACTGAACCAGGGAGAAATAGAAAACCTGAACAGACCCATAACCAGTAAGGAGATTGAAGCAGTCATTAAAAATCCCCCAACAAACAAGAGCCCAGGGTCAGACAGCTTCCCACGGGAATCCTACAAAATATTTAAAGAAGAATTAATACCTCTTCTCCTGAAACTGTTCCAAAAAATAGAAATGGAAGGAAAACTTCCAAACGTATTTATGAGGCCAGCATTACTTTGATCCCCAAACCAGACAAAGGCCCCATCAAAAAGGAGAATTACAGGGGCACCTGGGTGGCTCAGATGTTTGGCCATCTGCCTTGGCTCAGGTCATGATCTCCAGATCCTGGGATTAAGTCCCGTGTTGGGCTCCCAGCTCAGTGGGGAGTGCTTCTCCCTCTCCCTCTGCCTCTTCTGCTCAAGCTCTTTCTCTGTATCTCTCTGTATCAAATGAATAAATAAAACCTTTAAAAAAAAGGAGAATTACAGACCAATATCCTTGATGAACACAGATGCAAAAATTCTCACCAAAATATTAGCCCGTAGGATACCATAGTACATTAAAAAGATTGTTCACCATGACCAAGTAGGATTTATTCCTGGGCTGCAAGTTTGATTCAACATCTGCAAATCAATCAATATAATACAATACATTAATAAAAGAAAGCACAAGAACCATATGATCTTCTCAACAGATGCAGAAAAAGCATTTGACAAAGTGCAGCACCCTTTCTTGATCAAAACTCTTCACAGTTTGGGAATGTGATCAATCATCAAAGCCATCTATGAAAAACCCACAGCGAATATCATTCGCAATGGGGAAAATCTGAGAGCTTTTCCCCAAAGGTCAGGCACATGGCAGGGATGTCCACTATCACCACTGCTATTCAACATAGTACCAGAAGTCCTAGCCTCAGCAATTAGACAACAAAAAGAAATAAAAGGCATCCGAATCAGCAAAGAAGTCAAACTCTCACTCTTTGCAGATGATATGATACTTTATGTGGAAAACCCAAAAGACTCCATTTTAAAACTGCTAAAACTCGTACAGGAATTCAGTAAAGTGTCAGGATATAAAATCAATGCACAGAAATCAGTTGCGTTTCTGTACACCAACAGCAAGAAAGAAGAAAGAGAAATTAAGGCGTCAATCCCATTCACAGTTGCACCCAAAACGATAAGATACCTAGGAATAAACCTAACCAGAGGCAAAGAATTTGTACTCATCAAACTATAAAGTACTCATGAAAGAAATTGAGGAAGACACAAAGAAATGGAAAAATGTTCCATGCTCGTGGATTGGAAGAACAAATATTGTGAAAATGTCTATGCTACCTAAAGCAATCTACACATTTAATGCAATCACTATCAAAATACCATCCATTTTTTCCGATGGAACAAATAATCCTAAAATTTATATGGAACGAGAAAAGACCCTGGATAGCCAAGGGAATGTTGAAAAAGAAAACCAAAGTTGGCATCGTTATAATTCCAGACTTCAAACTCTATTACAAAGCTGTCATCATCAAGACAGTATGATACTGGTACAAAGACGGACACATGGAACAGAATAGAGAGCCCAGAAATGGACCCACAATTCTATGGTCAACTATTCTTTGACAAAGTCAGAAAGAACATCCAGTGGAAAAAAGACAGTCTCTTCAACAAATGGTGTTGGGAAAACTGGACAGCCACATACAGAAGAATGAAACTGGACGACTTCCTTACACCACACACAAAAATAGACTCAAAATGGATGAAAGACCTAAATGTGAGAAAGGAGTCCATCAAAATCCTTGAGGAGAACACAGGCAGAAACCTCTTTGACCTCAGCCACAGCAACTTCTTCCTAGAAACATCACTAAAGGCAAGGGAAGCAAGGGCAAACATGAACTATTGGGATTTCATTAAGATCAAAAGCTTTTGCACAGCAAAGGAAATGGTCAACAAAACCAAAGGACAACCCACAAAATGGATGAAGATATTTGCAAATGACATATCAGATAAAGGGATAGTATTCAAAATCTATAAAGAACTTATCAAACTCAACACCCAAACAACAAATAATCCAATCAGGAAATGGACAGAAGACATGAACAGACATTTCTCCAAAGAAGATATCCAAATGGCCAACAGACACATGAAAAAGTGTTCAACATCACCTGGCATCAGGGAAATATAAATCAAAACTACAGTGAGATACCACCTCACACTACTCAGAATGGCTAAAATTAACAAGTCAGGAAACAACAGATGTTGGCAAGATGCAGAGAAAGGGAACCCTCCTACATTGTTGGTGGGAATGAAAGCTGGTGCAGTCACTCCGGAACACATTATGGAGGTTCCTCAAAAAGTTGAAAATAGGGGCGCCGGGGTGGCTCAGTGGGTTAAAGCCTCTGCCTTCAGCTCAGGTCATGATCTCAGGGTCCTGGGATCAAGCCCCGCATCAGGCTCTCTGCTCAGCAGGGAGCCTGCTTCCTCCTCTCTCTCTCTGCCTGCCACTCTGCCTACTTGTGATCTCTGTCAAATAAATAAATAAATAAATCTTTAAAAAAAAAAAAAAAAGTTGAAAATAGAGCTACCCTACGACCCAGCAATCACACTACTACATCACTACTACAAATGTAGGGATCCGAAGGGGCATGTGCACCTGAATATTTATAGCATCAATGTCCACAATAGCCAAACCATGGAAAGAATCTAGATGTCCATCAACAGATGAATGGATGAAGAAAATGAGGTATATATATATAATGGAGTACTATCATGCAGCCATCAGAAGAAATGAAATCTTGCCATTTGCAATGATGTGGATAGAACTAGAGGGTATTATGCTAAGCAAAATAAGTCAATCAGAGAAAGATGATTATCATATGATCTCTCTGATATGAGGAATTTGAGAGGTAGGGCGGGGAGTAGTGGGGGGGGGATGAATCAAGATGGGACCGGGGAGGAAAACAAACCATAAGAGACTCTTAATCTCAGGAAACAAACTGAGGGTTGCTGTTGGGGTTTGGGGTGGGGGAGGGATAGCATGGCTGGGTTATGGACATTGAGGAGGGTGTGTGCTATGGTAAATGCTGTGAAATGTGTAAGATTGATGATTCATGGACCTGTACCCCTGAAGCAAATAACACATTATATGTTAAAAAATAAAAAGAAATAAGCAAATATGTGATGTGATGGATATGTGAATTAACTAGATGAGGGGAACCCTTTTACAGTGTATACATATATCAAATCACCACTGTGCATACTTCAAATAGCTTACAATTTGAAAATTATACCTCAAAGCTGAGATTTTTTAAAAAAATGAAATATGTAAAAACTACATAAAGCAAACTATAAAACTTTTATAAATTTTATAAAACTTTAGGTTTATTTTAGAAAAGTAAACCTAAATAAACAAAAGACATATCATGCACCTGAGTGTGAAAAATTCAACAGTATAAAGAAGTCAATTCTTCTGCAGTTCATAAATATATTTGGGGCAATCCCAATAGAATAGTTGGTAGGACATAAAAATCAAATCCCAAAGTTCATAGCTCATATAAGTGTAGCCAAAAAAGACTCTGAAAAAGAGGAATGAAGAGGGGTATTTGTCCTAACACTATTAAGGCATACAGTGAAGCTATGGTGATTAAAACAGTGTACCAATGCCAATGGAATAATACAATTAAAAAACTCTCTAGAAAATCATGTGTGTATTACTATGTTAGAATCTGCGAATCAATAACTGGATTTGGAACAACTGGCTACTCCATTAGGAAAAGATAAAATTAGATCCTTACCTCAGATCCTACGTAAAAATTAATTCCACCTGGCCTAAAAAACAAATTATGAAAAGGAAATTAATAGAACAAAACACCAAGGATTATTTTTATTTGTATCTGTAAGATGTTCCTAATTTACATACAAATTCCAGAGGCCCCAAAAGATTGACCAAACTGAATTAGTAAAATTTTAAATTCTGTATTAGTAAAAGATACTATATGTAATATTAAATTCTGTAAATATTAAAGATACCATATGTAATATTGAATTAAATATTAAAGACTTATAAAAATACTTGTAACATATATAACAAATGATTGCTGTTACAATATTTAAAGAGCTCTTATAGTCAATAAGAAAAATATCAATTCAACAGAAAAATGAGCAAAATATATGAGTAATCCATTCACCAAAAAATGTACAAATATTCAATAAACAGAAGAAATCATTTTCTGTTTCATGAGTGATCAAGGAAATACATACCAAAGCAGCCATAGAAATCATATTCATTTTTCTTAGATTAATAAACATTTAAAACTTTGATAACAGAAAGTTGTGGAGAGGATACAGGGAAACATGCATTATTACAGACTGTTCATAGAGGTAAAATTTGGTGAAGCACTTTTGAAAGATAATTATTAGCATCTACATAACTTTCTAAGTGAATATACCCTTTGACCCAATAATTCCTTTTCTAAGATTCTAATCTAAATAAATGTTCTCATGTGCACTAAAGAAATGTTCATTGCAGCACTGTTTATAAGAAAAAAATTTTTTGAGAAAAAACCTAAATGTTAATAGGGAGTAATGAAATATTTATATATAAATATGTGTGTGTGTATATATATATATACATATATATCAATAAATACCATATATATGCATATATATATGCATACTTATACACATATGCATACATACATATACATGTTTGTAAAAGTAGAGAAAGAAGATGGGAAATATAAACAATTGTTAGCAGGGAGCCCTCTGGAGTAGAGTGGAATCTGGGCAGGAAAAGAAAAGAGAAAGTGACTTTAATTATCACAGATTCTCTTTCTCCTGCTGCACAACAACTCAATTATAGTGAAAGACCTTGGACTTGGAGCCAGTTGTGGGTGGGAGTTGTGTAGGAGCAGAGACAACCCTGGCCTTGGTTCACACAGTGATGCTCAATAAACACCTGCGTTGGAATTCCAGCTGCTTCAGGGAAGTGCTTATTTTGTGCCAGACTGGATTCAAAGTGCTTTACACAACTCAGTGTCACCACTGAAGAAATCAATGTCCAAAGCTAGTGTCCATGAATATGAGTAGCAAAGAGCCAACAGAATCTGGACTCAACCACCACCCTATACTACCTGCCTCCTGAGAAGGTTATACTCACACACGCTTTATTGCTATCATACCCAGATTTCACCCTAACTCTAGACTAAGTAGGAGTAACAGGATGGGCAACTTTATGATTTCTCCTTCTGAGAACAATTCTGTTGCTGAGCCCTGAAAGAGATCAAGGCTAAGCCCAACAGATGGGAGCAAATAGCTTCAGCTGGCTTAGGACTTTAAGCAGGGGAGAGTTCTACATGCTCAATGGGCTTCTACAACAATCGCTCTGGGTTTGTGGAAAAGCCCTCACTTCCCTATAGCGACAAAGCAGTATCCAGGCTCTGAGATTACAGACAAAACAAGCTACTTTCACCTACTTCAATTGCACTCCTATTACTTATTACCTATTAAATTAATTGCACTTGAAAGAAAACTAATGATAGCTAACATTCTGGAGTGTTTCCTGTGTGGACAGCACTATTTTTTTTTTTAATTTTTTTTAGGAAACAGCAAGAAAGTTCCTTTTTTTTTTTTTTTTTAGATTTTATTTATTTATTTGACAGACAGAGATCACAAGTAGGCAGAGAGGCAGGCAGAGAGAGAGAGGAGAAAGCAGGCTCCCGGCTGAGCAGAGAGCACCATGTATGTGGGGCTCGATCCCAGGACCCTGGGACCACGACCTGAGCCGAAGGCAGAGGCTTTATCCCACTGAGCCACCCAGGCGCCCCGACAGCACTATTTTAAAAGCTTAAAACTATAATCACAGTACTCCTCAGAAAGATCCTCTGAAATGTTTATTACTATTAACCTATTTCTACACTGAAAAAAATGCGATACCAAACAATTCATACCAATATCAACTTAAATCCACAATTAAAACAGTTGCTTCATATTCATATCTATCAAGCCTATTAATTCCACAACCCCAGGCCCCCAAATATCAGCCAACGTACTAGACCTCAGGTCATTTTCCAGTATTGTTCCCAGAACACCAGTTTTGACCTTTGCTAGCAGTATGACTTTGGGCAGGTCACATAATCCTTTCAGACTTTGAGTCTCTCTCCCTAAACTGGTATAAACAGTCCCTATAGGTTGCTGTGAGGGTTAAATGAGACCTATTTGAAAACTGTTCTAGCCCACTTGCCTTGGGACCAATTCACAAAATGAACTGATTAATTTGTTCATTCAAGATAACCAGGAGTAGCCCTCTTTGGTAACAACTTTCCCACTCCTTGCCCTGGGGTAGAGTTTCACTGACAACCTAAGACTTTCTAATACCTAGTTCAGTGCCTGGCATGTAGCAGGTGCTCTACAGTAATAATGTACTAGAATAATAATGGTTATTATCATTATTGAGTATCTTCCATGTACCTGCCAGTCATTGTACCAGGCACTATATATGTACAAACACTCTCATGAAATCCCTCTTGTTACCTTATAGGAGGGCCTTAGTGATAGGCCTTGTGTTGTTCACCAGGTCTTACAGTTCTCCAAGGTAGGATCTCAAATCCTGACCTCGCCTCTTGTGGTCGGATGGCATCAGTGATCAGATCTGGCCAATGAGTTATGAGCAGAACTGTTTCCAAGCCAGAGCACTGCTGGCAAAGAGAACCCTTCAGAACTCTTTCCCCTTCTCCCATAGCAATAGAAAATATCCTAATATTGGCTCCTCTGTCATTCAGAGGACAACTGACAGAGTGTAGAGAACCCAGTCAGCAAGGATGGATATAAGCAAAAAAAAACTTTTCTCATTTCAGGCTACTGAGATTTGGGGGTTTTATCTTAATATTATAGTATGTATTATGTTAAGATAAAATCCCTCATTATATTAAGATAAATATATACATAATATTTATCTAATATATATATATACTATTAGTATATATATGTATATAATTAGTATATATACCATTAGTATAGTATGTATTGTGTATAATATAATACATACTTTATTACTGCAAATATATACAGGTAAGGAACCTGAGGCACAAAAATATCAAACAAAAATATTTAAGAAGTTTTCCCAGGTCACATAATTAGTTAAAAATAAAATCCTGATTAGAACTCATATATTTCTGACTTCCAAGCCCTTGGCCTTAACCCTTACTTTACACAGGTTGCCAATGACTATTGAATGAATGTATGAATGAATAAATTAATAACAGGGAACTGATTTCATAAATTTGATTCTTATTTTAATATTACCTTCTAGATATATTTCTACATGTCTGATTCCAACTTGCAAAAGTCAGATAGACTATTGAAGGCATTGGCAAAGTGCCATCTCTGCCTAGGGCTGATTCTAAACAGAGCTATTATCAAGAATGGAGATTATCCCTTCCCTATTCCACTTAACCAAGGGAAGGAAGGAGATGGAAGCAGAAGAAAATGGACAAGCTCTACCCAACATCTTGCCTCACCCATCTGACTTCACCCAAGTGTATCCAGAGCAGGCCTTGACTTTAACATCCCTAGCCAGGCCTGGTCAGAGCTGCTCTTGTGATTATGACACAGTTCTTTGTCATGGGCAGACTATATATGGCACAGTAAGTGCCTAGCAATGGGGCAGTCCACTGGTCTTCACTGGGTCACAGAAGTCTGGAGAAACAGATTCTCACTGTGGTTACCAAAGAAAAAAAGCTGTGATGTCAGGGAATAATAATCTTGGAACATGTACAGATAATTCACAATACCAGTAATCTGTGTAGGAATCATCAGAAACCATTAGTGTTTGATAAACTATCTGAACATAGGTCCCTTTCTTTCTTTCTTAACTTCTTCCTTCCTTCCTTCCTCCTTCCATCCATCCTTTCTTTCTTTGTTTGTTTCTTTGAATATTTTATATATTTATTTCTCAGAGAGAGAGAGAGAGCATACAAGCAGGGGGAGCGGTAGGCAGAGAGAGAAGCAGGCTCCCTAAGCAGGGAGCCTGATGTGGGACTCAATCCAGGACCTTGGGATCATGACCTGAGTCAAAGACAGACACTTAACAGACTGAGCCACTCAGGCATCCCCACAGGGCTTTTTCTGACACTGAATAATGAGCTCAGTAAACTCAGATTTTATAATCATGCTACTGCTTCAATGCTATGAAAAAAAAAAATTTAAACACCTTGCAGTCATTATGGGGTTATGTTATGACCAAGTGACACTGAAGGTGCCCAATAAATGACCTTGTTACAAGACAAATTTTATGCCCTCCATATTCATGTGTTAAAGTTCTAACCCCCAGCATCTCCAAATGTGACTTTATTTGGAACTAGGGTCATCACAGACGAAGTTCATAAGTTAAGATGAGGCCATATTGGAGTAGTGTGGATCCCTACCGTGATCGCTGTTCTTAGAAAAAGGGGGGATTTAGACACAAACGTGCACACAAGGAGGGTACCATGTGAGGATGAAGCCAGAGATTGGGGTGATGCATCCACAAGGTAAGGAATGCCCAAGATTGCCAGGAGGTCATTATAGGGACAGGGCTCTAATGCAGCTGTTGCTACATAAGCAAATGAAAATCTAAACCTGTCATTACCTCAAGGCTACGAAAGCGAAACCTAAGGACAAGCAATCACAAACAGCCAACTAGGGTTTAAGCTATACACAATCAATAATTCCCTTAGTTTACCTCTGCTTTTTCACTTATAAAAGTTTTACCCCAGTTTCCATCCACAGAGTGCTTCTAAGTACTTCCAGTTTGGTGTGAACCAATGGGAATCAACTTCTCCTCAAATAAAATGCCTAAAATTTTAGTATGCCTCAGGTTATCTTTGAATATCAGCAAACCACCAGAAGCTAAGAGAAGCATGAATCAGATCCTCCCTCATAGCCATCAGCAAAAACTAAACCTGCCAATACTTTATCTCATACTTCTACCTTCAGAACTCTGAGGCAACACAGTTTTGCTATTTTAAGCTACCAGGTTGTGGTACTTTGTAATGGCAACCTGCATTACAGAAAGTAATACAGATATTATTATGTAAATTTTCATATCATTGTTAGTTTTCTTGTCATAACTGAGAAAGAGACAGAATTTCAGAGTCCTAACATTGAAAAGATGAAACACATATTAAAGTCTATCATCTTGAAAACACCATGTACACTTCCAAGGACAGTTCTGTACACATCAATTGCAAACATTCTTTAATTTACTCAAATTGCCTGCTTTACCACAAGGAAAACACAGCTGGCACCCTTAGAAACTGTGATAGAGTAAAAGTAATTGGGTAAAGAGTTCTAAGTAATGGATTCTATTTTTTCACACCCTTTTAAAAATAGAAATTGCATCTTACTTAAGAGTTCTATACTTATTGAGCACATTTTTAAATGAGCACAAAATTCTAAGGAAAAAGGAAAAGGAAAAGTGTTGTTTCTACCTTCAAGACAGGAGATGTGGGAAATAAAGAGAAATAATTTGTGTAAAGATTGCCCAGAATTGTGTTTTTTTTTAATGTCCCTTTGTGTTTAACAGGAGAGAGAGAGAGAGACAAACAGACAGACAGAGAATGCTTAGGAATAAAATATTAGCATGCTCAAGTTTGAGAAGAAAAAATTCTGACATATTTTATCAGATTTATCTATTTTTCTAGAAAATTTTCCAACATAAAACCCACACCCACACACACACACATACACACACCGAGTACCCAGTTTAAGTTAGAAAACCCTAATGAAAGGCCCTCATATGTGTCTAGAAGAGGGATGATAATACCAAAAGTTGGAGAAAAGTGGCTTCTCTCCTGTTTCTGCTGGCAGGAATGTGTTTGGCCCCTTTGTTCCACCTATTAGTGCTTAATCACACTGCATGTTAGATACTGCTTTCTGGTATTTCATTATTATAAGTGGTGAAATTACATTAAATGTAATGTTTAGCCACTTCCCAGGACAAGACCAAGACTGAAGGTCCCTGGTTCTTTATAAGTCATGGTTCTTTACTTTTGAGTGGTCACAGAGCTCTTTGAGAAGCTGATAAAAATTATGGACCTACTCATGAGAAAACTGCACCAGCACAAATATGCCCAAAATTTAGGAAACAAATTCAGGGATTTCCTAAAGCTCAAGCATGGATCCTGGGCTAAAAACCCTTGTTAAATTACACCCCTATCCCTGACACAGATTTCTAATTTCAGTTCATCCTTCAATACTGACTTAAATGTCATCTCTTCCAAGAAGTCCTCCCTTAATACCGCAGTGCATGCTGATTACTTATTTCTCTGAACCTTGACTTGCATTGTTAATGTTCACCAATTTACTCTTTTATTGATTTCTATTTTCTTGCTCCTCAATTTCCTCTTGCCAATTGGTTTGTAAAATGGATGGGAAAGTGTCTTATATATATTTTAAGATTTATTTAGAACTTCCAGGTTGTTGAATACATCAAGATTCTGGGAGGGTAGTATGCTCAGAGAGAGCATGGAATCTCCACACCCCTTCCCCCTGATTGTTCCCGAGTTGTATCTTTTATAATAAACAGGCAATCCAGTGAGTAAACTGTTTTTCCTGAATTCTGTGAGCCACTCTAGCAAATTATCAAACCTGAGCAAGGGGCTATGGAAACCTCCAATTTATGCATATCATCAAAGCACAGGTGACACCTGGACTTGTGTTTGGTGTCTGCAGTAGGAGGAAGCAGTTTCATGGGATTGAGTCTTTCAACTGTGGGGTCTGTACTACCTCCAAGCAGTTAGTATCAGAATTGAATTAAAGTGAAGGATACCCATTTGGTGTCCACAGAGAATTGGAGAATTGGTTGGTGTGGGTCAAGCCCCCATATATTTGGTGCCAGAAGTGTAAGAGTAAAAACAAAGGAAGTTTACAGCTATGAGATCACCAGGAGACTCAGTTATATACACCTCACAGAATAACATTGCCCAGGAACAAAGGAAAAGCAGTCCCAATGCAGAATCGCTAGCATGCAGTTACAGAGATTATACTTGGGTAAACCCTACTTCCCTGCATCCCCTGCCGAGAAGATAATCAGACTGAAAATGATTGACTAGTGAGAAACTAATTAGAGCAGAAATTTCTGTAACATATTCACCAAGGGGAGAATATGTTTAATTAGTACAGGAAGATAGATATGGTATACCACTGAGATAGATGTTCTGGCCACTCATTTCAACTAATGGGATGTAGAAAGAAGCCCGTTTCCTAATGTTAAAGGACAAGCCTGCTTCGGTTTTGTTTGGTTTGGGTTTTGGTTTTTTTAAATAAGTAAAATTGTGACTTTCATACAGATATAAAAGTGAACACATATTAAAGCTTTTCTTTAACCTATTAATGGAAGAATGGGTAAGATGTTATAATCAGTTCAAAGGAGAATTCAAAGAACAGGCACATTTCTAGACAAGGAATGTTGGAGTGTGCAAATGGAGGCAAAACTAGTTTAGTTCCTCAGAGAGGGGAGGAAAGTCAATTGCTCCTCTACAGGGGAGATGTAGTATATCTATAGACAAGAATTATTTCACATCGCTATCAATTATCTACAGGTTTCAGGGCTGTGAAATAGCTCCCATAGAATCTGTATCAGATAACCCAGGAGGGGGTGCTCCAGACTACAGACAGCACCCCCACTAAAGCATGATTTCCTCCTCCTATCTCAATATTTGAAGACCTGCTTAAAGATTTAGGAAAAATACCCAAAGCATGTCAATTCACTACTTTTAAAATGCTTAAACACTGTCTGAACTACAGAACTGCCACCATTTAAAACTTAAAATAATTGGGAGAATCACCCCATCCGAAGCGATAATAACCTGTATCACTGCTGGCAATCATTCGGACGTCACATGTGAGAGCCACGTGGAGGTGAGAGCCCAGTGATCTCTTCCTTTTCCTAAATATCTGTGGATAATAACTCTCGAATACTTATTTAAAAGTGTTAATTGTGCTCATCTTAAATATTTTAAAATTATACCACGCAAAAAGTTATCTTTATAAATACTTTCTTAATTTAACTTTATGATCTGTTTTGTAGTCTTTAGTACATTAAATTAATTAAACAAAGATGCCATTAGATTGAAGAGGCTCAAATGCCTTGGTGGTCTATGTAAGCAAAACAAAAAAACCTGTAAATGCCTCAAGGTTACAAAATCAAAACCTAAGGACAACCAATCACAAATAGCCAACTAGGCTTTGGGCGATAGCTAATCAAATTATTGTCTTAATCTTTAACTCTGCACCTTCTCTAAATAAGTGTCTTTCCCCTGGCTCCTGTCAGAGGAGCGCTCCTGACAATTTCCTTTTTGCTGCTGCCCAATTTAAATCAATTTTAGCCCAAATAAACTCTTAAAAATTTTGATATGCTTCAGTTTATCTTTTTACAAGCATTATACTGTTCTTGCATTTTATATTTTACTTATATGCATTTCAAACAAAGTTCATGCAAAACTTAAGTATCTAAAGTATAAGCTTTATCTTCTTTGCTTTAATATCTCTCCAAATATTTTGAATTTTTAAAAATATTTTATTTATTTATTTGAGAGAGAGAGAAAGAGAGAGTGAGAGAGCATGAGAGGGGAGAAAGTCAGAGGGAGAAACAGACTCCTTGCGGAGCTGGGAGCCAGATCTGCGACCCGATCCCAGGACACGGGGAACATGCCCTGAACCAAAGGCAGTGGCTTAACCAACTGAGCCACCCAGGAGCCCAATACTTTAAATTTTAAATGAAATCTTCCCAAAGTTAAGTTTATCTGCTTGCTTATTTTAGACAACTTTTCTGTCATTTTTTAACTCAATTTTTATCCCTTTGCTCTTAGACCGGTGTTAATACTCTGTTTTCTTAGTGTGTAATCACATTTTTTAAATATACTTTATTGTCCACACAGATTTTATTATTATTATCATCATTTTAGAAAGTATCGTTCAATTGCAATTTCTTGAATTTAACTCTGTTCACAAACTACTTTAGGTTCAAAGTCTCCACCAGACACACTGAATGGTGATGAAATTTAGGCACTGTGATTTTATACTGCCTTATGTTATCATTTATCTCCAATCAGATCTTATATTTAATTAATTTAATAGACTTAGACCAACTAAGTCTAAAGATTGGAGGACAAATACAGAAGTCAGCACTTGGAGAAAAAGAGAAAAATCTTGTTTCTTTCAATAGCAGACTTGCTTCTCTCTTTCCTCCCCCACCATCACCCACACATGTTTTTGAATGTAAATACTTTCATCCTGGATTTGCTTCCTAAAGATCTGACTGAAGCTTCAAGAACAGACTCCAATAACCACAGATAGTCCCTAAACCTGAATTGATTTCTTAGGGACGAAAGGCTGGCTAGCCAACATGCTTTGTTTTGCAAAGTGAGGTGTGGACAGCGCCAAAGGACTCCAGAAAACAGGTTTTGAGGGCCTTCAAGAGATTAGGGCCTGGACATAAGTGTACTGTCAGCCAGAAAGAACCTTTGGAAAGAGATCAGCAATATAATATAGAAATTTTACTATGTATTACTGTGGTACATGTAATCTAAACTCTCTGGTCAATTTGCCATTAAGTCTTCAGTAAAATTTGGCATTATTCTGCAGAGCAGGCCTATTTTTTGCAATGTGACATCTTGCTAAAAAGAATAATTAGAGGGATGCCTGGGCGGCTCAGCCAGTTAAGCAGCTGCCTTCAGCTCAGGTCATGATCCTAAGGTCCTGGGATCCAGTCCCACATTGGGCTCCTTGCTCAGCAGGGAGACTGCATTTCCCTCTGCCTGCCACTCCCCCTGCTTGTGCTCTCTCTCTCTCTCTGATTTAAAAAATAATAATAATAAAAATAAAAGGGCAATTAGATGGGCATGAGTAATAGCTGCCCATGAGTCTCACTGAGGTTACAAGGGATGCGCTGCCCTGGCAGGAGACAGGCCAGAGGAGAGCTACTCCACAGACGTTGCTGAAATACTGCCAAGCCTGACAGTGCACGTTGATGAGCACATGAAGCCTTTTTGGGGCTTCTGATCAAGTCCTTTGTCATATCCATTTTACCTACTTAGAAAGATTTATAAGAGATTGATTAATCTTACTATCGAATAACTCTACACTCTATTGAATAATCACAGTGCTTCTTCCTCTCAAAAAGTACTTTATAAATATTAATCCTCATATCACTCCCATAAATCCCACTTTTTAAATCAAAGAGAAGAGACAGCTGTTCCCCATTAATTATCATATCAGGAAATTGATTGGACATTTTCTGAAGAGCTTGACTATGTAAGAGAGGAAAAATAATTCTCCCGCTACCCTTCTGTGGTCTTAGCTGAGACTCTGTAAAAAAAGACTGATTAACAAGAGGAAAAAAAGCCTATTAAGATATATACCGATGTATACACAGGAGACACCCAGGAAAAAATAAGTTATTCCTATTGAAATAACTGTAGGCCCAAGATGGAGCTGCTTCTGACCAGGGTGCCAGGTCTGCAAACCAAAACTTAGGTAACTTTCATGTCTCTGTAAATGCCCCACTTGACCAGAAATAGTACGTTCAGTCAGCCAAATCTCCAAATGCGAAGCCAATTCTGCACCATCTCATCCCAAACAAGGTTGATACGTGGCCCCACCTGATCAGATATTTTCTATTTTCTCTTCCTGGTTCTTTATTTTTTTTATTATTTATTATTACTATTACTATTATTATTATTATTATTAACATATAATGTATCATTTGTTTCAGGGGTACAGGTCTGTGATTCATCGGTCTTACACAATTCAAGCACTCACCACAACATATACCCTCTCCAGTGTCCATCACCCAGCCAACCCATCTATCCCACCCCTCTGCACTCCAGCAACCCTCAGTTTGTTTCCTGAGATTAAAAGTCTCTTATGGGGGGTGCCTGGGTGGCTCAGTCAGTTAAGCAACTGCCTTAGGCTCAGGTGATGATCCTAGGGTCCTGAGATCAAGTCCCCCATCAGGCTTCCTAGACAGCGAGGAGCCTGCTTCTCCCTCTTCCTCTGCCTGCTGCTCCTCCGACTTGTGCTCTCACTCTCTGTCAAATAAATAAATAAAATCTTTCCAAAAAAAAAGGAGTCACTTATGGTTTGTCTCCCTCTCTGGTCTCTTTTTGTTTCATTTTTTTCCTCTCTTCCCCTAGGATCCTCTGTCTTGTTTTTCAAATTCCACATATCAGTGAGATCACATGATGATTGTCTTTCTCTGATCGACTTATTTCGCTCAGCATAATACCCTCTAGTTCTATCCACATCATTGCAAAGGGCAAGATTTTATTTTTTGATGGTTGCATAATATTCTACTGTAAATATATATCACATCTTCTTTATCCATTCATCTGTCGATGGACATCTGGGCTCTTTCCATAGTGTGGCCAATGTGGACATTGCTGCTATAAACATTGGGATAAAGGTGGCCCTTCGGATCACTACATTTGGATCTTTAAGGTAAATACCAGCAGTGCAATTTCCGGGTTGTAGAGTAGCTTTATTTTCAACTTTTTGAGGAACCTCCATACTGTTTTCCAGAGTAGTTGCACCAGCTTTCATTCCCACCAACAGTGTAGGATGGTTCCCCTTTTTCTGCATTCTCATCAACATCGGTGCTTTCCTGACTTGTTAATTTTAGCCATTCTGACTAGTGTGAGGTGGTATTTCACTGTGGTTTTGATTTATATTTCCCTGATTCCAAGTGATGTTGAACACTTTTTCTTGTGTCTGTTGGCCATTTGGATGTCTTCGTTGCAGAAATCTGTTCATGTCTTCTGCTCATTTCTTGATTGGATTATATGTTTTTGGGTGTTGAGTTTGATAAGTTCTTTATAGATTTTGGATACCAGCTCTTTATCTCAAGTGTCATTTGCAAATATCTTCTTCTATCTGTCAGTTGTCTTTTGGTTTTGTTGATTGTTTCCTTTGCTGAGCAAAATCTTTTGATCTTGAAGAAATCCCAATAGTTCATGTTTGCCCTTGCTTCCCTTGCCTTTGGTGATGTTTCTAGGAAGAAGTTGCTGTGGCTGAGGTCAAAGAGGTTTCTGCCTGTGTTCTCCTCAAGGATTTTGATGGACTCCTTTCTCACATTTAGGTCTTTCATCCATTTTGAGTCTATTTTTGTGTGTGGTGTAAGGAAATGGCCCAGTTTCATTCTTCCGTATGTGGCTGTCCAGTTCTCCCAACACCGTTTGTTGAAGAGACTGTCTTTTTTCCACTGGATGTTCTTTCTGACTTTGTCAAAGAATAGTTGACCATAGAGTTGTGGGTCCATTTCTGGGCTCTCTATCCTGTTCCACTGATCAATGTGTCCGTTTTTGTGCCAGTGCCATACTATCTTGATGATGACAGCTTTGTAATAGAGCTTGAAGTCTGGAACTTCAGACTTGGCATGATGATGCCAACTTTGGTTTTCTTTTTCAACATTCCTCTGGCTATCCAGGGTCTTTTCTGGTTCCATATAAATTTTAGGATTATTTGTTCCATTTCTTTGAAAAAAAAATGGATGGTATTTTGATAGGGATTATATTAAATGTGTAGATTGCTTTAGGTAGCATAGACATTTTCACAATATTTGTTCTATTTCTATCTCTATTTCTTTCATGAGTACTTTATAGTTTGCTGAGTACAGATTCTTTGCCTCTTCAGTTAGGTTTATTCCTAGGTGTCTTGTGGTTTGGGGTGCAACTGTAAATGGGATTGACGCCTTAATTTCTCTTTCTTCTTTCTTGCTGTTGGTGTACAGAAATGCAACTGATTTCTGTGCATTGATTTTATATCCTGACACTTTACTGAATTCCTGTACGAGTTTTAGCAGTTTTAAAATGGAGTCTTTTGGGTTTTCCACATAAAGTATCATATCATCTGCAAAGAGTGAGAGTTTGACTTCTTCTTTGCTGATTTGGATGCTTTTTATTTCTTTTTGTTGTCTAATTGCTGAGGCTAGGACTTCTGGTACTATGTTGAATAGCAGTGGTGATAATGGACATCCCTGCCATGTGCCTGACCTTAGGCAAAAAGCTCTCAGTTTTTCCCTCATTGAGAATGATATTCGCTGTGGGTTTTTCATAGATGGCTTTGATGATTGATCACATCCCTACACTGTGAAGAGTTTTAATCAAGAAAGGGTGCTGCACTTTGTCAAATGCTTTTTCTGCATCTGTTGAAAGGATCATATGGTTCTTGTGCTTTCTTTTATTAATGTATTGTATCACATTGATTGATTTGCAGATGTTGAACCAAACTTGCAGCCCAGAAATGAATCGTACTTGGTTGTGGTGAACAATCCTTTTAATGTACTATGGCATCCTAAGGTCTAGTATTTTGGTGAGAATTTTTTGCATCCATGTCTGTAATTTTCCTTTTTGATGGGGTCTTTGTCTGGTTTGGGGATCAAGGTAATGCTGGCCTCATAAAATATGTTTGGAAGTTTTCCTTCCATTTCTATTTTTGGAACAGTTTCAGGAGAAGAGGTATTAATTCTTCTTTAAATGTTTTGTAGAATTCCCCTGGGAAGCTGTCTGGCCCTGGGCTCTTGTTTGTTGGGGGATTTTTAATGACTGCTTCAATGTCCTTTCTGGTTATGGGTCTGTTCAGGTTTTCTATTTCTTCCTGGTTCAGTTTTGGTAGTTTATATGTCTCCAGGAATGTATCTGTTTCTTCTAGATTTTCTAATTTATTGGCATTTAGTGGCTCATAGTATGTTCTTACAATTGTATTTCTTCAGTGTTGGTTGTGATCTCTACTCTTTTCTTCATGATTTTATTTATTTGGGTCTTTTCTCTTTTCTTTTTAATAAGTCTGGCTAAGGGTTTATCAATCTTATTAATTCTTTCAAAGAACAAGCTCCTAATTTCATTGATTTGTTCTATTGTTCTTTTGATTTCTATTTCATTGATTTCTGCTCTGATCTTTATGATTTCTCTTCTCCTGCTAGGTTTGGATTTTATTTGCTCTTCTTTCCCCAACTCCTTTAGGTGTAGGAATTGGTTGTGTATTTGAGACCTTTCTTGTTTCTTGAGAAAGGCTTGTATTGCTATATACTTCCCTCTTAAGACTGCCTTTGCTGAATCCCAAAGATTTTGAACAGATTTGTTTCCATTAATTTTTAAAATTCTTCTTTAATTTCCTGATTGACCCAATCATTCTCTAGTCTCCATGTATTTGAGTTCTTTCCAACTTTCCTCTGGTGGCTGAATTCTAGTTTCAAAGCATTGTGGTCTGAAAACATGCAGGGAATGATCCTAATCTTTTGGTACCAGTTGAGGTCTGACTGTGACCCAGGATGTGATCTATTCTGGAGAATGTTCCATGTGCACTAGAGAAGAATGTGTATTCTGTAGCATTGGGATAGAATGTTCTGACTATATCTGTGAAGTCCATCTGGGTCAGTGTGTCATTTAAAGCCCTTATTTCCTTCTTGACCTTTTGCTTAGATGCTCTGTCCATTTCATTGAGGGAGGTGTTAAAGTTGCCTACTATTATTGTATTATTGTTGATGTATTTCTTTGATTTTGTTATTAATTGGCTTATACAATTGGCTGTTCCCACATTAGGGGCATAGATATTTATAATTGTTAGGTCTTCTTGTTGGATGAACCCTTTAAGTATGATACAGTGTCCTTCCTTATCTTTTATTACAATCTTTTGTTTAAAATCTACTTTGTCTGATATAAGGATTACTATCCCAGCTTTCTTTTGATGTCTATTAGCATGATAAGTCATTTTCCACCCCCTCACTTTAAATCTGGAGGTGTCTTTGGGTCTAAAATGAGTCTCTGGCAGATAGCATATTGATGGGTATTGCTTTTTATCCAACCAGATACCTTGTGTCTTTTAATTGGGGCATTTAGTCCATTTACATTCAGGATAACTATTGAAAGATATGAATTTAGTGCCATTGTATTGGCTTTAAGGTGACTGTTACTGTACATTGTCTCTGTTCCTTTCTGATTTATATTACTTTTGGGCTCTCTCTCTGCTTAGAAGACCTCTTCCAATATTTTTTATAGGGCTGGTTTGGTGATTGCAAATTCTCTTAGTTTCTATTTGTCCTGGAAGCTTTTTATCTTTCCTTCTATTTTCAATGACAGCCTAGCTGGATAAAGTATTCTTGGCTGCATATTTTTCTTATTTAGTACCCTGAATATATCATACCAGTCCTTTCTGGCCTGCCAGGTCTCTGTGGATAGGTCTGCTGCCAATCGAATCTAATCTAGGTTACAGACCTCTTGTCCCAAGCTCCTTTCAAGATTTTTTTCTCTGTCTCTGAGATTTGTAAGTTTTACCATTAGATGTTAGAGTGTTGACCTATTTTTATTGATTTTGAGGGAGATTCTCTGAGTCTCCTGGATTTTGATACCTGTTTCCTTCCCCAAATTAGGTAAGTTCTCCACTATAATTTGCTCCAATATACCTTCTGCCCCCCTCTCTTTCTTCTTCTTCTGGGACCCCAATTCTAATATTGTTTCACTTTATGGTATCACTTATCTTTCAAATTGTCCCCCTTGTGATTCAATAGTTGTTTATCTTTTACTCAGCTTCTTTATTCTCCATTTTTTGGTCTTCCATGTCACTAATTCTCCCTTCTTTCTCTTTTATCCTAGCAGTTAGAGCCTCCCTTTTTATTACACCTCATTAATAGCTTTTTTTATTTCAACTTGGTTAGATTTTATTTTTCCAGAAAGGAATTCTCTAGTGTCTTCTATGCTTTTGCAAACCCAGCTAGTATTTTTATAATTGTTATTCTGAACTCTAGTTCTGACATCTTAGTAATGTCCATATTGATTTGGTCCCTGGCAGTCAGTACTGCCTCTTGTTCTATTTTTTGAAGTACGTTTTTCCATTTTGTCATTTTGTTGAGAGAAGAATAGATGAACAAGAGAACAAAATGCTAAAAGGGTAACAATGACCCCAGAGAAATATACGCTAAACAAATCAGAAGAGATGTGAAACTGGTGGGAAAGTAAAAAAGAAAAAATATATATAATCAGGCTGGTGAATAAAACAGAGCCATACACTCGATTTTGGGTGTATTTTCGCCTGTTAGAAGAAACTGCATCTCAAAATCTTAAAGAAAGAAAAGACACACACACACACACACAAACACACACACACACAAATAAGGTAAAATACAATGAAAGGATGGAATATGACTAAAAATGAAAATCAAAAAAGATTTTAATAAAGGAATTGATAAGAAGGTTGAAAAAAGAATGAAGAAAAATTTTTAAAAAGAGAGAGAGAATGTGATCAGGTGGGTAAATAGAAGAGAGCCATACACTAGATTTGGGGTATATTTTCATCTGTTAGAAGAAACTGCATCCCAAAATCTTAAAGAAAGAAAAACTTATATGTATACAAAAAATAAGGTTAAATACAATAAAGGGACAGAATATGCTTATAAAAATGAAAACTAAAAAATATTTTAAAAAAGAAATTGATAAGATGAGAAGTTGGTTGAAAAGGGAAAGAGGAATAATTCAAAAAAAAAAGAAGAGAAAAAAAGGAAAAAATTAAGAAATTTAAAAAAAAAAATTGTAAGACTGAAGAATCATGGAGAAAAAGCCATGAGTTCTTGTGCTGTATTTCCATAGTGCTAGAGTTTTACAGTTCTCATTGATCAGTAAACTTGGTCTTGGCTGGATGTTCTGGCTGATCTTCTGTGGGAGGGCCTGTTGCAATGATTCTCAAGTGCTTTTGCCTGAGGTGGAATTGTACTGTCCTTGCCAGGGGCCAGGCTAAGTAATCTGCTCAGGTTTGCTCTCAGTAGCTTTTGTTCCCTGAACATTTTCTGTACAGCTTTAGAGGATGAGAATGAAAATCGTGGCCTCCCAGTCTCCAGCCCAGAGGACCTGAGAGCTCAAGGCCCCACTCCTCAGTGTGCCCTCAGAGAAAAGCAGTCAATCCCTCCTGTCTCCCTGGTCTCTGGCTGCACTCCGAGGTCACCCAGCCTGTGACCAAGCATTTCTATCTCTGGCACACAACTCTGTTTGGAGTCTCCAAACCCAGCAGATTTCTGCAGTGCACTCCTGTGCCGCTCTTCCCAGAGGAGAAAGGTGAGTCCTCCTGGATCTGCTGCTTGTGGGTCCCTGCTCGAAGAGCAGTAACCCAATTGTGCCATGGATCCCAGTTATGGCAACCTGAGCTGTGAGCCCATTCCTCAGCTCACTCCTTGTGACTGGCACTCAGGAATCCCCAGTCTTTCTATGACCTGAGAGTTCTGAGACCACACTTCCCGGGGAGTGTTGCACAACTCCCCCTCCCTGCTTAGCCACTGGAATGATGTCCCTCAGTGGAGCAGACTTCTAAAAGTTCCAATTTTGTGTTCTGTTGCTCTATCACTAGCTGGTAGCCAGCTGATAGAGGCTCCCTACCGCCATGGTCTATCTTCCCAATATTGCCTTGGATTCACGTCTCCATACCTCCTACCTTGCATAAAGTGGTCACTTTTCTGTTCAGAGTTGCTGCTATTCTTTACATCATTCTCCAGTTGAGTTTGTAGGTATTCAGAATGCTTTGATAACTATCTAGCTGAATTCCTGGGACAAGACAAAATTTATGTCCTTACTCCTCCGCCATCTTGGACTCCTCCTCCTCGTTCTTTATTTTTTATCTGATCAAACTTTTCTGCCTTCCACCTAATTTTGCAGTTCCCTAAAAGGACACTGTCTGCTTTATGAAGTTGTTTTTTTTTTTTTTAAGATTTTATTTATTTATTTGACAGACAGAGATTACAAGTATGCAGAGAGGCAGGCAGAGAGAGAGGGGGAGAAGCAGACTCTCAACCGAGCAGAGAGCCCAGTGTGGGGCTTGATCCCAGGACCCTGAGATCATGACCTGAGCTGAAGGCAGAGGCTTAACCAACTGAGCCACCCAGGCGCCCCCAGCTTTATGAAGTTTTAAGTAAGTTTGTTTTATCACCTAAATTGTCTTCTTTAATCATTTTTCTAGCACAAATAAACCTTATTTTCCTCTCCTGTGCAATTTCCAATGGAGTTCACAAAATGAACAGTGTTTTGTACATGCTTATTTTATTATGTTTGTTTTTAAAAAAAAGAGCATTTATAGTATTAGTGCTGAATGTATAGGTCTTATTGATTTCATCTGAAAGTACCCACTCTGGAAGATAATTTCTTTATCATAGATAAATATATAATAAAAGTCCAAGATATGACTACTGGAAATGAGTTTCACAGGGTGTCTGTCATTTGTTTTAAAAGTAAAAGAAGGAAAAGAAATTGCATTTAGAAGTCATGACTTAGTCTGAGCAAATGGTGCATACTAACCAAATTCTTAAGAAGCAAAAAGAGATTACAGAGAGAAGTCTCTCAGAAAAGCCATTAAGTAAGGGCTAGGTAGGGAGAGATAGGTAGGGGGATATGTGATCAGGCTTACAGAAATCCTAAAAATGTGGAGGTGTGGGGAAACTAGAGATAAGGGGACAAATTGGACCACCCTGCCCTAGGCGTGGAGGGTAGAAGATCACCCTGCCCTAGGCATGTGGGGTGGGCCATGTGGGCTGGATATTAAAAGGATTTAAGTTCCCTGGTTAGCTTTCTATAAAAGACCAACCCTAAAGGTCCTTGTTGGCAACCCTATCAGGACCCCTCTCACTCCTGAGAGCTTTTTCTGTACCTTTACTTAAAAACTTCTATCTCTTTACTCACTCTCCATTGTCTACAAGATTCATTCTTCGACTCCATGAGACAAGAACCTAGCTCTCCCACATCACCAGCAGTCTTATTCACAAGACCTCAATTCACTTAGCAAAATACGTTATAGATCAGAAACTGATTTATTGTTTGAATCCAAAATTAAAGACAAGAGAATGGAATGATGAAAATGAGCATTTTAAAGCAACATACAGAAATATACTTAATTAACTGCTTTGTAGGCACAAGGAATAGTTCTTTTTTCAGAGGTAGGACTCATTATCAGAAGATGTCCCTTCTCCCAGAACTGGAGCAGAGAAGAGAATGTGACCCTCAAGACTCCAGGTTGGAGGAGCAGAGGGTAGTGGAAACGAATTCAGTACAGTCAGTAAAAGCTATGTTTGAATCCTGACTCAGCTACTTACTAGCTTTGTGGACAAATAGCCATTCTGTCCCCCTGCTTTATTGATTCTTCAGATGAGGAAGGTATGGAAGCCACTTTGTAGGCAGTGAATGAGACAATAAATGCAGTGCTTAGCAAGTGCAAGATACGTCTGTTAGTTGCTATCAACTTACTGCCCTCCCTTATGAAATATCCTTTGTCATAATAAAATCAATTGTTTCATGGCCTTTATTATATTACTTACACTTCACTCTTAGTAAAATTCTGAAGGCTCCTTAGTTCCTTGGTAAGCATTAAGTGGCATATTTAAAGTTCAGCTCAGTCAGGTAACTTCAGAGGGATGAATAATCTCACCCCAGTTACTTTTTTTTTCTTATGAGCATTATTCTCTTTTTTAATTTTAATCATATGTATTATCATGTCATTTTTCCGAATGGTCTTCCCGGATCACACCTTTTGTTACTCTCAAGTCTTTTAGCTCCAGGAAAAGAAAGCCATAATTTTCTTACTGTCGCTTAACTCCAGCACTTGGGATAGTGCCAGGCACATAGTAGGTGTTCAATATATTTTTTCACATGAAAATATAGATGTATTGCTCTTCCCTGACTATACAAATACAAATACAAATATACAAATAGCCATCCTCTAAGTCACATGTTCAATTTTTTATTTGGAAATTATGTTTTCCTATTTCTAAAAGGAATTCTAATTTGTACTTTACTTGAAACCTTAAAGGTTCTAATTAGTGTTTTGTGCATGTTGTTCTTTAGATCACCCAGGGTCTCTATGTCATTAAAGGCCTATTCAGATATTCATATCGTTTATCTCTTTCTACTCTTACGACTGCTTAGATGTGCTATAATTTTCTTTCCTTTGTCCTTTGGGACTTTGGTGTGGCCAATACCCTAAGTGAGGATAATCGCCAGAGGTGGAAGGTCCTATAGGCTGGCTGTGGAACAACAGGAAGGTCATCAGTCCTCCTTCATATCATCAGGGTGAAACTCCTCTGCTCCCTGTTCTCCACTCCCCCCCGCTCAAAGCCCACCATTCAGTTCCTCCTCTGTTTCCTGGACCATGACCAGCTGAATCTCCCCTTGAAGGGCAAGGGTCCTTAAGGCTGCTCTCTGTAGGAACTCAGCATGGAGTGCAGTCCTAAAGCTCTCATTGGACCCAGATGGGAGAAAGCCCTGTAACAATTTCTAACTGGCACATTCTGGACCCTCATGTGTCTTATCCCAGTATCTGTTAGGCTCAGGGGAATTTGATAAGACAGAGGTCAACTTCAATATCACAGAGTGATATTTTCTGGTTTCTTAACCAAATTCTGAATATTAACCATATTTTGCAGTTTAATATGACTGCAAACTTGTCGAAACTTAATTATCTGACTTACTTGGTTATCTTGAGAACAAGTGAAAAGGAAATTATATAAACTGGATTAAGAACACAAGAGTTTTGGAAGCCTTACAAATTGCCTTTTTTATTTTCTCTCTCTAGAAATAATGAATAAAAATAAATGATTGCCTCCAGAACAACTAGCTACTGATACTCTGGAGGACTTCTCTTCACAGTCTAAGTTAGTATTCAGCACGTGTATGTGCTCAAAAAACATTTGTTGAGTAAATTAATAAATAGATGGGTGAATGAATGAATGATAGTGCAATGGAGAATTAAGATGACTTTGGTCACCCTTATTCAACTGATGGGTGGTTTTTTAAAAATTTGTGTTTAGCCAGGGGTATCTGGCTGGCTCAGTCAGTAGAGCATGCAGCTCTTTTTTTTTTTTTTAAGTTTTTTATTTTTATTTTTATTTTTTAAAGATTTTATTTATTTATTTGACACAGAGAGAGAGACAACGAGAGAGGGAACACAAGCCAAGGGAGAGTGAAAAGCAGGCTTCCTGCTGAGCAGGAAGCCCGTTGCAGGGCTTGATCCCAGGACCCTAGGATCATGACCTGAGCCAAGACAGATGCCAAGTGACTGAGCCACCCAGGCACCTCAAATGTGACTCTTGATCTTGGGGTTGTGAGTTCAAGCCTCACTTTGGGCCTAGAGGTTACTTTAAAAAAAAAAAAATTGTTTCTAGCCAGAAAGTTTTTTTCAAACAATACCTAATGGGGAATCTCACTAAGTGAAAGAGATGAACTTTTGATTGAAATGAGTTTAGAGTAGCCTAGACCATACTTGTTCAAGTATCTCAGATAACAAAGAGGGCTTCCCACAAACTTTTTAATTCTGGGGATCACAACACCGCAGTAGACAAACAAGGCTCTTGAATGACTGTCATACTTATTTCAGCTACATTTACTTTCAGTATCAATCACCAGTTGAACCACTGGGTTCAATGGACTGCATCAATTATTGAGATGAATTAAGCAAATGAATGGGTCATTACTTTTATGAGCAGCCTAAGCTAGTCATTAAGATAAAGTGATAAAAAGTTCTAATGTAAAACTGGGCAACAATTTCAAAAGAAGTTTAATCAGTTATTTTTGCTTAATGTATAATTTTTAAGGAAATTTAACCAATTATTTGAACTTACCTAACTAAAATTCTTGATAAACTGAATGTTTTCCCACATTCATTCATTAGGAAAGACATAGATGGTAAGGAGATACGCCCAAATTAGTCAAAACTGTTTACATGATAATGTCTACCTGTCTAACACAATTCTTAGCACTACAAAGATATATAGAACATGGTCTTTAGAATTAGGCTCCTTACAGTATAGCTGGGAAGACAAAACTCACATGTATGAAATTACCTGGAAGAAATTGTGTTTAAATTCTATGTAATTAATTTTAAAAGTGGCTAATTTAATTATTTTAGGGCTATTGTAATCCTAGCACCATTAAAGAAATATATTTTCAGTGCAAGTTCTTAGAATATACTCTGGAGTTAATTAAGATTGAGTTCAATATCTTATGGTTTTATAGTAATATAACTGTACTATGAAATGTAAAATTTAGAATAATAACTTTGTTATTGAATCCACAAATGTCAAAGTTCATATCAATCAAGAGTTTTGGGCAAAAGGTATAGAGTGAAGCCAAATCACAGGCATCACATCTGGAAGGTTTTACAATCACCTCTTATTAAAACATCGAGGAAAGAATAACTTGTGCTATAAACAAAGTCATGGAATAAAAAAGAAGGAATGTTCTCTAACTAATTTTAAGAGACTAGAATGATAGTAATACTAAAACCATTTAGGGTAATAGAAAAAATTTAGGAGAACTTCACTTATGAAATGAGGTACACATATACCAAGTTAAATATTATCTAATTACTCCTGTTGTATCAGGACCAACAGAGACTATCCCAGGAATATAAGATAGCTCGTTCTTACAAGTCCTATCAGTGGGTTCTAGGTAAAGATGATAGTTATTATGAATGATGTTATTCTACTTTTTGGCTATTATGAACATTTGTGTACAAGTTTTCATGTAGACATATGTTTTCAATTTTCTTGGGTATATAATCTACATTACTGGAAAATGTGCCCTACTACAATGAGGAAGAAAACAAAGAAGTCAAGATGGGGAAAAGAAATAAGATATCCAACTTAAAGGGACAAGCAGAGGGAATCCCTACAATGATGATGAGGAGACCCCACAATGATGATAAAGAAAGAATCCAAGATGACATCGGTGTCCCAGGCAAAGAGATCAAGCAGAGATTGGTGCAAGCCCAAAGGTCCCAGGAGACATTTCTCCAAGAAAACAAATAGAATATCTGTTGCATCAGAATATATTGAGAGAAGATTGTGGTTGAATTAGCAATAAATACAGAGAAACTAATAAAATAAAACAAGGTAATTATGAGCTCTGGAGAATATTTTTTTCTGGTGGAACTCTGATACAGATTTTGGTACTTACAGTGCTTCTAGAGGAACAAAATCTTAAGGATGAGTTTTCTGAATTGGTTCAGGGTTTTCTTGAACTGGGCCTCTAATCTGACTAGATTTAAAATACTAAAGATTGGGGAACCTGGGTAGCTCAGATGGTTAAGCATCCTACTCTCGGTTTCAACTCAGGTCATGATCTCAAGGATCAAGAGATCAAGCCCCATAAGGGCTCTGTGATCAGTGGGGAGTCTGCTTGAAGACTCTCTCTCCGCCCCTCCCCCACTCATGTGCTCTTACTCTCTCCCTAAAATAAATAATAAAATAAAATAAAATAAAATACTAAAGATTATTCGGTAGTAAAGAGGGTATTTGTAGTCTATAGTGTGATGTGGCAATAGAGATATGCAAAATATCATCCCTGGCTACTCTTAATGAAATATTTATAAAAGGTGAGGTTTTTGATGTCTATGTATTTGATACTTAAGAACATTTTAGTCAAACTAAGGAGTATAATAAGATTTGCTGGCCGTTCCCAACTGCATTAGAGAAAGTAGGCAGGAAAAGGATGAGCTCAGGTCTTCAAACTTCTGGCTCAAGCTCTGCGTAAATGACCCGAAAAGTCTCTGTCTGATCTGAAAGAAACCCTCATCTACTGCAGCTTCAAGGCTGAGATTTCTGAAAACTAAACCAGAGTTTTATCCTGCTAATGGCTGAATTACAATACAAATTAAATTCCCTACCTTGCTGAGAGTCTTCTGTTAAAGTGAATGCATTGATCGCAAAGGAGTGGGATCCTGATAACTGGAATAGGGACATCTGGGAAGATCCCAATGAAGTTGGGGATATAGACCCCCAAATTCTGCTATTAGAGGCAACCCTTCTACCCTGTGTATGGAGGTTAACCCTGATGTTCTCAAAGAACCTCTAATAGTCTCTTCTGAGGTAGTGCCTCTGCAAGGCACTGCTGATTCTCCTCTGGACCTACCACTGTCAGTCCCTGTGCATCTTGACCTAAAACAAAACCCAAGTCTCAAAAAGCCCTACAGGAGGGGCACCTGTGTGGCTCAGTGGGTTAAAGCCTCTGCCTTCGGCTCAGGTCATGATCCCAGGGTCCTGAAATCGAGCCCCACGTCGGGATCTCTGCTTAGCAGGGGGCCTGCTTCTCCCTCTCTGTCTGCCTCTCTGCCTGCTTGTGATTTCTGTCTGTCAAATAAATAATAATAAAATAAAATCTTAAAAAAAAATCCCTACAGGATGAAATTTAAGTGTAACATGGAATAGTTTTTCTACACAACAAAAGAGATACATGAATTTTCCTATTTATAAAGACAGAAATCTGGGGAGTGGATATTAGGGTGTGGGTAAAATGGTGGAGGGAATAGAAGGTTAGATCATGCCAAATTGATTGACATGGGCCTCTTAAGCAGGGATTCTGGACTGAATGATTTAGCCTGAAAGGTTAAAAAGGGCTCTGACAGGTTGTTTGGTTGGCTGAAACATGGACCAAAATGTGTGCTACACTAAAGTTAAAATGCCTGAATTGCCTTGGTATACTGTAGAGGAAGGAATTAAGAGGTTTAGGGAGATTGGGATGTTGGATGGATTTGTCATTAAGACCTGGCTCCCCCACACTGGGAGAGTCCAGAAAAAAATTTTTATAATCCAATGAATAGGGTGACCCATTCTGTGCCTACCAGTCATTCTCTTTGCCCAGCCAGTACTGTCATTGCCCAATGGGCTTATAAATAAAGTAGCCACTCTAGCAGAGAAGGAGGTTATGCACAGATTCAGTGGCATGAACCCCCATTCAACAAACCTGACCGGGCTACAGCCACTGTTGAGTACCCAATCTGCCAGCAGCAGAAACCAACACTAAGTCTTTAATATGGCACCACTCCCCAGGGTGATTAGCTGGTTGGCAGGTGACAGGTTGAGGTTTCTATCAATAACGAGCAGCATTTTGTTCTTACTAGAACAGACATTTACTCTGGATACAAATTTGCCTTCCCTGAATACTATCATTTTCCAAAACTACTCTCTGTGCACTTTCAGAATGCCTTATCCACCATCATGGTATCCCACACAGCAGTTTCTAATGAAAATAATCACTTCAAAGCAAATAAAGTGTAGCAGTGTGTCCATATTCAAGGAATTTATTGGTCTTACCAGCATCCTGAAGCAGCTGGCTTGATAGAACAGTGAAATGAACTCTTGAAGATTCAGTTACAGTGTCATCTAGGTGGTAATACCATGCAGGACAGGAGCAAAGGTTCTCCAGGAGGCTATATACATGCTCTGAATGGCAGCCAAGATAAGGTACTGTTTCTCCCATATCCAAATTTCATGGGTCCGGGAATCAAGGGGTGGAAATGGGAGTATACTACTCATTATTACTCGAGTAATCCACTGGCAAAATTTTTGCTTCCTGCTCTGGTGACTTCAGGTTCTGTTCATCCTAAGGTCTTAGTCCCAATGGCAGGAACGCTTCTGCCAGGAGACCCAACAAGATTTTATTGAACTACAAGTTAAGATTGTCACCCAAGCACTTTAGCTCCCCATGCTTCTGAATCAACAGGAAAAGATAGTTGCTTCCATATTGGCTGGAGTGAGTGATCTTGATTACCGAAGGGATATTGGGCTGCTACTACACAATGGAGGTAAAATTAGGGCTAAAATGCAGGAGACTCCTTAGGGTGTCTCTTAGTACAACCATGTTTAACTGTTAATGTCAATGGAAAACTACAACCCAATTCATGTAGAAAACTACAACCCAATTCTAACAGTCCAGAATCCTCAAGTAAACATTTGCGGGGCTGGGTGGTGCAGTTGTTTAAGTGTCTTACTCTTGATAGCCGTTTGGGTGATGATCTCAGGGTCCTGAGATCAAGCCCTATTTGGGGTTCCTCACTCAGTGGGAAATCTACTTGAAGTCTCTCTTTCCCCCTGCCCTTCCCCCACCCACCCTCCTTCTCCCTCTGTCTTTCAAATAAATAAATAAATCTAAAAAAAAAAAAAAAGGAATAAACATTTGGGTCACCCAATGAATCACAAAAACACAATTACCTGAGCGCTTTCTAAGGACTAAGGGAATATGAAATGGATAGTGTGAGAATGTAGTTATAAATATCAGACAACCACTGCTGAAAAAGGATTGTAATAGTTAAGAGTATTTCTTATATATAGGAAACAATAAAATATTGTTTTATTTTCTCTCTTATTCCTTCATTATCCAATATAATATGTGTTAATACTTGTTTACCTTATATCATAATATTTAAGTTACAGAACATCAAGAGAAGAGTGAAGCTCACTGAAAGACTGTGTATCCTTGTCTAGGGAAAGGGTTACTGCATTTTAACTTGTATGCATGGTTGTTCAATCATGTTGGGGGGAAGTATGACCAGTTATTGTCTTTATTTGAAGATTAAGTATCATTTAAGGAGGTATGTACAGATGCCAAGTTGACAAAGGGTGGACCATGATATCAACTTAATGTGTCAACTTGCCCAGGCCGGAGTATGCAGTTATTCAATCAAACACTAATCTAGGTATTGTTGTAAATTTTGTAGATATGATTAACATCTATAATCAGTTGACTTAAAGTAAAGGAGATTATCCTTGATAATATGGATGGACCTGATCCAGTCAGTTGAAAGGCCTTAAGAGCTGGACCGAGGCTTCCCTTAGGAAGAAGAAATTACGCAATGGACTGCAATGTCACCTCCTGCCCGAGTTCCCAGCCTGCTCTAAAGATTTGAACCTGCCTAGTCAGTATGCATAATGGCACAAACCAACTACTTGCAATAAATCTCTATGCCCATATGTGCCTGCATGGGTGCACACACACACATTATATATATGTACATATATAAACATAAGTAATATATATATACATATATATACACACTATATATATATATACATTATATAAATATATATAATATATATAAGGAGATTGCAAGGAATAGGCTTCTATATGAGATGTATAGGTATCTCTGTATATATCTCCCACTGGTTCTATTTCTCTGTTGGAATCCTGATACAGTGTCTGTTTGAGAGATGTTTGCTGTTTTTGAGTTCAATTTGCAGTCAGTGATCTGACAGAAATGTTTGTTGGTTGCTACAAATTTGCTTCATATGTTTGTACTGTAAAGAAAATAATTATTTCTTTAGAGTGCAGGACCATTATTTCAAAACAAAGCAGGATACCAGGAAAGGATAAGGGCTATTAAATTACATTTATTCAGCCTTCTTTTATTTCAGGGAAGCCAGAAAAACACCCTTGATATATTGGCAAAGTCCTTTTAAAACATCTTGAAATTATTTCTTCACTCCCTTAAGAAATAGAACCTCTTCCTTCTTTTATAGAACTTTTTAATTTCAAAAATTCCAGAAAACTCCATGTTTATAGTCACTTAAAATCATACTGTTCTTGAAAAAAAAAAGTTGCATAAAAGCATGAAAAATTCCTTCTGCCTACTTTAATCACTCCCTGCTAACCAGATCTGCATGAATTTTTTTAAAATTTTAATATGCTTATGCATACACACACACACACACACACAAAATGTTTAAATAAGTAAACTACAAACACCTAACGGCATTATCATTAATAACATTCAAGGTATGTAAGTATATATCCAACTTACTCTGTGAAAGTCATGTCCACTGTAGAAATATTCCATAAATTAGTTAACAGTTCCACATTGAGACCCCCGGCCTCTTTTATTCATCTTTATAGCACTGATCCCACCCACATACCCTCCACATAAGAGGCCCACAATAAATACCTGTTTACTAAGTGAAAAGCAAGTATGTTTTCTGAAAGCAGTGACTTTGTGCTGGATTATAGTCAACTGAACAAGCAAGTCCCCTTGAAAACTGCCTAAAGTTCCTGGAAAATAACTCGCTCAGTCCTCCAACCATTAAGCGTGGCCCCCAATTTCACAAACGCATTATAGAAATCAACTTTGTCTCAAAGGGATTAAAAAGACTTTATTCATTATTATTGAAACATAACTTCCCCTTGAACACAAAACAGTAGAACATAATAATTTAATGTGGTGAGAAAACAAGAATGGAGTTAAGACTATCTTGCAGGGCAAACTCTGAAATGGCAAACGGCGCTGGGGTGGGTGGGGGGACAGTTTGTTTAACATTTACCTTTATGTGTGGCCTTTTTAGAATAAAATTAACGTCCTTTATTTCTAATTCAAAAAGCAAATAAGAAAAACAGCCGCGTGTCTTTAAAAAGGAAAGGAAACCCTGCCACTGGGGTGGTTTTACTGATTTAGCCTGTGCTGCTTCTTTCCCCTGGGCTCTGATTCTTTGCAGCAGTGCTTCTAACCTCACCTGCCCATTGGTCCACCTAATGATGCTTAAAACATCATTATGTCGGATTACAACCCCAGAGATTCTGATTTTCTTAATCAGGGCATGCTCTGAGCATTGGACGTTTTTGAAGGTGCCCAGGTGATACCGGTTTACAGCCAAGGTTAAGGAGAGGCTGTAGTGGAACTGCCATCCTTGCACAGCTGCCTACCATATGGCTAGTAGAAGAAAAGGAAGAAGGTGGATGGAGCTTCAAAATGAGGGGACCCATGGAGCATGAGAGAGAAGAAAAGGAAATCTGCCTCACATGCCCAGGAGTAAGTTGAAACAAGCAGGGACATTCACAACACAGCTTCCCAGCAGACCTGGCTGACGGCTCTCAAATTGAGTGTGAAACTCACTGAAATTGAGGAAAATTCCCTCTCCCCGTACCCCCACCCTCACTCTGTAAAGAGAACGCGGAATCATTTTTGTCTTAGTTTGGGTCGCTATAACAAGAACCATAGACTGGATGTCTTAAAGAACAAAATTTTTCATAATTCTGGAGACAGGAAGTCTGAGATCGGGGTGCTGGAAGATTCCATGTCTGGTGAAGGCCCTCTTCCCAGTTTGCACACAGCCATTTTCTCATGCTAGCCTCACAGGACTGGGGGAGCCAGCTCTGGTTTCTTTCTTAAAAACAAGACACACTAATCCTATCGTGGGGGCCCCACCCTCATAACTTCATCCAGACCTAATTACCTCCTATTATCATCACACTGGGGGTAGGGCTCCAACATAGGAATTTGGGGGAAAGGAGGACACAAACATGCACTCATATTTGTCATAATCTAAGAATTACAGATATTGGTACCGTGATAGTTCTAGATGTATATCATTCAGATCTTCCTTCCAGATAGACCTTGTGGTAAGAGTGATAGTTACCTGATTCCCACCAGTTAACTTTGGGATCCCGAGCAGCAGCGGTCCTGCTGAGACTGCACTCTTCCTGGGAAGCTTCTAGCTAATGACACAGCGGGGTACTGAAGCCAGCCATCACAAGACTCTTCTAATGGGCAATCTTTGTTCTGGGACTCCCTGGGACTTTGTTAGAGCTGCACTGAGGCCTGAGGATTACTAATGAAACCTCCTCCTTCCTCTTTATTCAGGTCCCTGTAAGAGAAGAGTAACTATCTTTTGACAAACTCTCAGGTTCCTAAGACTAACCTCAGGCTTGGTGATTTGCTGGGACTCACAGGACTCAAAGGCTATTATACTCAGGGTTATAGTTTAGGAAAGTGAAAGGATACAGACTGAAACCAAGAAAAGGAAATGCACATGACGCAAAGGCCAGGGGAAACCAGGCATAAGCTTCCAAGTGTCCCCTCCCAGTACAGTTGCATGGGGACCCACTTAATTCTCCCAACACATGTTGACAACACAGGTGAAATACTGCCAACCAGAGACACTTACTTGAGCCTTGGTGTGCAGGGTTTTTAGTAGGGTTCAGTCATGTGTGTGTGCAATGCCTGTGTGACTGACCACAGCTACTCAGATTCCAGCCCGCCCCCATCTCAGAACTAAAGAGGCATTCACCATAAATCATGTCATTAGAATGAATTTATCTTGTCAAACTGGTACAGCATGGCCCAAGGCAAATAAAACAGGCAAATAAAAACACTCTTATCAGGAAGAATATTCCAAGACCTTTGTATTTCAGCATTTGTTTCTGAGAGATTCCATTGCATTGTATAATAAAGTAGTAGCCCAAGTGTACTTCTTTAGTCTGCACCCAAAAGTCTTGACACTTTAATCTTAATAAATTACTGGTGTCTTGTAATACTACAAGATATCTAGATTATGCTGTTGTTTTTGTTTTTGTTTTTTTAAAGATTCTATTCACCCATTTGACAGAGAGAAATCACAAGTAGGTAGAGAGGCAGGCAGAGAGGGGGGAAGCAGGCTCTCTGCTCAGCAGGGATGTCTAGATTATGGTGATTTTAAAGTTAAAATCTTAAATACATTTGGGCACTTGAGCCAGAGTGTTTTTCTGATTTTTATATCAGAAATTGTCATGTCACCTGTTTACCCCCTTAGGACTATTGCATCAGACCTATTAAATACAGGATTTTTTTCCTCATTTTGTTTTGTCTTGGATAAAGCCAGGATTATACACTAATCTTATTTTGCAATTTAGCTTTCACTTAAAGCTGTATCACGGACATCTTCATTTTTAATGCCTACATATCTATCCCATCCTTTGTAATGACTGCCTAGTATTCCATTGTGAAAACAAACAAAATATCTTTAATCTTGTGTTGTGATCATTTAGGTTGTCTCCTGCTGTTCACTATTAAAACAATTCTTCAATTAATACTTCTGAAAATGTGCATAATTAGTGTGACAGGATTTGACTCTATGCAGCATGCAAGAGTTTTGTTACTATTTCCTGACAATAAAAGAACCCTCATTGCTAGACAGGGAAGCCACCCCATATCTTAACTTGCATTCTCTTAATTTGCATTTCTAAGGCAATACCTAACATGTTCCAGAGAATTTCACATCTAGCATCTTAATCCTCACAAAAACTATAGGTAGCTAACTAGAGGGTATTATGCTTAGTGAAATAAGTCAATCAGAGAAAGACAATTATCATATGATCTCCCTGATATGAGGAGGTTGAGAGGAAACCTGGGGCGTTTGGGGGATAGGAAAGGAATAAAGGAAACAAGATGGGATGGGGAGGGAGACAAACCGTAAGAGATTCTTAATCAAAAACAAAACAAATTAAGGGTTGCTGGGGGTGGAGGGGAGGGTGGTTGGGTTATGGACATTGGGGAGGGTATGTGCTACGGTGAGTGCTGTGAAGTGTGTAAACCTGGCGATTCACAGACCTGTACCGCTGGGGCTAATAATACATTATATGTTAATAAAACAACAACAAAAACTATACATAGCTAAATACTATTTTTTAAAAAGTTTTGTATTTTCTAATTATGAAATAATATACATTTACTGAAACTTTACACAATGCAGAGACCCATAAAGAAAATGACCACCACCTGTAATTTAACTGCTCGGAGAAAACCTGACAGTATTTCAATGAATGTCCGTATCTTCTGTCTGTGCAGTTATTTTACATAATTCAAACTCAGCTTTATATACCTCTGTGTCCTGCTTTTTAAGATATAAGAATATTTCCCGCTACTCCTCTTGATAACCATCTTTTTTTAATGCTGTGCAATATTCCACTGTGTTTCTGTACCATATGCTGCCAATCTTTTAGTATGCTTTCCATTGTTTCCTACTCCAACTTATTTGCTGTGAAGGATATCGTTGGTGTTATAGAGGATTTTTCTGTTTTATATTACTTATTTAGGGAAAAGCCCTAGAAGTGAAACTGGGAGATCAAAGCTCTTAATATACTGCCCAACTTAAGGTTTCATTAGTCACCCATTAAATTGTTCTACCAAGTCTTCAGATAGTCAACCAGAAAGGAGTATATCATATAGTTTTAGCATTCCTATACCACCTTGCTTCATGGTATTAACATCAACCATTTACTATGTATTTTTTCTTCTTATATTATCAGAAAAATATCCCTTAATATAGGAATATATTAATAAACATAACAAATTATAATAAGAACTTTGCTATAATATACTTTAAAAACTTGTCCTTTGGTTTCACTATTCATATTCCATGGTGGGGTGTCATATTCTTTGTATTACTTATATCCTTAAGATTAGTGTTTTAAATACTAAGAAATTCACAGTTGTTTGAGATTTTAATTGTTGGGTTGGAGGATTATCTGCCTGTTCTGGGTAGCAATAAAATACTAAATTTATTTAAATGTCTTATCTAAGATTTTTTTTTTCTATGAAAAACTAATTTCTTTTCACTAATTTTATTTCTGAGACACTTCTATAAAGTAAAAATTTAATTCTTTTTTTTTAAAGATTTTATTTATTTATTTGACAGAGAGAGAGAGAGAGATTATAAGTAGGCAGAGAGGCAGGGGGGAAGCAGGCTCCCCGCTGAGCAGAGAGCCCGATGTGGGGCTCAATCCCAGGACCCTGAGATCATGACCCGAGCCGAGGGCAGTGGCTTAACCCACTGAGCCACCCAGGTGCCCCAGTAAAAATTTAGTTCTTATTGGGAAACAAATAGGAACTATTAATGATTTTGATTTATAAAATAGACCTCCATGATTCTTTTTGTCTCTGTAGACTTCTGTCACTAGGTGAAGTAGAAAAATTTATCAAGATAGGTTTTTTAGAAACATTTTCCGAGATTCACTCTAGTGGGTCCTTCAATCTAAAACCATTCTATCATGGGGCACATGGGTGGCTCAATCGATTAAGCAACTTACTCTCGGTTTTGGCTCAGGTTATCTCATGGGTCATGATCTCCTGGGTGCTGAGATTGAGCCCTGCCTCCCCTCCTAGATCAGCAGGGAGTCCACTTGAAGATTCTATCCCCCTGCCCCTCCCTCCACTCACACCATGCAACCTCTCTAAAATAAATAAATAAGTCTTTAAAAACAATTAGAAAGGGGGCACCTGGGTGGTTCACTTGGTTAAGCATTTGCGTTTGGCTCAGGTTATGATCTGAGGTCCTGGGATCAAGGCTCACACAGGGCTCCCTGCTCAGCAGGGAGTCTGCTTCTCCTTCCCCCTCTAAACCTTCCCCCCATATTCATGCTTTCTCTCTCAAATAAATAAAATCTTTGAAAAATAAAAATAAAAAAATAAAAACAATAAAAAATAAAACTATCCTATCAGTTCTGTGAAATTTTTCTTATTGGATGCCTTTAGGATACTTAAAAGTATGATTCTCATTTTGTTTCTCCAGACCTGAATACAAATGGAAATTTGCTCAATCTGAAAGTGCAATTTTATATAAAAACTGATATAAATGTCATGCACTCTATATTTTATATCAATATGAACTTGTAACATCCAACAATGTAAGCACTAGTTGTATTTAATGTAAAATGGAAAATTATACTCTCATTACACTTTTAGATTCAGCATACTGACTTTCACCTTAGGCAGATTTGTACAGCACTAAGAATTATAAATGATTATAACTTGCCTAGAAGTAGTAATTACTTTCTCAGTATCTAGCTAAAATACAGATATATAAAGTTCTATCTTTTTGATACATAAATTGTGCTGACAGAATTTAAAATGGTAGTTAAAAAAAAAAAGGCTAAACTTTCAGCATCAAAGCCAACACCTACAAAAGTTGGGAGGTGCGGGAGTGGGAAGTCAGGATTTTGTTTTTAATTCGTAACTTCAGGGTGCCTGGGTGGCTCAGTTGGTTAAGTGTCTGCCTTCACCCTGGTTCATGATGTCAGGGTCCCGGGATGGAGCCCTGATCAGCGGGGGAGTCTCCTTCTACCCCTCCTCCTCCCCGTGCTCTCTTTCAAACAAATGAAATCTTTAAAAAAAAAAAAAGGAATTCATATCTTCCTGGACATATACTGAACTGTTTGTCCACATTCATTATGGGGCTGACCCAAAGCCACTAAAAGGTTGGCCTTGCAGTCTTCTCTAAAGAGAAGGAAAGTATTTCCGTTAAGTCCGAGATGGGCCCATCCCAGCAGTTAGTTCCATGTAAGTAAGTGTAAAACAATGTTGATTTCTAAGGAGAGAGAGAGAGAAATAGGGAGTATGGCACTGGAAGAGGCGTCAAGGCAACAGTATTATAAGTTTTATTGGAAAAAAAAAAAGGCTGCCAGGGTAAATGTCGGCAATTTTCATGCAGTTCAGTACTCTTTCATAGTGGTAACACAAACAACTCTTGGTTACTTCCCAGAACGTTTCCCAGAAAATTAACTCTATCTCTTAAGCATTCTACCTTCGAAAACTGCACCACTCATCATTCATGGTCTTAATTAACCTTTCCCAAAGCTACCTTGATTTTTAGCCCTCACTATCTATAGGTAGAAACTCTATATCCTAAGTTTGCAATGCACTGAGGAATTTTTTCCTTCTAAAACTATCACATGAATTTTAAGGCTCCTTTATTATTTTTATATATTGGGAATTTGCACACATCCATTTAAATCCTATTCCTTTATGATTTAATAAATCACTAGTGACTCCCCCCCCACACACACACACTTTTGAGCTTAAACTTCAAACTGAGGTCTTCTTACACTCAATTTTGGTCCATCTTTTCAGCATGGATTTGAAATATTTGTGACTTTCTCTTGAGTAGTAGAGGACAGAATTTTAATTGAAAGTATGTATTTTAATTTGTAACACTTTTCCTGGTGGTCTCTTACATACACATTTGGATTTATCTTTCCCATAATTTTCCTTTTTAAAGATTTATTTAGTTATTTTTTAGACAGCAAGAGCGCATATGAGTGGGAGGAACAGAAGGAGAGGGAGAGAGAATCTCAAGCAGACTCCATGCTGAGTGCAGAGCCGGTCTCCGGTCTTATTCTCATGACTCTGAGATCATGACCTGAGCTGAAACCAAGAGTTGGGTGCTTAACCAACTGAGCCACTCAGGTGTCCCTTTTCCCATAATGTTGCCAAGTCATCCACTAACAAATATGCCATTGTCCTGCCTATTTGTTTCTGAGATATTCTTACAGTTTTCTCCAAATTTTAGTAGTAGACCTCAATGTCATTGTGAATTTGGAAATTTTGTTTTACACAACTTCTTCAGATTATAAGTAAAAAGTATTATCATTCTAACCACTGATGCTTGACAAACCATCTAGTATTGCTGGATACCTCTTTACTCAGAGCAATGACTTGGAGTTTTGTATAATTTAGGTCTTTATTCCAGTGACTTAATATTTAAGACTACTTTACTGTGTAGGCTGGTTCTGATATTTTAATTTATGAAAATCTAAATAAATTATCCTTTAATTTTAGATAAAAAGGATAATTTTGATTATTCTTTAATTATACCACTTATCTGCTAAATCCAATGGCAGTGCAAATGGTCAGATCTAAAGAAAATCCAAGAATATATTTTAAAAATCACACAAACATTTCTTTCAGCCTTTCTTGTATTTTTTTAAAATTTCAGTATTATACAAAAAGATTTTTTTTTAACCAGTGTAGGAAACATTCCTGTGTGTGTAATAATTTTTCTTAGTGTCTATTTATATAAGTTACACAAGATCTGAGGTCAATTCCTTGAAAATTATTTTTCATTTTTCCTTACACTACTTTGTTATTCTATGCAGATTAAATGTTCAATAAATGTCATAAACAATTACTGAGCATCTCCTGTAAGCTTCAGTCTAAGTATTGTGTACATTAAAAAGAGTCTAAAAGAGTCTTTAGGAAGAGGAGTCATTGTAAAATAATAAGGCCAAAGAGTATGAGATCATTTTTAATATTAGAGTGGCTGGGTTATGGACATTGGGGAGGGTATTGTACTATGGTGAGTGCTGTGAATTACGTAAGACTGACGTTCACAGACCTGCAAATAATACATTTTATGTTAATAAAGAAAATTTGAAAAAATAATAAAAATAAAATTAGTAGTAAAAGCAATGGATCCAGGTGCCAGAAATCACTGTAGAACAAAGTTTTTAAAAGAAGCTTTGTGGACAGGTGGTGGTGAAAAGCTGATATACGATGAATTCTTAGTTAGCAGTTAGCATAGTTAGCAGGCTTAGGGAAATAGGCTCCCCACCAAGCAGAGAGCCTGATGCAGGGCTCGATCCCAGGACCCCGAGATCATGACCTGAGCTGAAGGCAGAGGCTTAACCCACTGAGTCACTCAGGCCCCTAGTCCAGCACTGCTGACTGTTATTGTGTCATTCATTCACAACTCAAAACTTGGGCAGGAGCATACAAGTGGTGGGCACCAAGTTTACATACTAACCATTGGAGAGAAAGAAAATATCTAATCTCAGCCTTCTCTAATGTAATGTGGAGCCATGCCTCCCACAAACACATTAACAAGGAATTCTCCCAAAATAAAAATGGGTTGTGGGGCTGAGAGGTCCATAAATGACAAAATACCCACTAGTGTCCACTCCTTTGCCTGTCCAATATACACATAGCCACAATTTCCCATGATTATACCTCTTCAAGAAATTATCCGACCTAACATAGTACAACCATTTCTCATTCAACTGAGAATACACCCTTCCTCACAGGAAAGCAATCAAGTCTCATAGGTTACTATATTCAATTCCATATCCAGGATCTCAGGAATGTCCCTTCCTCCTCAGTTCTATAGTAAACCCAGTCACAATATTCTGCAATCTGTGCACTAAATTGCAATTAACTAATGTCAAAAATCCTATATACAACAATGGAAGAAAAAAAGCTAAATTTGGTTAAAATACACACATGCCATAGAAAGGAATATAGGTAGAGGCTATATAGCAGTTTTTGAAACTGGTGATGAGACCCTAGATTGTATTTATGAATATATTTTGTCCATTATCTATTCCATGTTCCCTTGACGTTCAGCTAGAATTTTTAACAGGTGTAGGTTTTTTATCCAGTGGGGGTAACTAAAACCTCATTCCTAAGGAATTTGAGCTCCTCTCTATGTTAGACTGTTGAGATCTTCTAACTGGAGAGTTTAAGGAAGCAACTCAGGGCCTCTCCGGTTTTAACACACTCATAGTGTAGCAGTAATCTGATTTGTCCTTGGTGGATTATCAACCACTCTAGCACCTTAACACCCATTTTGTCGGCGCCCAGTGCTTTAAGGAACTTGAAATGGCCAAATGAGGTCTCAGCTTCCAATTCAACAACAGCATTGTTGTATATAATCTTTATGGAAGCCTTTCTCTTGTTAGTATAAAGCAGGCAGTATATACAGATGTGAAGAAAAGGTTTTCTGCATGAATTTTTTTAGTGAATTCTTTGACTGGAAGTATTATTATGTGGGAAACTCCAGTAACATACAAGGCCACTGCAGTTAATGACTAGTGTCTGTGACAGACTTGCTAGCCAGAGGTCCAGTGGGTACTGGCACAGAGACAAGTCCCCTTAGGTTAATAACTCTTTGCTCTTGAGAAACAGCTCATTCTATCTGGCTTTTTGGAGAATGAACACCTGATCTCAGAACTCCAGGTAACCCTGACCATTCTGAACAGGATGTTATCCAACTCATCTCGACATAAATATACATCAGAGATTCTCACCTTGGCACTATTGGTATTTGGGCCCCCATTATTTTTTCTTGTGGCGAGCGGTCTTGAACATTGTGGATGTTTAGCAGCATCCCTGGCTTATCAATTAGTTGCCAGGAGTGCCCTGCAATTGTGACAATCAAAAATGTCTCTAAACATTGTTCAGTATTTCATTAAATTGTTCAATTTTACCCCTGAGAAGCAAAATTGCCCTCAGTGGGAAATCACTGACCTAAGGGCATCCTTTGAGTTCTATTATCCAGGAAAAGTGTCCTGCACCCGTCCTAAAGGCATGAGTAACCTGAGGGATCACATTCCCAGTATGCTCCCTGCCATGCTGCCTCTTTTCGTTCAGTTCACAACTGTGGCCTCATGAGGGTTCCACAGGGAGAACTGATGTTGGAAAAAAATTCAAGCTTGACTTAGAGGTGGTTCTGTGTGTTATGTTACTACCAGCCACAAATTAGGTGGTGGGGACCATTAAACCCCCTGTTCATGGGTCACAGCAAAGGGCAGGAAAAGGAAGTCCCCCTAGGGAGCAGAGCTTTGAGCAATTCATTTTGTCTCCTTGGCCTGAAGAGACATGGTATGAAATAAGATTATGTATAATCATGGAAAGTAAACATGAAGTCTGGCTGGATTCTCAGGGGCTCAGAAAAGGATTGGTGTCAACTTAAGAAAGGTTGGAAGGGGTATATAGATGGATCTTTTAAAATATTTCTGAGCTTTATTAATACTCACAGCAAAGCCCTCACTGTGAACAAGGCTCTGAGTAATTAGGTATGCAAGACAACCTTTTCTGTAAATGTTGGTATCTTGTGAAGCTGGTGCTAAATGAGAGTATAAACAAAGTGCCAGGATGGCAAGGATGGAGTATACAAACAGAACCACACTTTCAGATGCTTTTCTGACTGCTCCCTCTCCTTCTCTACTTCCCCAACTTTTCTTTGCCAGGACCGCTTCTACTGGTATTGTATGTTGGGGCTAAGAGAGGGGTGTCAGTCAGCTACCTGGTAGCCAACTAATTCCATTAGAAGAGGTAATGTTTTAATTTTATCCTCATTAGTAGATATTATGGTCTTTTCACTTTTTTTATCCATGATACTTCTGGCAGGACCACCATTTATGGACTTACTAAATAATTTACACATTATCATGGATTCCCACACAACATCGTTCTGGCCAAGGAATTAATTACACAGAAGAGGTAAGGTAACGTTCTTGAAGACTTAGTTATGAAGGCAACTGAAAGACAGCACTTAAAGTTCAGGTCTTTCCGAATGCAGTACATATTTATATCCAACAACTGATTTTTAATGCTATTTCTCCTATTCCTATATAAGCTCCAAGAACTAAATAGCCTCTCATTATTACACCTAATTAAGCTCTCTTAAGTTTTTGCTTTTTTGTTCCTCTGACTCTAGACTCTACTGTTTTTAAAGATTTTAATATTTAAGAGTTCAAAAGAAATTAGTTGAAAATAACTGGAAGTTCAAACTGCTGCATGGTAATTTTGGATTCTTTATGACACCACGTAATCTGGCAAGAAAAGAGGGTTGCCATGTTAGTTGGGGTGTTTTAACTCTATAATATAGTTGATGTCACATATAGGAGCAGGAAAGAATATAGAGGGAAAACTGAAGATTCTCTGAGGTATGTTCTTACATTACATATTTGGTGGTAAAAGAAACAAGACTTAGTCCTGTCTAAAATAAACTTGGTCACTCTATTACAGAAGAAACCTAATTGTTCAAAGTAGTAGCCAAGACAAAAATAAAAGAACAGATGCAGAAGTCAAGTCTCATAACCTGGTGCTTAAATAAAACAGTAACTCCCACCTGTATTTTCTTGCTGTCATATGTAACATGTATTTTAACAGATTTCCCATCTCTTCCTCTTGTAAGTATTAAAATGACTGCTCAGGAGGCGCCTGGGTGGCTCAGTCGGTTGAGTGTCTGACTCATGATTTCACCTTAGGTCATGATCTCAGGGTCATGAGATCAAGCCCCTTGTCAGCCTCTATGCTGGGTGTGGAGCCTGCTTAAGATTCTTTCTCGTCCTCTCCTTCTGCCCCTCCCACTCATGGTCCTCTCTAAAACATACACACATACACACACTGCTCAGTGTAATTTGCAGAACATCAATGAGAATGTGGTAAAACTAGAAAAATGAACATGGCCTGAAGGCCTTGGATTCGGATGTAGTAAATGAGAACTGCATTGTTAGGCATGAATACATTTGGAAATTCAAGTATAAAAGGAATAATACGTGTGTGGAAATTGAACAGCGAAGAGTGAAATGTAGTGAACATTTGTTTTTGTCATTATTGGTCACCCATCCCCAAAGAATTCCAGATGCTACCCCCAATTACAGAAGACAAAAGAGTAGGCACATAACCCAATCTTGGCCAACTGTGCACTCTCTCCAAGGACTCTAAACCCTTAGCTGATCTCGCAAGTAACAACAACAAATGTCAGGAATGATTCATTCGATCATCCTGACCAGGCTGTTCCCACTATCAAACAGTTCCTTTGCTTCCACCTTGAGTACTTTTCTCCTCTAGTACTCTCCTGGTTCCTGCCCACCAGTTCTGAGAGTGACTGGCTATCCTTTCATTAAATTCCCTTTCTCTTAAGTTAGCCAGCTGGTTTCTGTTGTTTGTAGTATAGGGCCTTGATCCAATCAAGAACAGAGCAGAAATGGAAAAACAGACAAATATAGAAAATCTCTTTTAAAAGGTTTTACTAGAAATCTACCTTTTCTAAGAACCTACTTTTGACATGAATATTTTTAGGGACTGCAGGTTTGTTCCCTCCCAGAATTCATTTGTTGAAACTCTAAGCCCCAATAAGATAGTAGTAGCATTAGGGGGTAGTGCTTTGGGAGATAATTAGGTCATGAAGTTGAAGGCACCATGATGAAATTAGTATCATTATAAGAGAAAGACAGCTGGCCCTCTCTCTCTACCAAGTAAGGATAAAATGAGAAGACAGTTCTCTGTAAACCAGGAAGAGGTCTTCATTGAAATCCAATCTTTCTGGCACCCCTGTTACAATCACTGTGGCCCAGAGAGATGAGAAGCTAGGATTGACCCAGCTCTGGTTTATATACCTATCCTTACTCAATCACTCTGCTATGGAAATAGGATGGTTTAAATTTGGACCCTATGATGAACTGCAGAGAAGAACTTCCCAAGAAAGAGGAGTGCTAGTCGGGAAGAAATAGTGTTCCAGAAGAAACAGGGTTCTAGAAGAAATGTCTACAGATATATATTGATATGTATCTACATTATATGTATATATAATATCTTATAGATACCTACATATAGAGGGTGTACTGTAATATTTTTCTTAGTCATAGGATACAAAAAATCTGGAAGGAGCTATCCAAATTGGTTGAGGGGGAGGGAAGGTCTGGAAGGGTGAAGAGAAGAAAAACTAATTTTGTTACCTATATGTTCAATTGCAGTGGAAGAGCTGGGAGAGGGCGAAGAGAAAGGGAGTAAACATAAATTCATTTCAACCACTTTGGAAGGAATACTCTAAGCAATAGGATTTGTATATGTACATAAGTGTATACACACATACACACACACACACACACACACACACACCCCTCCCCCCATATTAAATTAACCACTTCAGATAATTTAAACTGGAGCAGCATTTGTCATTTCCAATGGAAGGTTTCTGAGTAGCAAAAAAGTGTTAAGACTTAGAAATATCATTAAATCATTTACTCAGTAACAACACTTAGCATATAACAGGAACACACTGCACATACTCACTTCCCATTTAGCTTGAATAAGTTGTTTTGATACACAATGGTTTCCTAATATAAACTTTTCTATGGCCAGGGAACACAGCATTTTAAATAGCCCATCTTTCTAAAATTGAAGCAAATTTCTAAACAGGTATTTAGAAAAGAAGTAGGAACAATTAAGGTTAATTACTATAAAAACAAAAAGAAACACAATTGTAGGACATTTAAATATGAAAATTATGAAACATATATAAAAAGATTATACATATATACATTATCAAAATACCTTTTCTATTTTGTTAACTAAATCTTTGCGACTAAAAACAAAGTAGTTCAAGCATTTCCAAATATACAAATTTTAGATTTATATTTATTAAAAACAAAATAATATCAGTTCTGTTGGAATAATCGTATACACACCAAGAAAAATATTTGCAACTGTGGAAACAGAAATAGTGAACTTCAACTTTCTCAATATCTTAGTGGTTTAATTAATTTACTTTTTATCAGATTTTTTTTTGCTAAAATAGGTTTACTTAATTTTAAACTCAGCTCACTGTGTTTGTTTTTTGTGAGATTTTTTTTGTTTTTTGTTTAAAAAAAAAATACTTACTTAAAATGGTAGGTATTAGGCTTCCCTCAGCTAAAAAATAATATATACATTTGTTTAGATGTAGCAATTTTAAAAACATACAAATTCAATATGTAGTAGGAAAATATATTAAAAAAACACATAAGGAATTATACCCCATTAAAAAATATAAATGCACCTTCTGTTGATTATTACTATTGAAAACTATTCTGATTTCAAAGTAGCTTCTATAAAATGTCAAAGTAGTAGGCATTGTTTGCTTTTCTAATATCATGAATAAATAAGTATTTCTATCTCATTTAAACAGTCCACTAGTATTTCTTAGCAAAAATGTAGTATTATACATAGCATTAACCCATATTCAAGTTTTCATGTTTGAATTCCACTAAAATGTTTTCTATAATTTATAAGGACAATGCACACAAAAGTAAAAAGACGAGGTAAACACCTTATATTTTTAAGAAATTACTTGAAACTTAATACTCAGATATTCTCAATGCCTAAGTTCTAGAATGGTGCTTACAAAGGTCCTCCATGTAAAAACAAAACAAAACAAAACAAAACGGTCCTCCATAATGATGATGATATGACATATCTGAACCACAGACAGCAGGTTTCTTGGTCTTCTGAGTAGACAAATGATGAAATGATGTTCTTCCCTGTTGTTATAAAGCAACCATGACTAAGTTTTACCAAAAATATTGCTTCAGTGTAGGTTTACATGAGGCACCATGCTACAGTAAGAGCAGCAACAATGCCATTCAAAATTGCCATGCTATAGCCCATGTGGAAAGAATGTCCAGTCAGTTTCCTAGGGGGAAAAAAAAAAACAAATGAAAAAAGGAAAATGTAATTTGGTATAACAGAAACACCATCAGTTTTTATTGAAAATGCTTATAACGTAAAAAATGTTTCCCTAATATTTTACATATTAATACACATGTTAAAAGAGAATACTGGATATTTGCAGGATTAGTAAAGTTCTCTTAAGTTCTCTGTCAAAAACTATCCTGGTTATCAAATACAATTTTTCAGTTTCATTAGACCAAAATGTTCAGTTTAATACCTTATACTTTTTTACTATTCTTCATAGTCACTAAGTGTATCATAACCTAATTCTATGGTATAAATCTTATTATACTACAAGCATGTTCTTTCATTAATTAGCACTGTCTCCCTGTTCTCTTGTTCTCACTTAGAACTAAAAATATGTATTATTTCAGGTATTTGTCCTGTCTGTACCATTTTTAGATCACAAGAAGAAACTACTCTTTCTGTAAGCACTAAAAACAGCACTTGTCCATATCTAAGTCATAAATCAGATTATGTCTTTTATAGACATTTCAGTTCTCAACTTAATAGGTTACTTAATTGAAGTGGCTTTCAATGAGTTCCTAAGTATTAGCAAAGAAAGACACATCTCTTGTTTTATGATTACTATGAGTGCCAACTAGCTTATGTGCACAGATTTCCCCTGACATTTGATTCCTTTTACAGCAATTTTACTTATTTTACTACATTTTAAGTTTCCTCCCACTAACTATTGCAATAATACTCCTTGTTTATCCTCATAAAGATGAGATGTGCTAAAAAAAAATAGAAGCTAATATCTAAATGGTGCCAGAGGAAGAACAGAATCTTTTCCTCGCTGGAACAATCCAAATTGAGCATATACAGGGAGGTGCACTGCAGGAATAAGAGCCCAAAGTCATCAGTAGTAAGAGCTGAGGGTCACCATGCTTATGCCCTCTCATCTCTCCTAAGGACAGCTCACAGACAGGGAGGTATTTGGATTTCATTTAACATTTGAAGGACTGTAGCCCTATAAGATCTGTGGCAAGAAATGAAGATACACTCCTTGTAGAATACCATCTCTGCATTCACCTGAGACTATAGAAGGCCCTGATAGCCTGAGAGCCACTATTATTATTATTCATATTCTCCACTCAACCTCAGTCACCCAGGGGTTAATTTAAGATGCCTCATGTGTTACCATTAAGGGTTAATCTACTTCACCATGTTACCTACTATATGGTAAAATAAAATAGACACACTAGATGACTTATCTCTTAAAAAAAAAACTCCCTCAAATATATATTGATTAGTGAACAAAAAGCTAATTATAAAATTGAACTATCAACCTGTCATTCATTACTTAAAAACCACTAATGACCCAAGAACATTTAAATTCATACTAACAAAATGAAGTTAATCATGGAACAGAATTTCAGGAGTTAATTGTTCTCTTTTACTAGTTTTTGACCCTGGACTCCCATAAAAATAGAAAAGCCTCTGAAGTTACAGTTTACTAAACTACAATATAGGTATGCATAACTGAATTTTATGGAGATGCACATGCTCAAATGTTAAGTGACCCTTACATAACAGGCAAAGCAAGGAATTTTAATGGCAATGAAGAAATGCTCTAGAGAAGTGATTTTTAGTCTTTCTACCATCTCAAGTGTACCATATTTCCACTAGGAACACTGTATCAGTTGTCACACATGTACTGTTAGGCAAGGGACTTAAAATCTTTGAGGAATCACTTGCTTTAAAACTCCTTTTCAAAATACTCATATTTTCCCCTCTGGGGAAGAAAGACAACCCCTGCTGGCAGGTTTTTTCTCCTATGACTTATTTGTGATCTTTGAAGTACTGAAGAAAACTGAAGGTATCCTGGTGCCCCTTTGTCAACACCCTTCACTTATATCTTTTTTTTTTAATTTTATTTTTTATAAACATATATTTTTTCCCCCAGGGGTACAGTCTGTGAATCGCCAGGTTTACACACTTCACAGCACTCACCATAGCACATACCCTCCCCAATGTCCATAACCCCACTCCCCCCTCCCAACCCCCTTCCCCCCAGCAACCCTCAGTTTGTTTTGTGAGATTAAGAGTCACTTATGGTTTATCTCCCTCCCAATCCCATCTTGCTTCATTTACCCTTCACTTATATCTTATAAAGGGCATGTTTTGATTAAAAAACTAGTACCAAGTATAGTACATATCTTACTCAATCTCTATATATGCATGCTACTTCTAAATTAAAAGTATACACAGTAAATCGCAAATGCCTAACATGCATATAGATCAATGAATTTTTTCATGGTACACCCTCATGTACCAACCATCCAGATCAAAAGCAAAACATTTCCAATACCATAGAAAGCTCCTTTGTTCCTCTTCCCCATCCACCTTCCCTCCCCCAAATTCTGAGATAACCACTATAACCATTTGTTATCATGATGCCTGGTTTCACCTGCCCCCATCTACATGCCCTCATATAATACATTTCCTTCTGTGTCTAGATTCTTTCACTCAATACTATGTCTCTAAGAATCACCCATGTTGTTATATGTAACATTAGCATGTCCTTTTGTATTACAGTTTAATACTCCACTGTATAAAAATAATAAAATTCACCATTCTACTACACTCATTCTAAACAAGCATTTGGGTTGTTTCTAATATGAGGTTCCTATACATAGAGATACTAGGAATATGATGCTACATATCTTTGTTGGTAGGAGACACCTGTACTCATTTCTCTTGGGTAAATGCTAGGAGTGGAATTGCTGGGTTATAAGACAGAATTAAATTTGGCTTTAGTAGAAATGTCAAACATTATCCCAAAGTAGTTGACTACTGTACACTTCTACTGGTAATGTAGGAGTTTCAGTTGTTCCACTCTGTCACCGACATTTAGTAGTATCAGTTTTTTTAATTTTAGTGACTCTTCATTTTATGCTATTGTGGTTTAAATTTTTTTTTTTCTGATGACAAACATACTTATTGCACATTTAAAAATTCCCTTTTTTGAAACTCCTGTTTATCTTTTACTTTTTTCTACTGGTTTACAGAGCTCATTATATATTCTATATACAAATTCTTTGTCAATAGTATGTGTCACAAAAATCTTCTTCAGTTTATGACTTGTCTTTTCACTCTTTAATAAGATCCTTTGATGAACAAGTTATTAAATATAGTCCAATTTACTTCTTTTTAATGTTTAGTACTTTTCTGTGGCCTTTTCGATGAATCTTTACTCCAAGGTTATAAAGATACACTATTTTTTAGAAAAACTTTATTGTTCTTCCTTTGACTTTTTGGTCTATAATTCATCTAAAATTTTTGTATATTGCATAAGGTAGTGGCCAATGCCCATGTTATTCCTTATGGATATCCAATTGTTTCAGCTCAAATTATTGAAAAGACCATCTTTCCCCTATATAAAATTGTTGTGTTGCCTTGTCCTAAGTCATATAACCATGTATGTCTGGTCCGTTTTTAAACTTCCTATTCTATTCTTTGTGTTTATTCCTCATAAAAAGGGATATTTGTTTATCTCTGATAAAATCAACAACTTTCCTATACAGCAGCATTAGCCAATTAAAAAAATCCTATGCTACATAAATGAAATTAATAAAAACCGAAAAACCCAAAAAGAAATTTTATGCTAAAAGTAAAAGATCCTTAGAATGAAAACTACAAAATCTTAGAAACACAAATAACAATGTGCAAGACTCACATGAAGATAATCATAGAACTTTACTGAAGAAGATCTAAATAAATAAAAAGACATCCTGTGTTCTTCAGAATTGAAAACAATATTGTAAAAATGGCAATACTCCCTAAATTGATCTATAAGCTCGGTACAATTCCTCAATTTTCCTTTCCAACTGCCTCTTTCTGAAGATATGGACAAGCTGATTCCAAAATTCATATGGAAATAAGAGACACTAAAAGTCAAAATAATACTGAAAAAGAACAAAGCTGGAGAACTCCTGCTTCCCAATTTCAAAACTTAACACAAAGTAATCAAATGGTATGGTGCTGGCATAAGGATAAACATATAGACAAATGGAACAGAATTAAGAGTCCAAAAATAAACTCATAGATCTATGGTCAATTAAGTTTCAAAAAAGGTACGTAAGACCATTTAGTAGGTAAAGTCTTTTCAAAGGACAACATCAAGAAAGTTAAAAGACAACCCAGAAAATGGCAGAAAATATTTGCAAATCATATATATAACTGTGACCTACTATCTGAGATATAAATTCTTATGACTCAAAAAAAAAAAAAGACAAAAACCTCAATTTTAAAAGGGGCATAACATTTGAACAGACAGTTCTGCAAGAAGATATACATTGGCCAACAAGCACATGAAAGGATGCTAGACATTAGTCACTCTAAAAATGCAAATCAAAGCTGCAATGAGATAACACTTCATACCCACTAAGATGGTTACAACACAAAAAAGTAAAGAATAGGTTATTGGTGAGGATATGGAGAAATCACAAGTCTCACACATTGCTGGTACAATATAGAATGGCACAGCTCCTGTAAGAGAGTTTGACAGTTCCTCAAAAAGTAAAGAGAGTTATCATATGACCATCACTTCAATTCCAGGTATATACTCAACAGCTAAAAACATGTTTTTACACAAAAACTTGTACCTGAATGTTCATAGCAGCACTTTTCTTAAGAGCTAAAAAGTGGAAACAAACCAAATGTCCATCAACTGATATATAAAACGTGGCCTATTCATACAATAGAATGTAATTCAGCCATCAAAAGGATAAAGAAGTATTGATACAGGCTACAACATGGATGAACTTTAAGACCACTACACTCAGATATTAAAGAAGAAGCCAGACATTAAAGACCACATTTCTGGGACTTGTATGATTCCATTTACATGAAATGCCCTGAGTAGGCAAATCCATAGACAAAAAGTCTAGAGGAGGAGATGACAGAGGAGTAACTGTTAAGTGTGGGGTTTTCATTTTGGAGTGATAGAAATGTTCTGGAATTAGACAGTGGTAATGATTGTACAACACTGATAATATACTAAAAATCACTGAGTTATATGCTTTAAAATGCTGAGTTTCATGTAATGTAAGTTATATTGTAATAAAAAATAAAACTTTATTGAAAGACATTAAAAGAGTATCTGAGTAAAGAGAAATAACCTACCATAATCTGGGAATACTCAACACTGTAAAGATACCAACTACCTCAGAAAGAAACTATAAATTCAATGAGATCTCAGTAGTAGCTCAACAGAATTATTCTGGTGGGAAACTAATACTTTGATACTAGGTTTATCTCACACAGTAATGCAAAAGGAGAAAAGAAAAATTCTGAGAAGTCATAATATAAAAACAAAGCAGTTTTTAACAAAGAAGTTAACAGAACCAGAAAAAGACAGAATAGATTTTAGCATCCAGAAACAGATCTATGTTTGTAAGTTTAAGTTATATAAGGGCTGGGGGAAGAGGTGAGGAAATATATGTATGGAAATTTTACATTTTACCAATAGGCATTTTTAAGACAGAAGGAACAAAAGTGACTATTATTTTCAAGTTCCTCCCTCCTTTTCCTAATCATGATTTTTCATTTATCAGTGTAGGAGAAATCAAGATTCAGCTTATCTTCAAAAGAGCTATCACTATATTTACATGGAATAAAAAGAACTGGTGATTTTAGGCAGTTTTCCTTCAGCCCTTTGGTTTGGTTTTGCAATCCCACAAGTTCTATGAATATTAAGAAAAAAAGGATAAGATTAAATGGGGGAGGGCCTATAATTCTAGTGTTTGTACGTTTTTCAAAGCCTCACTCTCAGTGTGAGGCTCAGAAGGTATTTCTGTTCTATTACAAATTCTTTCTTAATTTTATTTATTTATTTAATTAAAAAATATTTTTTAGAAAGATTTTATTTATTTGACAGAGAGTGATCACAAGTAGGCAGAGAGGCAGGCAGAGAGTAAGAGAGGGAAGCAGGCTACCTGCCAAGCAGAGAGCCCGATGCGGGACTTGATCCCAGCACCCTGAGATCATGACCTGAGCTGAAGGCAGAGGCCCAACCCACTGACCCACCCAAATGCCCTAATTTTATTTATTTTTAAGATATTATTTGAGAGAGAGAGCACACATGGCTTGCACACACACACAGAAGACAGGGGAGGGCCAAAGGGAGAGGGAGAAGCAGACTCCCTGCTGAACAGGGAGCCTGACGTGGGGCTCATCCCGTAACATGAGATCCTGACCGGAGTGGAAGGTAGATGCTTAACTGACTAAGCTCCCCAGATTCCCCTCTTTCTTAATTTTAATTTGCATGCATGTATAAGGTAAGGCACTATTGGTCTTATACAAAATAAAAATAAAAACCCTACTGGCCCAAAGTATCTATTGTGTATTGTTTCATTCAGTTTTATCATGAGGTTTACTAAGGATTCCAAAATGTTTCTTATTGTTATAAGTCATTCATGACCTTTTATTTCATAATCTGAAGCAGTCACACACTGCAAGGCAAATGGTAATAAAACAGAGGGGAGGAGGGGCTTGGGAAAGTTTGGTAGAGTATATAAAATTTTTGCTCATTAATTCTTCTATAATTTCATGAAGGAAAATGTATGGAAAAGGAAAATGATTAGCACTTTCCAGGGGCACCTGGCTGGCTCAGTAGATGGAGCATGCAACTACTGATCTCAGAGTTGTGAGTTCAAGCCGCATGTTGGGTGTAGAGATTTTTTTAAAAACACAAAAAAGAGAGTATATGCTATGGTGAGTGCTGTGAATTGTGTAAGACTGATGAATCACAGACCTGCACCCCTGAAACACACAATACATTATATGTTAATTAAAAAATAAAAAATAAAATAAATACACTTGTATCCTAAAAAATAATAATAATTAAAAGGGTAGCACTTTCTTCTATTATGTATTTTAAACCAACAAAGCAAAATAACTATGACTTTTAAATCCTACATAATAAAGTATAATATGGGAAACTTGATCAGATATATAATTAAAAAATTTCTATCCAGAGTAAGTAAAACATCAGCATTATTTAATTTAATATTAATATTGTCAAACCCACAAAAGTAGATAGATAACACCCAGCCCTGTCAAGCTAATTTGATTTTGTCATGCCATACAGAGTTCTAATTTTGGACTATGCTACTGAATAGATGGACAACACACAAACACACACACACACACACACACCCCACAAAGAAATCAAATCCTATCACCTCATAGCACTATTTAATGGAAATGTTTAACTTTGATAACCTTCCATTTTATTTCAGCATTCACACAGTCTCTGAAATAGGCTTAAAGAAATTTTGAAAATGACGTGACTATTTTTAGAGACTTGCTACAATTATTTCAAATATCAGTGTGACCAAGAAAATGAATTAAAAATAAATGCTTTTGAAGCCACTCATATTTTCTCCATATACCTAAACACACTGTAACAAATTAATTTCCCTAAAACATGCCCTGTTCAAAATGCTTTTGTGTCAACTGTATATAAAATATAAGTGTGGAATTGTTGGCTCAGTTGGTTAAGTATCTGCCTTCCATCTGGGATCAAGTCCCGCATTAGGCTCCTTGTTCAGCGGGGAGCCTGTTTCTCCCTCTGCCTACCACTCCCCCTGCTTGTGCTCAATCTCTTTCTCTCTCTCTGACAAATAAATAAATAAAATTAAAAATAGAAAAGAGCAAAAAAAAAAAAATACAGTTAACAAGATCAAGTTTTCTTAATAATATGAATTCTGACCCAAGCTTTCAGAGATGGCAATGGACCAACCAAAAGACAAAAGAGGTGTAAAGGAAAAAGGACAGAGCCAGAAGTGAACTTACACTGAAGATTTCATGCATATTAGGTGAACGACTGCACCAGATTAACACAAAGTCCCTTCCAGTTAGTTCTAAATTTTGATTAATTATTCAAAGTAGCTGGGATAAAATGACAACATTTGAAAAAGATTACATAGGTTTTTTTCTACCTATTAAAAAGGGCTATTGACCAACATTACCTGTACTTAAATTAAAACAATTATCCAGGGAATAGAACTACATACATATTTTGGTCCCAAGGAGTCAGTCAAAGAGACCCAAAATATAATGAAAATTAACATTATCATTTAACATAAGAATTCAAAATAATTTGAACATTTAAAAATAAGTAGAAAAATAGAACTTAATGACAAAACCAGAATGTTTCTTAAAGGAAATGTTAGGATTCCTAAATGTGGATTTTATTACACTGAGATAAACTTCTATACTGCAATAAAGTTCTAAAATCAAAATGGAAATAAATGGGAAATACTGTTCAATAAAAATTATATTGGAAAAAATACGGTGACAAAGGTAGCATTATAACAGAACAACTTCCATATCCTAAAAGAGAAGTTATAAAAAAAATACCATTTGGTCCTGGTTTTAAAGAATTTCTTTCCAATAATAAATAATCCTGCAATGAAATTCTTATTTGGTTCCTGTTAGTATTTAAGCATTTAAACTCTGTAGTTAGACAAAGATGTGTTTGAGTGCCAGCTTTGTCACTTACCAGGTGTATGAAGATAGAAACTGTCTGACTTCTCTGAGACTCAATTCCCCAAAATGGAAATAAAAATAGAAATAAAACAGAATTAAAAAATAAAATAAAAGTAAAAATAAAAATCTTCCCTTACACAGCTGAGAATCAGGTGTCTGGCACATAGCAAATAATCAACAAATATTAGCCACTATATATAGAAAAGAAAACTGGCCACAGATGAGATTTTTAAAAATTCTTCTGACATTCTCTTTCACTCTCCCTTTAAGCAAAATACCTACAACTAGACCTATCTCAAAACCAAAACAAAAAACAAAAAATAAGATTATACAAACAAGACCCAAGAGGTAGATAGAAGAAAATAACTGAAGATTTATGGGTTTGTGTATGTATATGTGCATTTCTGCTTGGTATTACCCTCTTGCTACAAATTCACAATCATTTCCCTTTGTAATTTTCTAAAGAATCTTACACTTCTAATATTTATATCCAGATTTTATAGTGTGGAAACATACTTTCTAGCAATATATTTATATTGATATTTAATAGTAACTTATAAAGTAAGTTATAAAAGAATTCAATTTTATTTACACTTTATAGGAATGGAATATATATATATAACTTAAGATTTAAATGACTTAAATGATTCTGGAAATTAAAAGGAACCATAAATTAAGGTACTGAATTAAGACACTGCCAAAAGTTTCAAATAAATTGCCTTTTTGTTTTGTTTTTAAAGATTTTATTTATTTATTTATTTGACAGAGATCACAAGCAGGCAGAGAGGCAGACAGAGAGAGAGGAGGAAGCAGGCTCCCCGCTGAGCAGAGAGCCTGATGCGGGGCTCGATCCCAGGACCCTGAGATCATGACCTGAGCCGAAGGCAGCGGCTTAACCCACTGAGCCACCCAGGTGCTCCTGCCTTTGTTTTTTTAAGACAGACCAACAAGTTCAAGCAGGTCTCCTCTCGTTTCATGTTGTTTATTGTTTTCACTGTAGCACTCACTGGTTGACTCTGAAATGAATCTCTATACTACATTCCAGACTACACTCTATTGAAATCTTCATTCTTATGTCATCTTCATTCCAATATTTCCTCTCCCTCTTCTATGTTCCTTCATTTAAGACATGCTTTTATGACAGAATTCCCTCCAATTTGAAAGTCATTTCACTGCTAACCAATTTTGCTCTAAGCAGAAAGCTCTCTGTACTTACCAGAATAAGAAGTTATATTAAGGGCCTACAATAAGAACCAACTGGCTATTTGTTTCTGTGTCTGACTGGCTCAGTTGGAGACAGGATGAGCTAGTTGGTACTAATTTATTCCCCCTTCACACATCTGAGTTGTCTTTTATTTTTCATTCTATCCCAGGCCAAGAAATCCCCAATTCCCAAAGAATTTTAAGCTGTGTGAGCTTTGATTAGAATAACTATCAGTTTTTCATCTGGAATCAGAAGTTCTTAACCAAATCCAAAATCTGAAAGAAAATACTAAATACCACTACATTTCAATTACCTGCAAAGTATTTCCTTTTAGGTTTCTTTCAGAAACACAAAATAATACAACTTCTTTTGTATTCATTTCTCTAAAAATTACTTATTAGAAATTGTGGAGAGAATGAAGTTGTGTGTATTCCAACTAACTTTACCAGTGCTATTTAGGACATAAGGGTTAGAATTTTAAAAAGGAAGCTTCCCTCCCTTAGGAAATGCTGTCTGTCATTAAGGAAAAAAACAACATATTCACCCCTTACTTTATACTCTGAAGTTCTTATTTTTATAATTTTCTCAGTTCTCTATTCTTTTACTTCACCAAAATTTACATAATAAGTTATATATATCAGGCATTATATATGGGACATAGAGAAATGAGCAAGACTAAGTACTGTCCTCAATACTGCCCTCTAAGACAAGAGTCTAATGACACAATGTGCTGAGTGTTAAAAGTTTTGTAGACAGCATTACTGGAACATAAGGGAGCCATCTGGCTTGAAGAAGGGGAGATTTTAAAGAAGAGTTAATGCCTGATCTAAAACTGAGTATGAGGAAATTAGAATTCTAAAGAAATGACAACATGTGTAGAAGCAAGAGACAATGGAGAGTGCAGGAAGTGGCTAATGGTTTAGTATGGTTAAAGGATCTGGAAAGCAAACTCTTTCAACTGAATTTAATCATGTCTCTAGTACTTAAAAAATGACATTAACCCACCTGAAAATCTAATTCTTCATCTTTAAAATGAGAATAACAATTCCTCTCTTTAGTGTTTTCGTGAACACTAAACTAAGATAACACTAACAATGTTTGTTTCAGTGCCTAGCATTTATTGAGCACACACACAATAAATGCCAGCCTTTATCTTGTCTCCTTGACCGGCTGGAGTTACTAAGAGAGAGGGAAGAACTGAAAGCAATCGTGGGTTTCTTACCTGAGTTACTGGCTGGATAAAATATCACTCACCGTAATAGGGAAGCTAAGAGAAGAAACAGGCTGGTGGGTAGTGAGAAATAATGAAGTCAATTTTAGATAGACTAAATTGAACTATGCCTACAGGACACTGAAGTAAAAATTCCCAGCAAGCAAAAGGAAATACAAATAAAAACCAAAAGGCAAGTTCCTCAGGAAAGAGCCTCAAGGCAGCCTGGATAGACTTGGAAGTCTTCAGCCAACTAGGAAAAGCTGAAAAAAGTGATTCCATAAGAGAAGTAGTGATCAGAAGGCTGAAAGAAAACAGGAAGGAGTGGTGTCATAGAAATTAAGAAAGAATTCTGAGGACGATCGTAAGCCATCTCAAATAATGGATTGAAAAATGAAAAGGGCACCTGAGTGGATTGGTCATTTGGGGGTCTGATTCTTGTTTTCAACTCAGGTCATGATCTCACGATTGTGAGACAGAGCCCTATAAAGGGGTCTGCATTAGGCCCTGGGCTGGGCATAGAGTCTGTTTGGGATTCTCTCTCCCCCTCTTCCTTTGCCCCCCCCCCCCCCCCCCCCAATGTGTGTGTGTGTGCATGCAGGTGTACTGGCAGGCACACACACATTCTCCAAAAAAAAAAAAAGAAAAAAGAGAACATTTAGGTTTTGTAATTAGGAGGCCTGCAGTCAATTCAAGGAGAAAACAATTTAGTATAGGGTTAACTCCAAGACACCTCTGCTAGCAAAGTTAGTCAGTGTGGAGACTGGGCCTACCCCTTCTCTAGTCTTTGAAGATGCTTAGACAGGCAAAGCGGGCATAAGGATTTTTTTTTTTTTTTCTCTACCAGAGGAGAAACTTGAGTGTTTTAGAAATATTCCAACAAGAAGACTAGATAACGGGGAAACCTGAAGATATATGAAAAAAGGAATTGCAGGGATGGGCAGGGTAAAGGATCTAGAACAAAGGAAGTAAAATTACGTTTGGGCAGGTGTGAGGACACTTTATACTCTGAGAGAAGAGAAATAGGTAGAATAATAGGTGTGTATGTAAAGTAAGCTTATAATCAGGAGAAGGGGAAGAAGCTGGAAGTTCACTCACAATGACCTTTCTGTGACTGGAAGTGGAACCCACAGAAAAGAGTGTGATGTGATGAGGATTTGGAATAGCCACAGGGGTTAAAAAAAAAAAGGGGGGGGGAGATGGATCGATGGATGGTTGGATGGATAGTGCTACCTGAGATTCTAGTTCGGACTATGAGGGTTGTGAACTCTGATTACTCAGATCTTAGTCTGGATGATTCAACTCGGCCTTATTATTCTCTTTATATGAACACCACAGGCCTTGGCCTGTTTTAGAATGAATTTGAGGCCTTCTGCTATTTTAACATTTCATTAGCTTTGCTCCAGGCTCTCTCTCCTACTTGACCTTTCTTTTGACCTCTACAATTCTGCAACTGTATAGGACAGGTACATCAAACTTTTTTCTTTACACAAGGCTTGGTAAAAGGAAGCCAATTTTTCTCATAGTTCATAACAACTGAACACACAAAATTTGTATTTACTTTGGCTTTCCTATTGTAAAATTTCAATTAAAATTATTTTCTTTGCCACTAAATTATGTTTCCCACTCCATTTCTTAACCCTGGAAAACCATTTCCCAAACGTGGCAAGCAAGTCACTTTGGATTCACAATCTAAAAGGAGAAGTGAGTAAAATCAATACAATGGGCATTAAAGCAGCTGTCTTACTTATTTTGTTATAACTTTAAACATCCTCAAGTTGTAAGCTTTCCTGCTTATTCAAATAGACAGACTTTAGTTGAACTTTCATTACTACTTTGGATCATTTATTCATTAAAACTCAGATATTCAGTAAAAAGTATTAAGTCTATCAATAAGGTATGAAGTAGTTATCTGTTTTCCAAAATTGAAATGTGATTTTTAGAAATGTGTGCCATACACTTATGGCTTATAAAACTAGTCAATTAAAACTAAATGAACAGACAAACCCCACAATATACATACATATATATATGTGTGTATATATATATATGTATATGTATTAGGCTTTCCTATTGTAATATATATATTTGGGGTCTCTCTCTCTATATATATATATAGCCCCCAAATTAAAAATCTTTTGTAAGCACTATCTAATTTCAGAGTAGTCTCCTGAAGCAGGGATTGGCAAACTAGAACACACTTGTCCTGCACCTATTTCTCTTTACTGGAACATGGCCTCACTCATTCCTTTAGGTATTGTCTATGGGTGCTTTGGTGCTAAAAATCAACTTGTTTCAACTTTAAGGGTATGTGAGAGACCATATGATCCACAAAGCTAAAAATACACACCACTTGGCCCCTTACAGAAAAAGTTTGCTGACTTCTGTCCTAAAGCCCTCCTATTCAAAGAGTAGTCCATAGACCAGCAACATATAAGCAACGCCTCTGAATTTCCTGCAAATTCAGAATCTCAGACCCTACCCTAGACATAATGAATCAGAATCTTTATTTTCAGCTATATCTTCTAGTAATTCTAAAAGCCTCAAAGTAAATACTGATGCACATTATTTGGAAATCTGTAAATTAGCAAGGAGATTTCTAACTAGATCATCACTTCAGAAATCTATCTCAATTACTTTCTACATGAAAACTTCAAATTTACACTGTAGCATCGTGTTCTAAATAGATTTCATGACTTCTTTAAAATTTTATATGACAGGGAATTAAAGTAAGAAATCAAGTTAAGAGACTACCTGAGGAGGAAAATTTCTCCTATTTCTTTCTTCCATTTATATATTTACATTGCTAGGATAGTGGCTACACACTGGGTATATAAGTATATTTATATATATGTACATTCAAATTAACCTCTTAGGATAAAATATGGCAAAATATTTTTAGAATGAGGCCAAGAATAAGATTAAAACTATCTTATTAGTTAGCTTACTAGATTTTAAAGTACACTCCACTCATATTTGAGTGGAGTGATATATTTCCAATGCATATGCACACACAAACCATACACACATATTCACTTATGTACATAGTCACAAGGTTTTACTAATCAAGAAGATTACAAATACAGAAATAATTATGAACTAGTCTGTTAACACTAGTTATATTTCAGGGTTATTTAAAATGAGACTTTACAACCCTTTCATCTTCAAAAGTATGTAACTGTGCTGTTTCATAATGAGCTTGTACTGTTTTCTAATGACCTTATATTAACTCTATAATCACAAATTATTAAAAAAATCATTAAGGAGAAATTTTAAATCATGGTCATTGTTCTAACAAATAAACTTCTAAATTACTGAAAAATAGAAAATGCTATTAAAATATAAAGTCATTAGAAACATGTCTGTGTATTGACTTCAAGCTTTCATGATAAACTGAGGTAAAGATTATCTGGATAAACATTTACTTAAAAGATGTAAAAGGTGAAGGAAAAAGTATAAAGATAAACACTGTAATGTATCATTCTTAAAAATACATAAGAGCTGGGGTACCTGGGTGGCTCAGTCAGCTGAGCATCTGAATTTTGGTTTTGGCTCAGGTCATGATTTCAGGGTCCTGGGATGGAGGCCCTCACTGGGCTCAAGGACTTACATTATAAATAAGTATCATAAGCAGAAAGTATGTACCATCTTAACGGAGCAAGTTGATTTATCAATCTACACATTAGTAAACTATGTTATAACAGAATTTAAATTTTCAACTTTAGGAGTTTCCTCATTTTTAAAATAGACTTTATTCTCCTTAGCATTTATTGTTTTCTAGCTGTACTACCAAGTTCTCTGGTCCTACTTTCTCCTGTATAACATAAGGATGGTTTGCGGAGGTCTTTAATCCCTTTTGGATCTCAATCCTGCAATAATTATGCCTCCCTATATACACTAGTCTTTTATCTAGAATTTTGCCAACTAGAAATTTTAATTAAGTCACAATCCTATGCTTTGCCAGTGTGATACTATCTAATGTAATGACCTATGGGCACTGAAAAATCCTAAAGATGAGCAAAGTTCTTGAAATGGAATCATGTATGTATAATTTTAAGTATCTCTTATTGTACAATTCCTTGAAAATCAGTCAAAGGGAAATAAAGGCGTATCTGGTTGGATGAAAGTACAGACATATTAACCCACAGTTTATCTATATATAGCAATCCACTACATTGCAAATTGAAGAATGTCAGAAATTTTAACTTTATTCACTAGTGTGTTGAAGTAGGAAAATGCCCCCAAACATCCATCTGTGCTGAGTACTATCATGATTAAACGAAGTCCTTATTCCATAGGATGTTAGGGCAAATAGCACAAAAGATAAAAAGAATAATGGCATTCCCAAGTCTTTAGATTTCACAAGTCAGTTAAAAAAAAATATTATTTTGAAAAAAGGAAGTAACTGACACTGTGTTTTGTTGCCAAACTTTTACTTTGCCAAGAACAATGCTTGAAAATCATTACTATCTATGGGTGTCTGGTGGCTCAGTCAGTTAAGTGCCTGCCTTCGGCTCAGGTGATGATTCTGGAGTCCTGGAATCGAGCAACCACAATGGGCTCCAGCTCAGCTTCTCCCTTCCCATCTGTACCCCCCAATCATGTACTCTCTCTCTCTAATAAATAATTCTTGAAGAAAAAAAAAAAACATTACTATCTAGTATCAGCATTATTTCATTAAAGAAAGAGGGTCTATATCAAAAGAATACAAAGAATAAAATCTTAAAAGAAGTAACAATTACCCAATAAAAGATACTTGGCAGCAAGAGTAGGCCACGGTTAGATGTCTAGCTTAAAAAAATCTCAATTAATAAAGAAATACTAAAAAAAAAAAAAAAACAGAAAAAGAAATACTCTGGGACGAAGATTGCTTTATCAGTTGGTACATCTATTGCTTTAATTGGTAAACTTACACTTATTGCCTATGAGGATGGATATCATTGTTTTTATCCCATTTTAGAAGTGAAAAAATTAAGGCTTAGAGACACTGACTTGCTCAAAAGTTCTGCTAGTATAAGGTGTAGCCTGGATTTGGAACCCACTCCTTTTTTTCTTTCTTTTTTTTTTTTTAAGATTTTATTTATTTATTTTGAAAGAGAGCGAGAAAGAGACCAGGAGTGGGGTTGGGGCAGGGATAAGAGTGGCAGGCAGAGGGAGAAGCAGACTGCTGCTGAGCAGGGAACCTGACATGGGTCTCCATGAGATCATGACCTGAGCCAAAGGCAGACACTTAACTGACTGAGCCACCCAGGCACCCCGGAAGCCACCTCTTCTCTCTTATAAGCCCTTTCATATACCAGGCTGCCTCCTACGATTTACAAAGATTGCAGACACATGAAAAGTTCTATGAACAAAACCGGCAAGTACTATCCCTCAAGTATTTCTTATCAAGGCTGTTCTATGCATATGCACACCTGTGCCTTTTCAGTAACACATACATAAAACATTGTAAATTAGCATAGGCAAAAGCCATAGCAAACAGGTACAAAGCAAATACTCACTTGCTACACTACTTTATGAAAACAAGGAAACCAAGTTAATTAGTATGATTTCTACAGGATTTTCTTACATCTATTTAAGTCTCCTTCAGAACAGTAATGGAATATAGAAGACGTGCATATATTTTAACCCTTCACTTCAAGAAGCCACAGTGCAGTATCATCAATATATTCATTAATAGTGACCATGTTGCCTAATGAAACTTCATGATACACAAATATCAAGGCCAAGTTCTTGATCCATCTCCTTCATCAGTAGGTTTTCCCTCCTACTGCAATTAGCCATCTGACATCTGTTTCATTAGTCCAAGGCAATAAAGAATCTGATTCAACAAAGAGGCAGCGCTCCAAAATCTGTATGAAAAAGTTGTAGAGTCAATTTATTGTGCTCCATGTTCAATCTACTGTGCCTCGAAAAGGACTTCTAATTTAAATACTAAGTCATCCTTCACCTCTAAAACTCATATTACTGCCAAAGAAACCATGACCCCATTTTTCTTTTTTTTTTTTTCTTAAAGATTTTATTTATTGATTTGAAAGAGAGAGTGAGCCAGAGACAGGACAAGCCTGGGGAAAAGCAGATGGAGAGGGAGAAGCGGACTCCCCACTGAGCAGGGAGACCGACAGGAGGCTTGATCCCAGGACCCTGGAATGATGACCTAAGCCGAAGGCAGGTGCTTAACTGACTAAGCCACCCAGACGCCCCCATGACCCCATTTCTATTTTGATTTTACTACTGTATTTGTATCTTCTTAACCCCTAAGAATTAAAGCCCCTAAAGTAAGAAGGACAAGTTAGAGAAAACTCTTTAATAACAGAAAAATAAACCTAATGTTGAATTAAAAAAAAGAATATTCCAATACAGCAATGCCAATCCTAAAACTGGAATTTTCTACGATTAAATACTTTACTCATTGTATGCTTCCCTTCTATAATAACATATACTCATATATAAATATAACGAAAACATAAATATTTCAGCAAATGCTTACATCCAGGACACTTTACACATAAAATAACACAGAGGCACCTGGGTGGTTCAGTCTGCTAAGCATCTGACTCTTGATCACAGGATTTTGAGTTTAAGCCCTGCACTAGGCTCCACGCTGGGCATGGAACCTACTGAAACAAACAAACAAGCAAACAAAACACATGCTAGAGTATCAGATCATATGTGTTAAATTTTAGTCTGTAAAATGATCACCAAAAGCTGTTTACCAAAAAGCAATTCACACCAAAACCAAATGTTCCCTTTTCTTTCTCACTTCTATTTTACTTTGCAGATTCCAAATAAGCAATATACTTAAAAAAAAAAAGCTTTACAGAAATAAATTAAATTTAAATTAAATTAAAAGCATGTGTTTTTTGCAACTGAGTATCTTCATATTTACCAAATATCACTTGTGACTGGAAAAAGATATAGAAAGGCATACAACTGAGAATGTTCCTGACAAAAAGACCAACAGTTTCAGGAAGATAGCAGATAGCTCCCAGTTTGTTAATTAATCACAAAATACTGTAGACTGCCAGTCAAATTCCACAGATAATATTTAAAGCAAGTTTAGTGAAAAAACACTCTTCTTTGTTAGCACATTTCTAGAAATCATGGCATAATACCAATAATTATAAAGATTCCCTACTTTTTGGCCACGAACTGTGCCTCAAAAAAGTCATGATTACAACTAATAATTTATTCTATCCTCAAAGACTCCTTTTCACTTGTAATACTCATGATGATAAACTTCTTAGAACAGAAGACAAGACAGGATTTATGAAGAACTAAGACGTTTTCCAAAATCTACAACACTGTGAATGCATGACATGCTATCTGTACAGTATTTCTTGAGAAGGAGAAAAATTACTTAAAATCAGTTTCTCAGCAAGAAATTCAATAATCCAGACTTTGGATTCAGATAGCCAATTAACTAGATATCTTACTTTTTTATATTACCTTTGACCAGCATAAGGTTAAAATTTGAAATTGCCAGTAATACTTGATTTCTATAATACAACCCATCCTTAATAATTATAACACAAACACTGATTTTTTTCCTCCTTGAAAATAAGTCTTTGTGGATATTTCTAGCACAAAATAATAACCCTATCCCTACAAAATTACTTCTTGGCTTGAAGGTTATAGTCATACACTGTTAAATTCTAATTTTGATCTAAATGCACATTTTTTCATTTCAACAATAAGACTTTTGTTAACCAACACTATTGACTGCAGTGAAGGAACACCCTTAACTTAAGAATATTAGTTGGCCCTTGACCCCTGACTAACTCTACATAAAATCACCAAAAAGCAGACAAATTTAATGACCACTTTCACTGTTCTTCATATCACCATTATTAAATATTTTGATTCTTAATTAAAAAACGAGTTTTTAACTGTTTGCTAACCCATCACTTACATTATCATTTTCCACTAAATTTATTTCTAGACTGCACAGTAACATTTCTACCCTAGGTGGGACCTATTATAATTAATTGAATGGTTTTTATTTTTAGCATGCTGAATAACTATTAAACCTGCAGCTACATTATTGCTCCACTAGATGGGGCACAGGTAATGTGAAATTCACTGTTAGGAAAAATGCAGCTTCAAGGCACCCCTAGCCATACCTAGCTTCCTCCCCAATCAGGAAGACTTAAATAATAAGATATCTTTGGATGGGTAGGTCACATACCTAGAGGCATTAACTCCTGGAAACTATAATTAAAGCAGATAACCACAATATGAAATACTGATTACCCACACAGTTACATTTGCCTGCTCAGAAATCCCTAAGAAAACTGAATGAATGAATGGGGGGAAACTAATGTGAAGTGAACTGGAGGTGCTGATTAAGCAACCTGGAAGAGAAAAATAATGAATTACAAAGTAGTGAGAAGTAGGGAAAGCCTATATAGACACTTTATTCTGAAGTTAACTGCCTCTGTCTCATTATTTAACATGGTAACATATTTTCAGAAATTTTAAGAAAATGATTTAAAAGTATATTTGATTCAAATACACAAAGAAAATGCTTCCTCATAGAGAAGTCTGTGTGTGTAACAATACAGTATACCTTCTAACCCAGTTTGCTAAGTCAGTATAATAATTTTTCTTAATATGCCTTTTGAAGTCCATTAAATATCTGTCTGAAAACATACCTTGCAAAGTTCTTTATCTTGTTATTTCCTAAAGCGAAAATTTCTAAATTTTGTTATGGACTATGCTTGTACCCCCTTCCACACTTTCTCCTATTTATGTATTAAAACCTTACCCCCAGTGTGATAGTATTAGGAGGTAGGGTCTCTGGGGGTAGTTAGGGTTAGATGAGATCATGAGAGTGAAACCTGCTCTCAGTCTTGTGAGGATACAATGTGGAGGCCATGTGCAACCCAGAAGATAGTTATCAGAACCCAACTAAGCTGCCACCCTGATCTTAGACTTTCAGTCTCCACAACTGTGAGAGGAACAAATTTCTGTTGTTTGTAAGCCACCAGTGTATGGTACTTTGTTGTAGTGGCCTCAGCTAAGAAAACAACTAACAAACATAAAAGAATAAATATGAAAAAATACTTTAATGAATACAAGAAAAAGATTTTATTTCTAATCTCAACTCTATCAATGAATTATTCATTCAAATTGCTGATTTCATTAGACCTTTCATGTAATATTTACTAAATATCAATACATGTTGTTTTTTTCTTCCCTTTAGGACTTTATATTTTTAGGGATAAACAACTGAGAGCCACATACATGGGCCTCTCAATTTTTTTCTCCACTTTTACCAATTAGCTTATTTGGGGGGAAAAAAAGCCCAAATGTTTAAAATCTGCAAAGGAGAGCAAAAGACTGCTTTTAAAAAAAAACAGACACGATTATTTTACTCTCATCATGTCTGATACTCATGGTACTAGAAATTAAAAAAATAAGGAAAAAAGTCCCTTCATTTTATGATTCTTAACTATCCTGCTTTTCTTTAGTCTCTAGTTAAGCAAATCCCTGCTTAATAAATTATCTTGGAATCTAGCTATCATTTATATTAGATTTCCCTTTAAAAATAAACTGACATATGATGACGTCTTTAAAGTGTATTTAAAACACTGAAAATTCAAAAGAAATACTGAAAAAAAAGAAAATTCAAAAGAAATAATGTTAAATAATATAAACATATATTATATACATATTATAAAACATGTTAAATAAAAAATGATTTATAAAACAGTATATCTACTATGATTCCAAGTTTATTTTTTTTATTTTTTTTTTTTAAGATTTCATTTATTTATTTGAGAGAGAGAAAGAGAGACCATGAGAGGGGAGAGGTCAGAGGGAGAAGCAGACTCCCCGCCGAGCAGGAAGCCTGATGTGGGACTCGATCCTGGGACTCCAAAATCATGACCCGAGCCGAAGGCAGCCGCTCAACCAACTGAGCCACCCAAGTACCCCCCAAGTTTAATTTTTAAAATATGAAAAGAATGGAAAGATATACATAAAAATGTTGGCAGCCACTTTCTGTTTATAATTTTTCCCATTTTTTTTGTTTTTTTCTTTGAATTTTCAACAAAGAATTTGCACTACTTTCATTTAATCAGGAAAAATATTTATATTAACATCATTGTTTAAGTTATAAAATAGCCTGTTACAAAGATATTTTTATAAATGCATATTACAAATTATTGAAATGTATCAATATGATTTCTAAGAAAATGAAGTCTGATTATTTCAACTTTCTCAAAAGGTACAGAAGTCCTTTCCTTGTATAAGCTCTCACTCTACTGGTGACATAGAGAATATACTTATTCTGACATTTCTGAGTACAGTTATTGCATTATTTTCTACAAGCACTAGAGGGCAGGATTTTCACTATAAAACTCAGTTTCATCAATTAACTCTATATTATATCTGCCTTTGTTGTCTGGTTTCTGTTAATATGCCATCATCTATCACTATATTTATTATATGCCTTTTTTGGACTGTGTCTGTATCAACATATGGTAATTTTAAATGACAGTTTCACTTATGGCCTTGAGTATTTAATAGTTGATTTATAATATATAAAATTAAATTACCAATTTACAAATTGAAAGAAATTCAAATATATATATATGTGAACATAATGTACACATTTTAAAACTGTGGCTCTAGGGCTGTATTAAGAAATATGCAATCTGAGTCTCGAATCTGACACTACCTCCTATTAAAATTGAATGAGTAAGAGCAGCTGGCTGGCTTAGTCAGTGAAGCATGAGACTCTTGATCTCAGGGTTGTGAGTTCTACCCCTATATCTGGTGTATAGATTACTTAAAAAAGTAAAATCTTAAAAAAAAAATTGAATGACTAATAACACACTGAAAACAGAGGTCTATCAATACTGGTTCTAGTTTAATACAAAATGCAAAGATAGGGCACCTGGATGGCTCAGTCGGTTAAGCATCTACTTTTGGCTCAGTTCATGATCCTGGGGGGCTTGGGAATGGAATACCACACTGGTCTCCCTGCTCAGTCGGGAGTCTGCTTCTCCCTCTCCCTTTGCCCCTCTCCCGCTTGTACTAGCCCTTTCTCTTAAACTCTCTCTCAAACAAATAAAATCTTTTTAAAAATGCAAAGACAATTTTTTAAAAGGATTTACTCATTTATTTTGAGAGAGAGAGCATGTGTGTACACGCACGAATGAGGAGGAGGAAGGGCAGACGGAGAGGGAAAGATTCTGCAGCAGACTCCCTGCTCAGCACAGAGCCCCACATTGGGCTCTGGGGCTGGATCCTATGATCCTGAGATCATGACCTGAACCAAAAACCAAGAGTCAGATGCTCAACCAACTGAGACACCCCAGGTACCTTGAAATGCAAAGATGATTTTTAAGAAATTAGTTAAATACCCACAGAATTCCAGTTTTTAAATAGAATACTGAAATGCTTTTTTCTCTAACTCCAAAAGCTTCTAATATCTTTAAGGCTTTTGAATTCTGGTGGGGGTAGAAGAGAATCTGCAAGGGAAAATGATATTCCAGGAAGAGAAAACAGCAAGAGTAAAGTCATGGCATCTCAGAAGTACAGTTTATTCAAGGGATGCCAGGGTAATATGATTATGTGGATACCGAACAGGGTGCACTGGAGAAATAGCTAAAGATAAAGCTGGAAAAGTATGGTAGGATCACTTGGGGAAGGACTGTTCTGCTGTACTTGGAAGTTGACATCAGTTTGAAGGCAGTGAGAAAACCACTGAAGGCTTTTAAACAAGGAAGAGTGTGACTAAGATCTGCTTTTACAGAGGTAACAATATACAGGATGAATTTGAAAAGTGAAAGCTTGGAGTAGGGGAGATGACGGATTGAACGTCACTGGCTAAGGCCTTAAAAAGGGCAAAAACACTGAGGGTACAAAGACAAAGTATTCCAATAACATTCCAAAAGGCAAAGGATATCCATTTGGCAAAGGATAAATGCAGTGAAAAAGCATTTCAAGCCTTGATAAGTGAATGGAGACTGATGTCTTAAAGACAGGCTGGGGTCTTAATAATTTTAAGTGCAGGGTGCGTTCTGATATTCAGGCTGCAAGATCTATTAAATAGCTAGGAATCAGGAGAGAAGTGAGCTATAAAGAAATAAAAGGAAAAAAATATGTAGATTATGATTTTTGGTCGCCTATGAAAGGAGCCTAATTATATTATCAACATTAGATGCACATCCCTTGTTACCAAGTAATTAATATCATCGAGCAGCAGGAGTATAAATTTGAATTGAACAGAATATTGCATAGCAAAATAAACTTAGCAACTGAATGGTACTCATGTAAACTCTGGGATGGTATTGAGCTGTTGGGTATAACTTAATCAATTTAGATTATTAATTACTCATCAATGACTTCTAACACATATACAAAATTTATTGCCAAGGGTATGATTTATGTTTCATATACAGTACAGAGATTTGTTAAGATGTTTAAAATATATACACATATTACAACTGAAGTGAAGCCAGAAGTTTTAAAGATCTATTTATAAGATAGAAAAATATGAGTTTACTTATAATAAGAGCTGGTAATACAATGATTATTAATAAGTATTGTTAGTAGTAAACTTCATATTTACAGAGTCCCTCAAATAGATTTTATTTGATCTCTACAAGCTGTCCATGAAGTAAGCTGAAGCTGGTAGTAATAACAGCAATAATAACAACAATACTCTGGTAATATACATATCTTAAACTAAAATTTATTTCCTACTCTTCACCTTTTCCCCAACCCCTCAGTTTATAGAATTCTCTTATTTGGAAATTTACAGTATTTAAAACCTGAGCTTTCCTGACATAAATAAACTAGATTAGAACACTGCCTACTCAATTTTCTGAAAGTCTTTGAAATACAGAAAATACAGATCAAAGAAATTTATTGTTGTTCCACAATGAAATGCATCTAATTTGATCTAGAGATATAAACTGGGTGTCATAAATGCTTGCTAATTATTAAACAAAACTGAAATCTAAGGAAAAGTCTAATCCAATTATTAAACTGATATTAATCTGACCATTTATACATGCATTTAGTAAGACATTCACATTGCTGGTATAAATTTAGCCTTCATAAACTGTTTAAATGAAATTCCATCCCAAAAGGATAAATAGCAATCAAAGTTCCTTACTTTTTTAGATCATTTCTTGAATTTCATTTTTTAAACAACCATTACATTATCTAGGTAAGGAGTTTAAAATATTCTCCAGTTATCTAAAGGCTGAGCCCAACTGAAAACCTTAAGTCATTTATATTTTATAGAGGCAGGGACCTCAACATGTTATCTTACATAAAGCAGCCTCTTGCTCTTATCTGCTTTAGCATTTCAACAGAATTGAAATGAGTTAAAAAGAAGAAACAGGAATACTTACTTGAACTTGGCTGGTGAAAGAGGAGTAGGAGGAAACATTCCTGGTTCAAAAGAATCAAAATAAGTCACTGTCCAAGAAAAGCTACAGCAGGAGAATCCAGCAGAGAGAGATATTATAAGTAGAGTCCAGAATCCTTAATGGGAAGAGAGGAGAAAAACTTAATTATTAACACCAAAGCAATTTAAAGTAAACCAGTATCTTCATGTTCAAAAGATTATGTGTATTTTTTAACTTCTGAACTTCCTGTAGGTAACATGTAAGAGATTTGAGCTTAGTACAAGCAAACTCATGCAAAAGCATAAAATAATAAATTAGAAGTCATATCATTTAGGGGCGCCTGGGTGGCACAGTGGGTTAAGCGTCTGCCTTCAGCTCAGGTCACGATCCCAGAGTCCTGAGATTGAGCCCCACCACTGGGTCTCCCAGTCAGCAGGCAGGGAGTCTGCCTCTCCCTCTCCATCTCCCCTCTCCCCAGCTCATGCTCTCGGCTCACTCTCTTTTCAAATAAATAAAATCTTTTAATAAAAGAAAAAAATAAGTCATATCATTTAACATTTTATCATTTCAACTATAAGTTAATAACATAAAATAATTAAAAATAAATAACATTTTAATAGTTTAATATTTCTATTATTTAACATGGGGAAAAGAGTACAAATTCAACTTAAGAATATAACTTATCTTCAGCTTTATAAAATTCAACTATAGGAAAAATGGTCAAAATACTTCACTGTTAAAATGTTTAGACATTTTTCATTTACTTTGTGAATCATAGCTTGCTATCTTTTATTACCTAGTATTACGTGATTCCTTTCTTTCCATATCATGCACTTTTGACATAAGAATTAATTTTATGGTATCTACTCTTTACAGCTTTCCTATAAACATTATAAACCTCATTGGATTCTTTTTTCCTCAGTGTATGAACAAAGGTTAACTCCCAATTTAAAATGGGTTAGGACCCTAGGTTCTAGTTTCAAAGTGGAACACTGCAAGATTTTCTCAAAGAACTCTAAAGTCAAAAGCATGGTATTATATTGGATGCATGGAAGGGGTAAAAGAGAAATGGAAGAATAAGGGAAATGAACAAAGTGAGAATAGAGGGAATAAATTAGACAGTTTTTAAGATTTACTTATTTATTTGAGAGAGAGAGAGAGAGAGAGTGAGAGAGGGAACACAAGCAGGGGAGTGGGAGAGGGAGAAGCAGCCTTCCCACCAAGCAGGGAGCCCCATGCAAGGCTCATGACCTGAGCTGAAGGCAAACACTTAATAACTGAGCCACCCAGTTGCCCCAATTTGACAGTTTTTAGATACATATTCAAACTGCCTCTTTAAGAGAGTTTACTATGCCAAGACCACTGATGACTGCGTGTCAGAGGCCTCAGTAGTACCGGGAGGGAGGAAAGGTTGAGAAGACTACAGTTGAGAATGACTTATGAAATACCAAATTTCCTAGCTGCACAAAATGTGCAACCAAGATGTCTTTTAGCAAGTAGGTAAGAAATATGTGCATCTGTCTGTTTATAAACCATACAAAGCCCAGTAATAGTCTTATAAAACAGCTAAGAGACAAACTCACAGCAATGAAGTATTATGAAATACTGTGGCAATCTATTTTTTGAAAGATTAACCTTAATTTTTTCTCACTAGTTCCCTTTCCTTTACCCTTTCAAAGAGATAACAAACTGTACACTCATGGCCCCAGAAGGATGTGAGAAAGAGAAACAGCCACAAGGTCTCTTTGGTTTTGATGTTGCAAAATGATTAAGCAACCTAGGATAGATATAAGCAAGAGGATAGATCAACACAAAATATCTTGAATACACAGTAAAGATAATGAGTTGATTGGGATACAAATAAAATGTCTGTGTAGAACAGGGAGAAAGAAAGACAGGGTTTAATGCACAGGTGAGAAAGATTTCTCCTTGTTTGAAGAAAGTGGTATGTCTGCTCTTGTGTGTATGTATGGAGAAGAGGGGTAGTACTGCTGGGTCTTCCTGGCAGAGCCATGGAGAGGCCACACAACAGTCCAGAGGGATTACAGGATCTTCGAGATGGGCCCAGAGCCAAGTCTACAGATGTCCCTCCCCTAAGTGGGGCACAGAAAGAGCAGATGGTGATGTGGCTGTAAAAATGCGACATCTGACAGGCCATCCTTACCAGAAAGCAAGATGTTTCAGCAGTAACTAACTCATTTGAGCAAATGTTTTGAGGAGTAGGTTGCACCCCACCCCAATGTCCCGGCATAGTGTCACACTTCAGAACCTTAACCCAATCTGAGACTAGGCAGACAGAATCTCAGCAGAGACTGAGGTACAACCTTTCTGCCAACACAGTGCGATACGGGACCAAAATAAAAATTGTAAGTGTACTTAATGTACAGCTACAACTTAAGGAATGGTTATTCTGCCAAATAGCTATTACTTGTTATTATTTAGATGAATACTGCTAAAGGCGAGAAAATAATTGACAAGTTTACACTGTTTAATATTATATAATACAAGTCTGCAGAACAAAGATAGTAATTATGAAAAATCAAATATCTGGGGACTGTTGTGGAATGATGGAAACTTCTAAATATCTAAAAAAAGGTGAGAAAGACATAAAATAACAGATTAAAAATTTACAAAGTATGAGGCTCTCTAGAGTCCATTAAGCTTTTTCATTCAGGTTCTTTAACAGAACACCTGTCAAAATTGATACAAGAATATCCTTGAGTTTTCAAAACTGAGCACTATTCCCCAATCTAAGTGTTTGCCTCATTTTGGGCTTTCTTATTTTATATTCACTTTGAACTAATCAAAAGTTACACCACTGATAAAAGTAGATTCACAGTGAAAGGTCTACAAAAGTACACAGTAATATCATAGTCTAAAAGTGCTTATGCTTCAGAAAGTGACTCAATTTGTTTGTGAACAAGCAGAAAAGCCATACAAGTTGGCAACTAGCAACAACTGAATCTTAACAAGTCCCCTCCTCCAGAATCCTGAAGTCAAAAACTTGACAACTAATGCTACGTAACTCCATTTTACCAAGAGTTAACATAATTTGTAAACAGTACAAAAGCATATAAAAGTTAAAGTCTTCCTACCTCAATTAACCAATTCCACTCCTAAAAGCAATCGGAATTCTCACCAGAAAAACTGTCCTGTGCTTTGCTACTCTCACATAATGATGAGACCTTTTATATCAGTACACACAGCCACAATTCTATTGCATAATTTATGATTCTACCATTTTTAAAAGATTTATTTATTCATTTGAGATAGGGAGAGTGACTAGGGAGAAAGAATTGAGATATAGAAAAGATCACTAAAATCCCATGATGTATCTTAGATTTATAAAAGGATCCAACAGACCAATATTTCAAGATTAAATAAGCTTCATTCCATCAAAAACATAACTAGTCTCTGGAAGATGCCCCAAGAAAGAATAAAAGTCACGAAACACCCATTTTACAAACAGTATTGTTCAAGAGAATTAAAAAATGGGTCCAATAGACCTTGACTTATATTGAGCATTCAAACATGTAGCCAATTAAGTGACTTCAACTTTGAGTAGGTAAGGATAGGTTTTGAGATCTTTTAATTTTGAAAAAAGAAAATCTGCAGGATTTTGTTATTGATTATGTCAGGTTTGTGAACTACTAGACCAGTGATTCTCATGAACTAAAAGCATAAGCATCACCTAGAAAATTTATTAAAAATGAAGAATTTGTGGGTTCCATACCACACCTACTGAATCAGAAACTCTAGAACAGGTGAAGTCTAGTAAGATAAGTTTTACGTCTTCCAGCTAATTCTAATGCCAGTTCAAGTTTTACTTCATTAGCCTAAGAAACATCTCCCCAGATCCCAATTTCTTGGGGATTAGAGTTCCCAATGTGGGCTTCTCATTACACTTCTATGTAGTAAGGAGACCTGCAATGATTTTTAAGACAAATAATTTGGCTGCACAATGATAATTCTTGCTAATAACCCATATTATTTCTGCCTTACTGTTGTGCAAAGCTATCTAGTGACATAAAAATTTTAACATACATTGTTGTGAATTTTGGTTCAGAAGATAATTTATATGAATGAATGCAGGAAGGCTGGCAATACTAGGTGAAGTAACACATGTAAAAAATAAAGTTTGGCATACCGTAAAGGTTAAAAGTATCATTAATTGCTGAATGTTACTTATATTTTTCTAAGCTTAAATTTGTGCTTATCTTTAAACAAAGTTTTTCTTTTTTAAAAATTAATTATTTTTATTAACATGTAATGTATTATTTGCCCCAGGGGTACAGGTCTGTGAATCACCAGGCTTACACATTTCACAGCACTCACCAGAACACATACCCTCCCCAATGTCCATGACCAAGCCACCCTATCCCTAAACCCCTCACCCCCAGCAACCCTGTTTGTTTACTGAGATGAAGAGTCTCTTATGGTTTGTCTCCCTCCAGATCCCATCTTGTTTCATTTTTCCCTCCCTACCCCCCACAACTCCCCACCTTGCCTCTCAAATTCCTCATATCAGAGATCATATAATAATAAACAAAGTTTTTCTTATTGAGAGTCATTGTCATTAATTATAGAAAATAAAAAGATCTAAAACTCAGGTAAATTATCTAAAATTTTGGTTGCATCTTTCCGGTACTTTTGGGCTTTTGTTTTTCTCCTTTTTTGCCTTAGTCGTCATTCTTCAACTAATATGAATAAGCAATACACAAAATTTTACAAACACAGCCACAGGAGAACATATTTGTGAAATTTTCAATGATTACTTCAGTTACCCCACCCAGCTGCAGAGAGCACTATATTATATCCTTAATACATACTGGCCTCAAATTACAACGCTCAATACATTCACTGAAAATAGTTTAAGTTCACAGTTTCAGTCATTTTTCACTGTAAGGAAGAAACTGAGTGGTTGTTTTCAACCTGTGCCTTTCTAAGAGAAACGCGTCATCTTCCAAGGCATCCTTTCTCTTGGAAATTTTTACCAAGATTCTAATGTTCTATCTTATGAAATCATGAGGGTAGAGTCTCACTTATCTCTTGGTAGAATAAATAACTGATAAACTCTTCAAATGAATTGTCTTCATCTTTGATTGAACTCAGTATATATCAATCATCTCTGTAAATGTTCACAAGCCTATAAACATCTCAATCATAAAGGAGAACTAAATGGGTAGCTTAAAAACAAGAATATACCTGGGTGGCTCAGTTGGTTAAGCAACTGCCTTTGGCTCAGGTCATGATCTCAGAGTCCCGGCAACGAGTCCCCCATTGGGCTCCCAGCTCCATGGGGAGTCCGCTTCTCCCTCTGACCTTCTAAGCTCTCATGCTCTCTCTCATACTCTCTCTTAAATAAAAATCTTAAAAAACAAACAAACAAACAAACAAGAATAGCCCCTGACAATGCAAAATGCTACAAATCTGGTCTTAGCCACAAGAGAGACTTAATGTTAACTATTAACTAGTAGATGTCAAGAGTGACAAGTACCAAAAATCTTTTCAGACTGAAGGAACTCCATGAAGTCAATTACAATTCCTGTATGGAATACTTAGGACATGTATATTAAAAGTACTAGTCCTACATTTAATTTAATGACAGTAGTCTTAGGTTAAGCATTTTCCGGTAATAGCATATCTTTCTGTTTTTCTTATGTGCTTATTTCAGGCTTGCCTCAAATAAAAGGTCATTTCATCATACCCTGTAGTAAGACATGAAAAAAAATGTAAAAATTGGAAATAGAATTAAGTATGTGAAAAGTTATAAAACTTGGAAAATGTGACGGATACAAAAGTTAATGTACAAAAATTAAATAATTCCTATTTTTGTTTGCTTTTTTAAAAAAAAGATTTTATTTATTTATTTGACAGAGATCACAAGTAGGCAGAGAGGCAGGAGGGTGGGGGAGGAGGGGATTAGGCTCCCTGCTGAGCAGAGAACCCAACCCCAGCCAAGGGCAGAGGCTTTAACCACCGAGCCATCCAGGTTCACCTAATTCCTGTTTTATATTAATGCAATCAATTTGGCCTGAGAATAACCTTTAGCAGGAAGGACTAAAATGTGATTTAACTAAGTAAACTTAAGTTTTATTTATCTCCCTGAAAAACAGGCTTACAGTAGGGGATGGTTTGTAGGACAATTATAAAAGGAAAGTCCTTCTAATGCCACCTAGGGATGATTAAGGGAGATGAGTTCCAAAACCAGATGACAGCATTTCTTACATCTTCCTGGCTGGTCTACCTCACCAATGAAGAGGAACATTGATAGCATAACCCTATTAACCATTAGGATCAATTAACTCCCCAAATGCACTGATACCATGCTCATCATTAATCCTTTTTTGTTTAAATTATAAACAAAAAGAAGAGTTTCCCAAGAAGACTGCTTTCAGGCAAAGATGACAAGAGAATGGCAGTGTTGCAGATCCTTTCAAAGTCAGGTTTCTTAAGAGGCATTCGGACTTATATCTTATTAGTCTGTCACTAGTCAACTTGCAAGGATTTTAACTGCCTTTAAACACTTTTTAGGTGTGATTCTACTGACTGGCTGGTTCAGTCAGTAGAATGTATGACTCTTGATCTCATGGTTGTAAGCTTGAGCCCCATGTTGGGTATAGAGATTACTTAAAAATAAAATCTTCAAAAACAAAAAAACCCCACACTTCTTTAAAAAAAAAAAAAAAAAAAAAAAGAGAGATTCTTACCCTGCAAAACGATTTCTTAAACTGTGGGGTATCAAAATCACCTATAAAAAATGAAGATTCTTGGACTCTACCCTGAGCTGAAACAAAACCTAGAGATACTTTTTAAAAGAAAGTCCAGGTGATTCTTAAGCATACTAAAATGAGAGCTGTTGCTAAAATTTGCTCTTAATGAGCTACGCCAATCTTGGACCAGGCTTAAATTGCAATAAAAAAATCTGCAGTGTGCAAAATTTTTATTACTCTTTCTAGAAAGAGAACTCTTTCAAGGGAGAGTAGCTACTATGCTTATATATTTGATTCTAAAAACCAGGTGATTCTTAAAGATTTGAGGCAATTTTCAGTAAAATTTAAATAGGAATCACAGAAATATAAAGATAACAAGTATGAACAATAACAATTACAGCAAAAAAAGGGTAATACACAAAACAAACATTATATTTACCTATGAGGTACCTAGCAAACAAGGCAAAGTAAGTGCAATGAAATACAACAAAATTAGTAGGATTTAAAAGGCTACATTCTGCTTTTCCTGTAAAGAGTGGACAAATTCAACACAGTTTTTATTAAAGATTGTTTCTTCATGTAAAAACTTTTATATCAATTGTAAACAGGTAAGGATATAATTCCACAGGCATGACTTCACAGATAAGCTAATGTAGCAATCCTGCTTCATATCTAAGCTAACTCAAGGTTGATTTGATTGCAAGTCAAAATTTGAAAAAAAAAAAAAAACTGGCCTACTTTCAACAATCAGCTGTCTCAATTAGACTTTTAACTGGAGGCTAGTAGTCAAGTCAAAACATTCTTCTGCAGAGAGGTTATACTGTATTTTCTCCCAATGGAAGAGAATTCCAGCTTGGAACAATATAAGTGTTATTTCAGTAACCTCAACTTTATAGGTGCTTAATCATCTTGGCACTGCTTCTCTGAGACAAGTTAAGAATTCTATACTCTTCCGACAGAAAAGCATTTTCTATTACACATTACAATGAATAAGAATATTTGTTATAACTATGCCCACTTTAAAGTTATCCCCAGGTAAGTGACTGAATTAGTTCACCAGATGTTGAGTATACTCTCTATCTGACCACTAAAGCATTGGTTCAAAATAAGGATTTTTGTTTTGGCATAACTATTGTTTAGTAGGGTTTTTTGGCCACAAAGATACAGTAATTTCTCCTCACTACTGAGATTGCTCCTGAATCTTGAAAGTGAATTCATGCCATGAGCAAACACTTAATGATCTTCGTATTAGCTGTCATAGTATTAGGTATCTATCAGGCACATCCAAAAGTATTATCAGACTAACTGGAAGTAGAAAAAGAAGCAGGAAAATGACAAAGCCTTATTACATTCCTTTTGATATTGAACAAGCCATTCCTTCAGATGACAAGTGCCACCCTATGTTTTTCATAAATGTGAATGAAGTTTTCTAACTTTTAAATAGCAACACAGAATTCATGCCTAGTTCTTAAGATTCTGTTCTATTCTTGTGACATCAAGTTGACAGATCAATAAATGCTATGAAAAGCCTCATAACCTTGGCTGTTTTTAGAGATGAAACAGTGTAACAACATACGCTGATAAAATGTGTAACTATAAAGTACATTTTCTCATGCAAGAAGTTGAGAAGACCAAGAAAAGTTTTCATGGGACTAATTTGTTTCTATATTTTGAATATAAAGGTATCCTCTTCTGCAAAATCAGTCAGACTGTATTTTCTATCATTGTGGGGCATTACTCTTGAAGAGATTAAATAGGTCAGCTAAAATTAGGAGAGGGGGTGACATGCAGGATAGGATCTCAACTATTTTTTTTTCCAATTCAGAATGGTTAATTGAATAAATTACAGCAAACAGGAGTAAAATATCCCAAACCAGTAAAGCTCTGGATGCTTCAAAATCATTCTGGCAGGAAGAGATAAATCAAGATAAATAACCCTTGAAGTTTTCACTAGTAATCTGTATGGTATTCTTTTTTTTTTTTTTTTTTAAGATTTTATTTATTTATATGACAGAAATAGAGAGCAAAAGCAGGGTTAGCAGCAGCCAGAGGGACAGGGAGAAGCAGGGACCCTGGGATCATGACCTGAGCTGAAGGCAGATGCTTAAGGACCGAGCCACCCAGGTGTGCCTCTGTAGAGCATTCTATAGACATTCTATAGAAACTCAAGTCTGACTCTTCGTTGTCAATAACCTGTACAAGTATGCCCAATACTTACTACCTTTTTTTAAAAACAAGTTGCTTATAGGAGATATAAATTTAAATTTCTCCTGAGGTCTGCTTAAGATGTCATCTTTGCTAAATTCATGAAGAAGTTTTTTTGTATGTTTTTAATTCCTGGGAAAAGGTATAGGGAGACTTTTCCAGAAAGTAGCAAGAAAATGTTAAATAGTCTCTGGGTCTTTGTCACATACAGTTATATTCAAACTATATTTCTAGTGTGTGTGGTGTATACCCACACACACCAAGTATATATATAAAATCTAATAAAATTTACCACAAACACAAATAAAAAAATTAAGATTGAATGAATTGAACAAGTGATTAAGTATTTTACCCGAAACTTTGTAGTTTAAACATGATCTCGAAAAATAAAAATGAACTCAAAAGCAAATCGAGTGACAGTTAAGTTATACCTAATAGCCCAGTGTCTATGTCCTCTTCAGTCTTTAAATTCTCAGCATGCAACTCTGTAAATACAAAAAAAGAAGGCTTGAGTAAAAAAGATGATTTTACAATTTGAATAGCTTAAAGGCTGGGAAAATATTGTGGACCTGTGGAAACTGCTGTGGAGTCAGAAACAAATGGGTCCAAATTCTGATTCCATATACCAGCTATGAACCTTCAGTATGCAAATAAAGCATTTATGAGTCAACGGCCATATATACACAAAGCTTCTTAGAATTATTGTGAAAATATTTTAAGTTTATTTATTTAATCTCTACCCCCAATGTGGGGCTCAAACTCAAAACCTCAAATCACACATGCTCTTCTGTCAGCCAGGTGCCCCTAAAAATATTTTATGCAATGCAAATTACATAGCATATTAGATTCCTTTCTTCCATTCTCAAAAGTAAGCACAACTCAATGTCTTCTACAAAGGATTCCGCTTACCAAGTTTTGTGACTTAATGATATAAAGGAAATCTCTCACAGCACAAGGGAAATAACTTACAAAACTCTCTCCAAGATACAGTGGAAAAAGAAGGGAGTGAAAGAGTAATGAAACACTGTTAAACAATGTTAAATATGAAACACATATTTAGCATTGACAGTTTACACCCACGATCATTGTATAAAGAGATTCACATTTACTCTAAACTGCCTTGTGTATGAAAATCAAGCCTAAGTTGTTCGCTGCCATCTGCAGCCCAGTAGGAGCTTGGAAGCAATGAGTTAAAAATTAAAACTGGAGTTAAGCTGATTTAATTCTATTTAGTGAAAAAAAAAAAAAAAAAACTAATACTTGGGTGGCAACTTGTTGGGTGCTTCTCACAGAACTAAAGTAGTTTTTGTTTTAATTTTTGTTAGTAACCTGGCCAAAGTCACACACGAACGAGAACTGAGATTTAAACTCGGGTCTGATTCTTTCCACTGTAAAATAAATATCCAGCCATATAGTTTACAGGATAAACCTTGAAAATTTTTTCACAGTACATCTCTTTCTATTCCAATTTGGTTGATACTTAAAACTTCACACTCAAGAAAATAAAACTAAGAATCAGAGAATAGGTTATTTAGGTCCTGTTATAAAACTTCACCACGACACTCTGTTGAAAACCTAATACAAAATCAAGAGGTGCTAATTATTTTACCTGTAAAAGTTGAACTTTTGGCTGTGGGATGGAAATCCGTTCTTTCTGGAATTCTGTGCGTGTACACAATTAGTGAATAGCATACCTCTAACCATTTGTGGATTAAATAAAGTCTTTGAATATGTATAGCCTATTTTAATCACACACTTTTCACCCTCTTTTAATGACTGTTGTCCTCCATAATGCTTAATTTTGTCAACATTTCACCCCAAGTGTTCACTGACTCTACCGTCTCTTCAAGAATACCCATTTAATCAAGACCCTTTCTGAAAACGGGTCTCCTAAGCTCGCACCAGGGTGCTCCACCATTCAGAAAACAAAACAAAACAAAAGGAGATGAGCAAAGAAAGGTGCCAGTGAGGACTCTGGGTGAAAGCCACTCCCAGCTTGCCGGCCTTTGATGGGGAGGAGACAGATGAAAGGCAAGACCCACGTCCAAGATCAACTTTACTCTGGACAGACTTTCAACGCGGGAGCTTCAGTACCTTTTACGATCAGGTAGGCGATGGCGAGGAGGAAGGCGAGGAGGATGGCGAACAGCAGCGAACAAAGAATTGAGAGGACCTGGACCGGCCACCGTCGAGCCTGGGCTCCGTCGTCCGCCACCGCCGAGAAAATGCCATTGCGCTTATCGGGCAGAACTGGAGACCCGTCCCCGTCCCGCCCAAATAGCGAGCCCTTCCTAGGCTCCGACGACGCCCCGGCCGAGAACTCCGCCCGCAGGTCACGGGCCACTTGGTCGCATCCGTCCTCCTCGTCCACTTCACCCTCACCCCAACTATCCCCCTGAGTGAAAGTGGAAAACGCGGGCCGGGAAAACGTGACAGGGGTGTCGAGACGTCGGCGTAGAGCAGCCGAGCGCCGCCCGCCCTCCACGAACGACATGGCGGGAAAGACGAGCGGGCCCGCGGAGGTCGAGAGACTCCCACCCGCCCCGCCCCGCGCTCGCAGCAGCCAATCAGCGGCCAGGCCCCCCCCACAGCCTCCACCACCCGGCACTGGCGCGCAGGGGAGGCGCAGAGGTACGCAACTGGGCGGGGAAGGTGCAGTGGGACCTAAAGAAAGGCTGGGCGCCCCTGGGCCAGAGCACGACCCCAGATCAGTAGGAAGAAAAGGAAGCAGAGAAGTGCGCAGAAAGAGCCAAGCCGAGGCTAAAGGTAGCCAAGTCTCCTCTCCCTGCAGTGCTTCGTCCCGGCCAGAGACCTCCGCCACGGCCGCGTCACCTCTAGGCAAGCGCGCGCCCCAGTAGCACCAAAGCCGCATCTTCTCGACGCCCGGTCCTAGCGCCCGCCCATACCCTCTCGGATTCACATTTCCCAATCGATTTGCTTTCTCCCTTCTTCTGCTATACGCTCCTATTTTTCTCTGGCCCCGCTCTTCCCTGCCTAACTGCCCTTCTCTCTTTTCCTTTTGCATTGTTCTTCCCGCCCCATCACAACTTCCCTCCACCCTGCTCGACACGCCTCCTTCCCGCCCCCTCCTCGGGCTTTCCAGCTGGTGCGTACGGAGCTCGAACCCTCGCCTAAGGAGCCCCTCCTCCTCTCCTGTTCCCCGCCCCCTCTCCTCCTCGAGCACCGCGCGCGCACGCGCGCGCACCCGGCCCCCGCCACCGCTAACGCTAGAAGCTGCTTACCCCACCCCCACCCCACCCCACCCCGGGCAGCCTCAGGTTTGTGGGGCGTACGTAACTCGGGCGGAGGGAGTGAAGGTGGCAGGCCCCAACTGCCCCACCCCCTACGGGGTGAGGTGGTCTAAGCTCGGGAAGCTGGGACACCGCTGTCTTCCCTTCCCCAGGGAAAGTTGGTGGAGTTTTCCCGGCGGAGGCGCAGAAACTTCCTCCGTCCCCCTCCCCCCCCGTCCATGCAGGCGACGCCGAGTGAGGCTGAGGCTGGGGGCGAATCGCCGCAGAGCTGCGTGTCGGCAGCGCATTCTGATTGGACAGTGGGGAAGCCTGTCAGCTTATTGGCCCCGCTGATCCCTCCCCGTAGCGCAGGGCAGCCTTTAACCTTTGGCCCCAGCGGGCGCCAGCCACTCAGATCGCTTCTTGTTGGTATGTGTAGCGGCAGTGGCCGCCGGCGGAGCAGTCTGAGCCCGACGATGAGGCCGGGGACGGGAGCGGAGCGTGGAGGCCTCATGGTGAGTGAAATGGAGAGCCATCCTCCTTCGCGGGGTCCCGGGGACGGGGAGCGGAGATTGTCCGGCTCAAGCCTCTGCTCCAGTTCTTGGGTCTCTGCTGACGGCTTCCTGAGGAGACGGCCCTCGGTAAGGGATCGGTGGAGCAGGGGGAAAGCGGCACAATGAAAAACGAAGTCAGAGAGGCAGGAAGCTTTTTCCAAAAGGAGAAGAAGATGAGAGTGGACGAAGAAAGAGCTCGAGATGGTGGGCTATGTAACGAGGAGGAGAATTGGAGAGTGGGGATGCACAAAGGGAAGAATGTGGGTCCCTGGAAGTTCTTACTGGGCTTGGCCTAGACAGATACGCGGTGGAGGTGCTGGGCCTTGGGCGGGGTGAGCGTTTTGGAGAGGTAGGCCCGCTGTAGCGGGGCGGGGGGAGGCGGAAACTTGATTATGTAGACTTTGAAAGAGGTTGCCAAAATCTGTTTTCACCAGTAGTAGTGGTGGTTGCAAGGGATACAGCTGGGAAGATTGGCAGGGGATAATTAGCTGGTTTTAAGACCTGGAACAATGGGCACAAAGGTAAAGAAATAGTTGTCTTTTAAAAGGGAATTAAAATGGAAATGTTAGTTGTTTGTATTTAGGGTCTTTGAGTGATAGACCTTAGTCTGAATTTTTTTTTTTTTTCCCAGAAGTAATTTTCCTTGTGTTGAAGATTCTTCTAGGAAGTACTGTGTTCATATGTTAGGAGTTAAGTGTCCCTGGGTACCCATAATGTTTGTGTTCTGTTAAGACCAGCTCTTATCTGAAATAATTTGGAAAATCCTCGTTTCAAAGTTTAAAATTAACTTAAAAATAAATTTAATAATAGTTATTGTTAAGATAATAACTAGTTATCTGCTGTGTGAAATAGAACAGAGTTGCGGTTTTTCACCCATAACAGTTTTTAAATTGGTTTTCACATGTTCCTCAGGTTTAGTAAGCTAACTGATGATTAAAGCAGGCTGCTCCGAAAAATAAAATATATACTCTAGCTGTCCAGTAATTATCTTAATTTTTCCCATTTTGGTAAGTTGCAAGCTCATTATGAATATTGGTGGGTAGTGCATTTTGTTTAAGACAAGGAAGTATAAGCTAACCCAGTAACTGAATCACACATTCATCTAATATTAAAGCACTGCACATAACCAAAATGTGGAAATCAGATTTTTGAGAAGCATTTGTTCTTACTTGCTGATTTTTAAATTGTCCCTGTTTTCCAGATGGGGCACCCTGGCATGCATTATGCCCCAATGGGAATGCACCCTATGGGTCAGAGAGCGAATATGCCTCCTGTACCTCATGGAATGATGCCGCAAATGATGCCCCCTATGGGAGGGCCACCAATGGGACAAGTAAGAATGCTTTTGTTTTATTTTGTATTTGTTTGTTGTTTATTTTTGCCTGTGGTATCATTGTATCAAGATTTCAAAACCTGGGTCAATATTTGTAGCTGTTTAAGAATTAGTTTATGTCAAAATAATATTGTTAAAGAAGTCAAATGTTGAGTCATGACACTAATCAAATTGTGAATGTAAGGAAAAGCCTTCTGTATAAAAAATTTATTTTCTGCTACAACAAAACTAAGAGTTCTTTTTTCAAGTAATTGTACATGTAGTCTTTTTAGTGTATGAACATTCTTTTTTCCTAGTATGTTAATTGAAGTTAATGTTTGAAGAGTGTATATTATTTTATAGGTCAACATAATTTATGTCCATGGACCACATAAATGCATAGAATCTAAAAATAGCAATTGTTCAGGTCTTTGCTTTAGAATGAAGTTTATTTCTGAAATAGCTTCTTCTGTGTGTGTGTGTGTGTGTGTGTGTGTGTGCCCGCGCGTGCAGTGGGGGTAGAGTAGGGAGATTCTACTCTTAATTTGATTCTTCATAGGGCAGTGCCAAATAGGTGGTTCACGTTCCACTTAATACTGTTTTGTTTCTGTTTTGTTTTAATGCTTACTGCTTCTGCACTCCTGCTTTTGAGCTGTCCCTTTCATCCCCAGCATAAATTGTAAATGGACATTTTGTGGGAGTGATTTAGATCAAAAGGTTTTAATGCTGACTCAGTGAATTCAGTAGAACTGAGTTCCTAGAGAAGCATCCAAGAAAGGTAACAGGTTCAGTTACCATGAATAATTTTATGCCCCCTGTCAGGTTCTGTAATACACATATTCTTTGGTGGCTGAGTTCTTTCAATTTGAGTATCTCAATAAATCATCAAAAATTTAGGCTGATAAAATATATTGGAAAGCCAGTCAATTAGCTATGGTCTTTTTGCTAATTAATACTGTTTATGTTGGTAATCACTTAAGCCTTGATATTTTAAGTTATTGGTGAAATTGTAGTGGAGAAAGGACTTTGCTTTGTGTCTTTTTCTTTGAACTTAACCTTAGGAGTAGAAGGGCTTAATGTCAAGTGATTTTCTTCCTTTTTATTTATAATGTAGCCCTTAATTTTGTACAAAAATCTTTGTTCAAAGACACCAGGCCCAAAAGATTCTGCCTGTAGGAGTTTTGGGGGTTTTTTGGGGTTTGGTTTTTGTTTTCGTTTTTGAAAGAACCGTTTATTCTGTTGTTCTAGAATAACACAAGTTTTAAAATTTTCTTAGGTGATGGAGAAACAACTCTCATTCTTCTTCTGTTTCTTTCCATCTCTAAGCAGCAAGGAGCTCTTCTGGTTTTCTTAGTAGAGCTGCTCTAACTAGATAATGAGCTTTAAAAAATATTTATTCTTTAAATGCTCTGGTTCTTATTTAAAATTAGTTTCTTTCCACAGAAAGATAAAATAAAACAATTTGCTACTGCCAGATGCTTCTCTCTTTTCTGGGGCCTTCTGTTTCCATTGGGCCAATCAAGGTAAGTTTTGCAAGGGATTGACCTGCTTACCCTTGCTGTAATGGTGCTATTGCACTACCAAACCAAGACACCAGCTAGTCATTTCTAATAAAAATGCAGATTATATTTATTTATTTTTTTTAAAGTACTTTCATGTATCTCATTGACATAAGCTGGTCACAGTTTCCTTTATGGCCCTTTCTCTTTAGCTATATCAGTGACCACCTTCCTAGTAAGGTTACTTGCTGTTTGGTACACATCTGTTGAAATACTCTGAATTTTAACTTGTGGTTTTCCCTTTCTTCTTTTTTCCTAGACCAGTTTATGCCATGTATCTTTAAGTGTACCTGCCTATTTAGATGTTTAAAAGTCTCTCTCTCCCTGTTGGCTCCTATTAGGATAATGAACGAATGACTTAAGAGTCCAGCTTCTAGGGTCCCAAAAAAATCTTCATTGTTTTTCCTTAAAATTCAATTGTTTCTTTTTTTCCTTTTAATATCCAGCTTATATGGGGCCCAAATCTTGGTAAAACTAATTCTTATTTGAGCTTTGGTAACTGACCAGGAGGGCATGGATAATTTAAATATACTCAAGTAATCTAGAAATCTAATTTAAAGCCCAGTAAACAACTTGCTTAAAAATAAAAGTGGACGGTTAGTAAAATTGATCTTCTATCCACTTTGAGGTATTAATGGTCAGAAGTTAATGAAAAACAGCAGCGTGCTTATATAGTTCACTATAGTGACACAAAGTTGGTAGAGTTCTGCCATACAATTTTTAAAAATCAGTTTACAGATTTTTTAGACTTTGGTACCGAAGGTTATGGAACCTTCATGTATATTGCCTAGTTCACATTAATATCTCATTCTGGGACCAGCTGAAAATGAAAATCGGTGCCAGTCTTACTTGCTAAATGATTCTGATCTTTGAAATGTTACTGAATGTGACATGAAATTTTAAAACTTGTTTGTAAAATAATATTCAGACTGGACAGAATAACAACATACAGAAGTCAGAATTTTTCAAATGCATCAAGTTATTTAGGTTAAAAGGGTATTATGGTTTTCTGAAGGAGTTTGGTTGTTTGTTTTTATTCAGAAGATGACCTACTGTGCCCTTTTTAGAATTCAGGCTGAATCTGTTACTACTAAAAAGTAGATTTCAAGTTTATCTCAGGTATCTATTGTATAGATTAAATTTGCCTCTTCTGTTCATATGGGAAAACTGTCCTACTTTTACAGGATTATAGAGTCTTATACTTGAGAGGGACCTTAAAAGGTGAATAAACTTTAAATGATATGGAAATTAAATAATGGTTTATCACTGGTTAAAAACCGTTATTAATAAAGTAATTTCCTTGCTTGGTGGCAATACTCAAATATTTGCAGTAGAGATTTGCCTTAAGATGTGATTGTATGTGAGGCCATTTTTTACTTAGTCAGCAATGTTTTGCCTTTTTTTTTTTTTTTTTTTTTTTTAAGATTTTATTTATTCATTTGACAGAGAAGGATCACAAGTAGGTGGAGAGGCAGGTAGAGAAGGAAGCAGGCTCCCTGCCGAGCAGAGAGCCAGATGCGGGGCTTGATCTCGGATCCTGAGATAATGACCCAAGCTGAAGGCAGAGGCTTAACCCACTGAGCCACCCAGATGCCCCGGAATGTTTAGCTTTTAAAAGGTTTTCACATCTTACTAATTTTTGTTGTTGTTTCTGTGCGAAGGGCATGCAAGTCCTACCTTTTTCACAGGGGATTTTGCCTTCACTGAAAGCCTAAGAGAGTCCTCTTAGGTGGTTCTTTCTTTTTTAATTTTTCTAAGTAGAATAAAAGACTTAAAGTTTTCTTCAGCTCTAACAACCTATGGTTCAGTTCAGATCATTTGGTAAGAATAGGTGATATGTATGAGATTTTATGGGTTGATACGGACATAAAAATCTTTAAGTAATGCCTCCCTAATTCTAATCATTCAGTACTTTTTTGCCTTTGTTCAATAAATTGATAAATGAATGCTTTTCACAAAGGATTTTGATTTTTCTTGTTCTTAAAATTAGTGAGGCAGGCTTTAGCAGATCTTGACTCTGTTCCTTCTGCCATCTGGACCCAAGTAGTTACACTCACATGCCTAGGATACTCTTAACAAATTTTGAGCTGGTTTTCTTGCTTGAAGTCTGCCCCTCAAGTTCTTGATTTTAGCATGTTGTCTCCTTGCCCAAGAACCTCCAGTGGTTTTTTTGTACCTAAGGTATAATGTCTAAATCCCACAATTTAAAGAATCTCCCAGAGTACAACTCAATGCATAATTCTGAGCTTCATGTCTTTACACTCCCTCAGTTGAACACAGGCTGTATCTTTTTATGATATCTTGACTGATTATATTAGTTCTTGAGTGAGCTTGTGCTGTTCATGCTCTCCTACCCACAGCTCACTACCACCATGAACTTAACTTTACTTACCTAAGTTCTGCCATTTCAAGTTCTTCCTTCTGAAGGTCAGCATACTTTTTTGCCCAGCATACACCTCCCTTTCAAATTAAAAAAATCCTATGAAATTTACCTGTAACTCTGTTTCACTTATTTTGGGATTTAGTTTTGTTTTGTTTTATGGTGTATTTGCTGTGTCTTTCTAGCACATAATAGACTGTAAGCTCTTAGAGGGCAGGTCCTGTGTTTTGTACTTTATAAGAAGTCCACAGGTGCTGAGCACAGTTCTTGGCACAGCACGGGTGCTCGGTAACATACTTGTTGAATGAATGAAACAAAAACATAGTCTTTCCTACAGTATAGGCCATGGAGATAGTAGATGTTACATGTGACTATTTTCATTGGTTACTTGTGACTTTACAGTGCTACAACTTAGTTCTTATTTTTAGTGTTTGCCTCTCTATAGTTGTTTTTTTAATTTGGTAAAAATGGAAGGTAAAATGTAATAATTTTTGGTGGATAAAGCAAAAATACCCATTTCCATTTATTTTAAATTATAGCCAAATGTATTTCTATCTGTCTGACTTTAGTAATGGTCTTTTTAAATTTTACCACAAAAAGTTTTCCATACCTTCGGGGTAAATGACAATTTGGCATATAGGCCTTCCAGAAATCCATACTTTTGGTGTATCTTAGACTGACTGATTTGACCAATTGATTTGTTCCTGTTGCTTTTGAAGTACCATTATTTTGGGTATTTACAGAATCCTTGTCGTTGAATTGGACATTAGTAAGTAACAAAAAGGCTTTTTTCCCCCTTAGGTTATTTGTTCATAATTATTGAATCTCAGTAACTTTCTGTATGCATTTACATTATCCAGGCAAGTACTTATTAAAAAATACATTGACCCAGATCTAATGTGTTTGTGTAACTTCTAAGCTGTGTATGTAGTTAGATTTTGATAGATTTACTGATGATTTCTTTAGATAGCATTACAGTTAAATATGAACTCATCTATTAAAAAACTTTAGCTAGAGTAGCGTTTCTGAGTATGGAGAGTATTTGGATAGATTTAAGAAGACAGTGTAAGCGTGGAAGAATAAACTGTACTCCTCTCCTCCTTTGAGATTCACAGGGCACAGTATTTTGCAAGAATGCTGAGAAGTCTCACAGAAGCCTTTTAAAACTGTTTTTCTCATTGTTACTTTGTTTGTTTTTTAACCATCTTCCCTTTCCCCACTTCCCTAGGCTCCCTTACCTCCCTGTTACGTGTTTATTTTGCTTTGACTAGCACATTGCATGGAATTAATGTTGCATGGAATTAGCATTTGGGGAGAAATGCTGTATTGAAGCTGTTTTTCCATTTAGTCTGGTCCTTAGGAGGAAAAAGGGAACACGAAAATAAGTATTAACAGATACAATGAAGCACTCCATAGAGTACAATGGATGTATTCAGTAAGTAACAGGACTAAAAAGGAACGAGAACAAATCTCAACAGGTTAACAGGTTGATTTTTAATTGGGTGTTTTAGAAATACTTATGATGTGACTTAAAATCATCATAAGATTGTGTATCAGTAGCTAATAAAGCTACCTAAGCTACCTGTGGTATCCCATAGCTCTGTACTAGGATGTTTTTTTCCTTTTTTTAAGATTTTTATTTATTTATTTGGCAGACAGAGATCACAAGTAGGCAGAGAGAGGGGAAAGCAGGCTCCCTGCTGAGCAGAGAGCCTGAGGTGGGGCTAGATCCCAGGACCCTGAGATCATGACCTGAGCCACCCAGGTGCCCCAGGATGTTTGTTTTTAACTAGAGAAATGATAAGGCTAAGTTGTGAAGGTTTTTTAAGTAAGAAAGAGTAGATTACTCTTAAGTATAGAAATTGTTAGTCTTTCATTCCTACTCCTTTCTCCATACCTTCATACTACTTTTAGTCAATAGGCATTTAAGTCTGTTGGCTGTGGTGTTAAGATACGTAATGTATATATCCTGCACTGAAAACTTAACAGGTATTCCCTCACATGCCTGGGCTGAACTTTATTTTCTCATCTTCTAATGGCTGATTTGGCAGTCATGATATTTGTAGACATTTGGAAGTTTTGTGGAGATGAATCTTTTATATTTCTTCTCTTTCTCTAGTCAAGTAATCATACATTTCCTTTGCTTATTAATGAAAAGTTAATTGTAGTTCGTGGTAGTAAAGAGATAATTAGTTTTTTGCCTAATGGGCTTTAAAGAAAATCTGCTTCTAATTGCTTCTTTTTTACTTGGTACAGTGCACTCAAAGTGGAAATCTGATTCTTTTCCAAATCTGAGTGATGCTGGTAGCTATGTCTTTTGAAGGACTAAAGATGTCAGCGAGTGAGACTGTTCTGAGTTGAAATATAATTTGCTTTTTCTTTAGCTTTTTTTTTTTTTCTTAAAACTTACTTATCTTAGACTTAAAAAAACAAAGTTCTCACTATAACACAAACATAATTTTACTCATTGGAGCCTGATCTTCTCTTTGGATTAAGATTTTTAAATTACGTTTTGATTAATGAACGAGCATTAAGTTTCTGTTCAAAAACATGGGCTTTAGTATAGTTTCCTTGGCCATGTGATAAAAGAAAATGTTTACTTCTCTGAAAGGTTATTTTTCAGTAATTTTAAGGTCACTACGTATTAGCGTATATTAAATATATAAGAGAAGATTTTTCTCTTATGTACACAAATAAGAACTGTCTACATAAAGTTGCCTACTTACAAGCGTTTGAGTTCCTGCTATGTACGTATACCTATCCTCTGCATTAGAGATATGTATGTAAATGAGAACGCTCCTTCTTTCAGAGGTGCCCACTATTGAGAAGAAACTGAAAAGTAAACTTCCATGTAAACAGTATGTAATGATTTAGCTGGATATCGAACTGAATCTAGTTGAAAGGACTTGGAGTAGGAGAGTCACGTTCCTCCATGCTTTTATGCTAGAGGGCGTGTGTTCAGAAGAAGGCTTAGGTGACTTTAGAGCACGTTTTAAAGTCTAATCCTATATGACTTGAGACATCACAGTTTGTGGGTATCCTTCCTATGTTTAGAGTTTTTTAAAAACTAAAATCATAGTTGATTTTCATTCAGTTCTTTTTAAGTTTTTGTCATTTTATCCATATGCAGTTTTCTCTTTATATTTTCTTTGACCTCATTAAGAAGTTTGGAGTTTGGTAAGAGACAGGGGGCTAAGTATCATTAATAATTTAAACTAGTTACTTGCCCTTTTTTTTTTTTTTTTTAAGTTTCAGGGAATAGAGTTGTGATACCTAATCTGTCTTAAAAGGAATTAGAATTTGATCACTGTCTTTGTGTATAAGTTTGAGAGACGGATATACCTTACAGAATATGATCCTCCTGTGCTCGCTTCGGCAGCACATATACAGAATATGATCCTCCTGACTCTTAAAAAGGGTGGCTAGAGGATGAATGTCTGATTCGTAGGTGGGAATAGTAAAGCCCAGGGAATTAAGTGAATTATCCAGTGACGTTGCAGAGCCACCATTAAATGTGATGCTTAAAATGGGATTGCCTTATTACATGTGTTGATTCCTACTGAAGATGATGGTTTTACATTATTTACTAGATGCTCTTAAAGAACCTAAGTGCTGATCTAATAGTTAGGGAATACATGAGAGAAGGGACAATGAAGAGAAACTTTATTATCTGAGTTGAGGGAGAGTAGTGGTAATAAAACAGCTGTCATTTATTGAGCACTGTTCTCTGCGTCTTCTGCGCATTGCCCCATTTGATCCCTACAGCAATGTTAACAGGTGAGTGGTACTTTTCCGCGTGTTACAGTTGAGAAAATTGAGGCCCAGATAGGTTAAGTAAGTTAGCCCAAGTTCATGCAGCTGCTGATTGACCAAGCTAGGATAGGAATTTTGATAGTCTCTCTCTAGAATATGCTTAATAGCTGTACTGGACTGCTTCCCTATATAGCAGTATGAGATTACATCATTAAGCTAACCTCCTTAGAATCTGAAGGAATAGTGTATACTTCAATTCTAAACCATCCAGGTTGAGAGTATTTGGCAAATGAAGTATTTTAGAATACTGGCAATTAACTTATTAAATGGTAAGGTTGTGTTTCATGTGGAACAGTATGCAAATGTCTGCTTTTTGTTTATCTAAATGTTATACAGAAAATGATAAATATCTTGAACTTCTATATAATTGTAATGAAGAGGAAGTAAGGTTAAATGATAGTCCCAAAATGTAATTACTGATTTTGGGCTATTAAGGATATGCTTTAAACAGGAGTATTGATGTCTCTTTCTAATTGAATGAATATCTAGTTACATTCAGAGATGTAGTTTTTACAGTTGTTCAGTGATTAATTTTTTTTTTTGCATTCATTCATAAGGTAAGTGGTGTGAAAGTGGTTTTTAGATACTAGACTTAATATCCTCTGTGTACTTACTTGTGGAATTTAACTTAAAGAGGAGCCAAGTAAAAAGGCAAGAATCAAACTTTTCAGGTGATTTGAAACTTTAGGTTTGCAGAAAGAATGGTTTTTAAAAATCAGTGAAATTTAAAAGTTTGTATTTAGCTAAAGATCCTTTGGTTGTGTGATTTCTTTCCAGCAGGAAAAACTTCAGAAAATAATTATGAAGAGAAGAACTTATGAAGTGCCCATGTGTGACGATCTTCACTTTTGTTTTGATACCATGAAATGATTGCGCTAGTTTTCCATTTTGTATGACATAATGTGTTGTAGCATTGACCACATTGCTTTTAATTACTTTATCTTTAGTTTTAAAAAGATCTAGTGAAAAATGAAGCAGACTTGTTTTATCTAACATTAGGAACTTTCCAAAACTGGGATGCTAAGAATGAGCAGATTGCAGTGCTCCTAGTTTCTGCTTGTTTTTTATTTTCTTCATATTGGTATTCCTTCTGAAGACATCTTAGTAATTGGTTTACATTTTATCATTAAAAGAATAGAAATAAACGTAGAACAATTTATATAGTATACGTAGAGAAATGGTTGGCAATTTATGAATAAAGTGTACCAAATAGTGTATCTGAATTATTTTTTGGTTTTAAAAACTTCAAAGTGTCCATAAAATTTAAATATTTAATATTTTAAACAATTTAGTTTATGTCTCATGTATGTTTTACCCTTCCCATTTTTTCCTGTTTCCTAACTACTAAAAGTTTGTAATTATAACATTTAATATTATTATTTGCCAAAGGAGCTTAAATGGAAAATTTGTGAAGCTCTACAGGTCTGTGATTTTATAGTGTGCTTCTCACTAAGCTTATATGAACCACCACTTTGTAGCTTTAAGAATGATCTGCTTCTGGAATTTATAGTGGCATCATTGTAGCAGCTGTTTTAAGAATTTCTTCCTTCCTTTCTTCCTTCCAACATCCCATTTTCATTGAACTTAAGATGCTGTGAATGTAAGACACTGTTATGTTATGTGCCCTTAGAGAGAAAAAAGAACTAACCTAACGAGAAGTCTAAAATACTCTGCAGATAAAGCTGGGAGACCAAGGGGGCTATTCCCTTCATGTGAAGCAAGAAGTAAACCTTCCATGCAAAAAGGGACAACAAAATAACTTGAATGCCTCAACTTGATTATTGGGCCAAGGGAAGGGAAAATCACTTCTGAGGATTTGAAACACAGATCTTAGAAGCTTACAACCTGGATCAGTTTGGTATAGAAACAAAATAATAATGGATACCTTAGAAAATTTTAGTGGTTTCATATTGATGGTGCAGTCAAGTAACTGGCCTAAATCAGCGCAAAGTCCTCTGAAAGAATTCAGATGGGTTGAAACATGTATCCACATGTTATATGTATTCTAGTAACATTACCACAAAGTGTGTTCTTCAGGCTTTGAGAAACAGGTTTTTTGTGGTGGTCAGGCCTCTGGAAGAGCTCTTAATTTGTCTGATTTTTGTAATAACTTCTCATAAGAATGTAACATTTTCTGTATTTTTTTGTTCTTTGCTTTCTGTTGGGTCCATGGTCAAAGGAACGAGACTGATACAAAGCAAAGGTCAAGCAAAGCTTTATTTCGTGCCAAGCATCAAGAATCAAACCGACCAGTCGGGGTCGCCTCTTACAGAGAGGGCGACCCCTCCCTGCCTTGCCAACTAACTTTTATAGAGCAAAGGCCATGTGGTTGAGCCTGGCCAATTGAATTACAGTTCACCCCATAGTAGCTGTTTGAACTAGCTAACTGGATGGAATCGCTCTGGCTAAATAGGCACTTACAGTTTCATGCTAGTATCATAGTTTTCATTTTAAATTCTATTAGTCTACTTACTTTTAGATAATCAGTTGTACATCTTTCCAGTTTTGTCCAGTTGAACAAGCCCAACTAGTTGATGCCCTTAATTTACAGAGATATTGAGGGAGAATTTAGATTTTTATTTAACACTAAATCTCATTCATGTAAGTTCCGCAAATGTAAAAACCCTATTTTGAAATAGAGTGGTGGCTCAGAATGCCAACCTCAGAATTTGGGGAATTGAAGTTGCCAAAACCCAGACTCAGGTTTTACCTCTGGGGAAGACTATTTGCTACAGTGTTTCATTGCCCTGGTATTTGGATACTCCTCAGCCTTGACAAGTGTGGTCCCTTTGGGGTCAGTTCTCAGACTGCATAAAGAAAAGGGCTGGGGTGCCTGGGTGGCTCAGTGGTTTAAAGCTTCTGCCTTCGGCTCAGGTCATGATCCCAGGGTCCTGGGATCAAGCCCCACATCGGGCTCTCTGCTCCACGGGGCGCCTGCTTCCTCCTCTCTCTGCCTGCCTCTCCGCCTACTTGTAATCTCTGTTTCTCAAATAAATAAATAAAATCTTTAAAAAAAAAAAAAAAAAAAGGCTGGCAGGACTCCCTCAAAGCTGGGGTTTGGTGAGTCTGTCCCAGAGCAATTCAGTCTCCTCTGCTTGTATTTGTTGCTACAAAATCAACATTGACTGTTCATCATCTTTCTATTTGAAATATGTAAAGAAAATCTAGTTGTAATAGGCTTAGGTGATCTTATTTAGTTAAAAGGTAACTATAACCCTGATAGTAATTAGAAAGTGAAGAAAGAGTTGGTTTTGGGTGGAAAAAAAAAGAAACACGAAACACTAAATCTCATTCTGTAACCAGCCACGAGTTTTACGCTAAGAGCAAGTTTTTGAGATGTTTTAAAATTTGAAATGAGGAAGAACAACAATTGAGAGAATTCTGTCAAACTCTGATCTTTAATGATTTTCAAATATTGTTTGTCACTCGCCTTTTCTAGTCAATTCTTATTATATTGTAGGGGTTTTTGTCCCTTGTTTTTTAAATGGGATTTGGTCACTGTCTTATGAAGTCAGAGTATTTCAATTCAAAATTACATTCCTTTGTACTGCTACCATGTTGAAATGTTCTGTTGTGTGTTGGAGATTTTATCCCACTTTTCTTAATATCTTTAATTCTTATAAGAAAATACTTTTTTCACAAGTTTCCAAAGTTCAGTTTTTCCATTTCATTTAGAATTCTAGTTTTTGGGTTTTATAGGCCATTTTAAATACCAGGCTGTTTCCCCACTGTTGCTCACCATGCTTCCCCCCATAATCAGTTGCTTAGTACCTTAAGAATTCACACCTACTTTGCTATTAGCCTAAAGTAAAATCAGTTGTGAGGATATATTTTTTCAGAGTAGAGAGAAGAGGGACTGTGTCTAGTTCTCATTTGATTGCTATGTTTTTTTCCCTTAATGCATAATTACTTCATTAATTCTTTTAGTCAGGGTGGTGGAGGCTTGTGCTTCTGTTTTCAAATTCTGTACCTTTTTAAGATTTTATTTATTTATTTGTTAGAGTGAGCACAGGCAGACAGAGTGGCAGGCAGAGGCAGGCAGAGAAGTAGGCTCCTGCTGAGCAAGAAGCCCGATGTGGGACTCGATCCCAGGACGCTGGGATCATGACCTGAGCCGAAGGCAGCGGCTTAACCAACTGAGCCACCCAGGCGTCCCAGTACCTTTTTTTTTTTTTTTTTAAACTGCTGTTTCATCATGTATTCCAAGTAGTAATAACATCTTTTCTGTCAGGTTCTTGTTTCATGATGTTTAAGCAACTTATTGAATATTTAAAGGAACAAAAAACCTTTGTTTTTTAACCCACTAATACAGTGCTGCTTCATTTTAATGGTACTTTAGCCTGGTTTTGCTTTGTGAGTCGACTTTCCCAAATAACAAAATTCAGCGTGCAAGTGTTCTCATCTACCTTTAGTAGGCTTTATATGTTCTCTTGACCAATATGCTTGTTTGTTTCTGTTTCTCCAAGTTTCATTTAATTTGAAACTGTTGAATACCCAGTTACCTTGTCCCAGTACTTATGATTATTGTATACAATTTTTATTCCCATCCATGTTTTTCTTAGATTTGCTCATATTAGAATCAAAATTATAATGTGGAATTGTACTAATATGGATGAGTATTGGGTCAAAATCCTTTGGATTAATTTTTATTGATACTTAGTGGTGAAGTTTCATATATAGATTTGGATGGCAGTCATTGGTAGACTAGATTAACCTCCAAAACTAATACTTTCTTTCTTCAGATACTCATATGTTTGCTTTATTAAGTTTTTCAAGAGAGGACATAGAAGATCTATGTCTGAAGTTTGTTTTTACATATTTTTTGTAACCATCAAATTTTAAGCACCTTGATCTTGAATTTTTTAAAGAGCCAGATTGCTGTAAAATTTTTTAGTACAGATATTAATAGTCAAAGGTGAGAAATACAGAAAGTTTTGTCTTGATTGAAAGAAGGGAGAAAAACATGAGTGACGAGTTAAAATTAAAAGGAAATTAATATTCTCAAAAGCACTTTGGAAATAACAAAAACAAAAAGTTTACTTGAACTTTTAAGTTTGTTAGAAGTAATTTTAACTGTACATATAAATTATGACAAATACTAGCTCATTGATAAAATACTTCATTCATTCAACAAGCACTTACTAAGCATACTATTCATATAGTGTTCACTGGGTTTAAATCTTGAGTTGTACATATTAGTTTTGATAACCAGATAGATTAATAAGGTTCTATTAAATGCTTTGGTTTTATATATTAACCTTTTTTTTTACTTTTATTCTAGATGCCAGGAATGATGTCTTCAGTCATGCCTGGAATGATGATGTCTCATATGTCTCAGGCTTCCATGCAGCCTGCCTTACCGGTAATCTAGTAAAAATAATTATTTTCTGATGTTTTGACTACTTTTACATAGGAAATAACATAACTATATATGTATTTTTTAGGCAGTCACGTTAGCTTTTTAAGTGTGTCTTGAGTACTGTAAAGCAAGGTGAGAATTAGAATGGGCTTTTCTGATCTTGAATGATAGGCATTCACATTTTTTCCTGTATTTATACAGACGTCCTTAATTGTTAAGTAAATTCTACATTAAATAAGAGTAGAGGGGCACCTGGGTGGCTCAGTGGGTTAAAGCCTCTGCCTTGGGCTCAGGTCATGATCCTAGGGTCCTGGGATCAAGCCCCGCATCTGGCTCTCTGCTCAGCATGGAGCCTGCTTCCCTTCCTCTCCCTCTGCCTGCCTCTCTGCCTACTTGTGATCTCTGCCTGTCAAATAAATAAATAAAATCTTTAAAAAAAAAAAAAAAAGAGTAGAATACTAAGAAGTATAATTTGTCATCCAGAAGCATTTTATTGGTCTGGTAGCATTCTGTTCTTAAAAGAATAGACTTTTGCTTTGCTGAGTGTTAATTAAAAATTGTTGTATTATGGTTTAGTAATAGATCCTAGATTTAGAAATCAGAAGATTTTATTCTAAGTTTACATTTCATGAGACTTCAGTGAGGGCACATGACTTAAAAAATCCTTGATAGCCTTATCACCCTTACTGGATTGTATAGCAAATATGTAAATCATCATGATACTCATATTACCATAACTTAACTTATTACCTGATAACCTAGTGGTTGTAATGAACATACTCCACTGGAGTGGTAAGTTTGCAGTATCTTACCCAAAATCCTTAGGTCAAATATATATTTTAAAATATTTTATTATTGTAAAATAATACTTTGTAAATTCTATATATTGTATAAAAATTTCTCTTGGGGTCTTGGACAATGCCTTACATAATTTTAAGCACAATATTTCTATAGCCAAACTGATAGGTATTCTCTTGGGTGGGATAAATAAAGAGCTTATGTCATTCAGAGCAGATTTTGCCACTAAAATGATGTTGGTGTGAAAGTTGAAAAAACTTGGTTCTTAGAGCTTTTTCTGTATCAGATTGTGGATAAGTGGTTGTCAATCTCTGTGTAACTGGTGATCATATGAATAAACCACTTAGATTAAAGTGTTTAAGTAGCTCCAGGTTAATGATGTTTTTAAAATTTATAGCAAAGTCAAGGAACTAAAACCACTGAAACTTAGTGAGAATCTTTGAGTCAGTGGATTGAGAATTACACATAAAGGGGACTCTGATTGTGGTTTATGAAAAGCTTATGTAAAATATAGCTTAAACAAGGTGAATACTACTAATTTCATTTTTTTCTTACAGCCAGGAGTAAATAATATGGATGTAGCAGCAGGTATGTACACCATTTATGGTGGTAAATATTAGACTTCATTTGGACAGTAGCTGTCATAATAAGGAATAAAAGCAGTGTCACTTGGGCTTTATGATTAGCTCCTGACTTTTTTTTTTTTTCATTTTGTTGTTGTTTTAAGCAGTAGGAAATAGGGATAGTATTTATAGTAAGAAATTATAAATATATATTTATATATAAGATAATATAAGAAATTACCATAATTTTAGATCAGGAGTTCTGGGACCAGATTTGGTCTGTAGTTATACTTAGCCCATACAGTGTTTTTAAATTTTATAATTAGTTGCTGTCATTTAAAGTCTTGGGCTATATGTAACAATTAGATTTATCTTTTTACACCAAGATTGAATTTATCTTGAAAAACTGGATTATCTCAATGCTCATTGTTTACAGTGGTACTTACTAACACAGTAGGTAGTCAGAGAATATTTAAATGAAAAGTTGTGGTTGAGTCCCAGTTTGTACTCAGCCAGACATTGTGGAATGGGGTAGTAACTCCTTATTTTGGACATGGAGCATGTACTCTCATTAGCCTTCTGGACTACTTCACAGTCTTTTCTGTTAACTGCTTGGTCCTGTAGCCATTGGAGTTTGTTAGCCTGGTGATAATTTTTTTTTTAATCAGCCAGTTATTAATAACTGTTTGGCTGGTGTACCTTTTATATATATTAGCAGTGCCTCAATTATCCGTAAGTAAATAATGTTCCAGATGAATTGGTATTCCAGATGCTGAGCTTTTTTCCATGATTATGCCAAAATGTTTTTTGGTTTTTTGGTTTTTAGGATGGGGAAGAGGGCCAGAGGGTGAGGGAGCAAGAGAGAATCTCAAGCAGGCTCCACACGTAGGGTAGGGTCCTCCGAAGGGCTTAATCTCATGACTCTGAGATCAAGAGTAAGAAATCAAGAGTAAGACACTTAAGTGACTAAGCCACCCAGGCACCCCTAAAACGTTTTTTGTTTTAAACATGGTTTGAAACATTTAAAATGCACCATTTTCCTACAGGTTTATATGGGGCATAATGGATCTCCTTAAGATGTTTCACAAATTTCTTTAAGTTGAAATGATGTTCTGAAATATCTAGTATAATATTTTGTCTATTTAGATATCTAGAGCTGATTACTATTACCCTAAATAATCCTGAAAAAAATACCTTAAAATTTTTTTTAAATTGAAGTGTAATTGACGTACCGTAGTATCTTGTTAACTTCCAGCTTACAACGTTGTGATTTGATAATTTTGTACATTACAAAATGATCCCCACAGTAAGTCTAGTTACCTATCCATCATCATCCAAAGTTATTACAATATTATTGACTGTATTTCTTATGCTGTACACTACATTGCCTTGACTTACTTTATATCTGGAAGTTTATCTCTTGCCCTCCCCTCTTTGGTAACCAACATTTTGTTTCCTGCATCCTGAGTCAGAAACAGACTCATAAAATTTCTTCTTAATTACTTTTAAAATGCTTTGGTTCTACCAGTGATGGTCCATAGTAGCTTCTTTTGATTTTGTTCTGTGTGTTTTATTGTTTTATTCCTTTTTTACATATAGTTCTTACTTTCTTTTTCACACACAGTTTTTGGTTACTAGTTTCTAAAGTGAAACTTACTAATTTGAACTTGGTGGCTAATAGGAAATTCCCCTTCTGTCTAGAGGGGTATTGATAATAGTCTAGGACCATACCATCTAATGGACTTCTATGCAATGAAGGAAATGTTCTGTAATCTCTACTGCCCAATACAGTAGTCATTAGCTGCATATGATTACTGAGTAATTGAAATTGGCTAGTGCAAAGAGGAACTGAATTTTTAAATTTTATTTAGTCTTAATTAAAAATTTTAAACAGGGAAGTGTGGTAGCTAATGGATATTGTATTGTACACCACAAGTCTGGAATTTAGATACTTGAAGGTGCCATAGATCTAAAGCATAGAATCTGAGGTCTGTGGCATTTTTTTATTTCAGTAGTGTAGTGGAGAAAGGAATTAGTCAAGATAGACACCTAGAATAGCAAGAAGAGAAACAAATGTCAAAGATTATGACTACTTCTCCAACGGGATCCAAGTGAGTTTGCAGTTTAAAAGTTAAAAGTATCACTTAATTCTGAAAATGCTTTGCACCATATATGTTTATTTTGTAAAAAAGAGAGCATGCACATAAATCATATGGAGCAGTCTTAGGATATTTACTGTGACAGGAAAAGGAGGAAGAAATAGTATGAATAAATATTTTTAAAATGTTCACTCAAGGAGACCATGGTTTATCACATTGTAAATACTATTCCTTTTTTTTTTTTTTTTTTTTTTAGGTACAGCATCTGGTGCAGTAAGTACCTCTGGAACATGGTTATTTCATTATAACTCTTTAACCTACAACATTGATCCTTATTTCTGTTTTAAAGATTATCTGCTAACTTGAATCTTTTTCCTTTCTTTTCTATGCCAAAGGTTGAAAATTCTTTGAATGATTTATCTTAAAATTTAATTTTGATGGGACTTAATGAGAGAAAAAGATATCAGATATACATCAGAATTTAGAAAGATTTGAATTTCTCCCCTCCCAGTACAATTAGAAGGGAAACAGCTTTATATAGTAATTAACCTGATAGTTTTTACATATGGTTTACATTAGAAGGTAGGCATACAAAAATCTCTGTACCCTTGTATTACTGTAAACCCACTGTGTAAACTTTCTAATATACATTTTAAAATACGTATTTGTTTATACCTTCCCTAATGGTGTCAGAAAGACAAATACGTTATTCAAAATTGCTGGGTTTTTTGTTCTTGGGTTTTTTGGTGTTGGTGGTTTTTTTGTTCAGTTTCATTTGGTTTGTGTTTTTTGAGGGGGGTGTTTCTTTGTTGGGTTTTTGTTTTTGTTTTTGTTTTTGCTCCTAAGAAAAGGAGAGAATGATACTGCAATGCTGCATTTCTTTTTCTCCATACTTGATTTTTTTAGGATAATAGTTATTTTTGCTAATGTTTCTGTACATGGTGTTTTGTTACAGATTTTTATTATGTTTGGGAAAATAATACACGTCTGAAAGCCTCACTTAAAGATGCCTATTTTTTGTTTATTGATAATAGCCATGCCCATTGACCTCAAGGTTTTCTTTGATTTTTTGTGTTTTAATTCCTTAAAGATGAGTGGGAAGAAGAGGGTTTTGTTTTTTTGTTTTTTGTTTTTTTTTAAGATTTTATTTATTTATTTATTTGACAGACAGAGATCACAAGTAGGGAGAGAGGCAGGCAGAGAGAGAGGAAGGGAAGCAGACTCTCCGTCGAGCAGAGAGCCCGAAGCAGGGCTCCATCCCAGGACCCTCAGATCATGACCTGAGCCGAAGGCAGAGGCTTTAACCCACTGAGCCACCCAGGCGCCCCAAGAAGAGGGTTTTTGTTTGTTTGCTCATTTGTTTGTTTCTGGTTGGGGAAGGGGGGAGTAAGAAGGCACAGTGAGAATTTTAAGCAGGCTCCACGCATGGCACACAGCCAGTTCAGGGCTCAGTCTCACAACTCTGAGGTCACAACCAGAGCCAAAATCAAGAGTCAGTTGCTTAACCAACTGAACCACATAGGAACCCTGGAAAGAAGAGTTTGTGTGTATAATCTCATTTAATCAAAATAATCCTGAGAGATAGCTGTTATCCCCATATTATGGTTAAGGAAATGCAGAAAGCTGTTAATTGATTATAAATATGGGGGGAAAGACTTAATTGTGGGCTGTATTTAAATGTTTTAAAGTTTCTTGTATCTTCTGCTTTAAAAGTTGAATGGTTATAGGGGCACCTCATGGCTCAGTCAGTTGAGTGTCCGACTTCCACTTTGGTCATGAGATCCAACCCTGAGTTGGGCTCTGAGCTTGGCGTGGAGTCTGCTTGAGATTCTCGCCATCTCAGCGCCTACCTCTGCTGGCATGCAGGATCTCTCTTTCTCTCTCAAATAAATAGATAAAAATCTTTTTTTTTTTTTTAAGTTGAATGATTATAAAATATCCATGTGATATTCTTCCATTAAAAGTGCCTGTTTGTATTTTTCACCAGTGATAGCTTCATGTTTTTTTTTTTTTTTTTTTTTTTTTTTTAAATAATGTAGGCTTGCTTGGGGGATTAAGGAGCAGACATAGTTAAGAAGAAAATAAAATTTCTCCCTAACTTTTTATTTGAGAGAGGGAGAGAGCACAAGCTTATGAGCGGGCCGGGGTTGGCGAGGAGGGGATGAGGGGCAGAGGAGAGGGATAAGCAGACTCCATACTGAGTGGGGCTTGATCCCAGGACCCCTGCGATCATGACCTGAGCTGAAGGTAGATGTTTAACAGACTGAGCCACCAAGGCACCCCGAAATATTTTTCTTGTCATAAGTTAAATTCACACGTACTCTGGCATCTCCTTCTGGGTTTTCTTTCCGTTGGTCCATATCTGTTCATTTTTCACCCAGTATTACACCTTTTTTTTTTTTCCCCCCATTAAAACAGCTTTAATATTTAGTAAGGTGGGGCTTCTGGGTGGCTTAGTTGGTTAGGCAGCTGGCTCTTGATTTCAGCTCAGGTCTCATACTCTGCTAAGTAGGGAGTCTGCGGAGGATTCTCTCTGCCCTCCTTACGTTTGTTCTCTCTCTCTTTCATATAAATCAATAAATCTTTAAAAAAATAGTAAAGCAGGTCTTCGTGGTTTCTCTTTTCGTTATTTCCTTAGCTACTTTCAGATATTAGTATATGAATTCCAGTATCCCTCTCTAAAAATGATCTATAAATATATATGTACCCACACACACTCAAAAGACAAAATTGTGTTTTAATCTGGGATTATCTGTAATTATTTTAATTTTGGAAGAATTGACATTTTCTACTTTTCTATTAAATCTTCTAATCTAAAAAAAATATTGTGTATTTGAAAACTTAATATTTGCTTTACTTCCTTTTAGATTTTAGGTACACAGGGGTTCCTGGTGGCTCAGTCAGTTAAGCTTTGCCTTTGGCTCAGGTCGTGGTCTTGGGGTCTTGAGATGGAATCCTGAGTTGGGCATCCTGCTCAGCGAGTAGCCTGCTTCTCCCTGCTCTCCCTTACCCCAGCTCCTGTACATGTGTGCTCTCTTTCTCTCTCTCTCTCTCTCTCTCAAATAAATAAATAACATCTTAAAAAAAAAAAAAAGATTTAGGGTACACAAATTTGCATTACCTAAACTCTTCCGATTACGGTCATTGTCATTCATCCTTGGAAGATTCCGCACATTTTTTCACTTTTTCATCTTAACTCCTATCCCTACAGCACCCTCCCTAATGGGTGCTTACTTGGATATATGCCGTAAGACATGCATGTATTGGGAAAAGCTTATGAAATTTTTTGTGTAGATATTTTTGTGTGTTTTTTCTTTTCTTTTTTTCACATATTTCATGGTTTTTTTTTTTGTTGAGGTATAATTGGCATAACATTTTAGATTGTACAAACTTATTTGGTATTTGTATACATTGTAAAATGTCACAATAAATTTAGTTAACATCTTTCTGTATACATAGTTACAGATCTTTTTCTCTTGTGATGAGGACTTTTAAGATTTACTCTCTTAACAACTTTGAAATATGCCACACAGTGTTAACTGTAGTCACCATGCTGTACTTTACATCTCGTGCCTTATTTATTTTATAATTGGAAATTTGTACCTCTTGACCTTCTTTACCCATTTCGAACCCCCACCTGCAATCTGTTCTCTATATCTGAGTTTGGATTTTATATTGTTTTTTAGATTCTACATGTAAATGAGATCATAGGGTACTTGTTTTTCTCCATTTGACTTATTTCACTTAGCATAATACCTTCAAGGTCCATCTGCATGTTGCAAATGTCAAGATTTCATTCTCGTTATAACTGAATAGTTTTCCTCTGTGTGCGTGTGCCCGTTTGTGTGTGTATGTATTCTACATCTTTATCCATTCATCCATCCAAGGACACCTAGGTTATTTCTGTATCTTGGCTATTGTAAATAAGGCTGCTATGAACCTGTGGGTACATCTATCTTTTTGAGTTACCGTTTTCATTTTCTTTGAATAAATGCCCAGAAGCGGAATTGCTAAATTGTATGGTAGTTCCATTTTTAATTTTTTGAGCAGCCTTCATACTGTTTTCCATAGAGGCTACACTAGTTACATTCGCACCAACAGTGCATGAAGGTTTCCTTTTCAGCTACACCCTCGCTGACACTTATTACCTGTTTTTGATAATAGGCATTCTAACAAATATAAGGCGGTATTACATTGTGGTTTTGATTTGCATTTCCCTAGTAATGTTGAGCATCTTCTCATATGTCTGTTGGCCACCTGTATGTGTTCTCTGGAAAAATGTCTATTCAGATCCTCTGCCCATTTTTTAATCAGATTGTTTGGGGGTTTTTTGCTGTGGAGTTGTATGAGCTTATTATATATTTTGGATATTAATCCTTACATACACGAGTTGCAGATATTTTTCTTCCATTCAGTAGGTTACTTTTTTCATTTTGTTGATGATTTCCTTTGTTGTGCCAGGAGGTTTTAATTTGATGTAGTCCACTTGTTTATTTCTCGCTTGTTCTTTGCTTTTGGAATCAAATCCAGTAAATCACTGCCAAGATTGATGGTCAGGGAGGTTTTACTGCCTATCTTTTTTTCTAGTTTTATGGTTTCAAGTTTTACATTCAAGCTTAAATCCATTTTGGGCTAATTTTTGTGCATGATGGAAAATAGTAGTCTAATTTCATTCTTTTTCATGTGGCTGTCCTTTCTTACATAGTCCTGCCTTCTTTGTCATAAATTCATCAATCATTTATGCATGAGTTTATTTCTTAGATCTTGCTTCTGTCGTATTGATCTCTATGTCTATGTTTATGCCAGGACTATACTATTTTAATTACAGTACCCTGTTAATATAATTTGAAAGCAGGGAGCATGGCACCCCCAGCTTTGTTCTTCAGAGTCCTTTGCCTATTCAGTCTTTATGTGATTCCATCCAAATTTTAGGATTGTATGTTCTATTTCTTTGAAAAGTGCCTTTGAAATTTTGATAGGATTGCATGGATTTGGTAGTATGGACATTTGAACAATACTAATTTTTTTAAATCTATGAGCATGGAATGTCTTTCCATTTATTTATGTTTGTTTGTTTATTTATTTAATCAGTGTCCTAGTTTCCACTTGTGCAGATCTTTCACCTCTTTGGTTACTTTTCTCCCTAAGTATTATTTTTGGTGCAATTGTAAATGGGTTTTTGGGTTTTTTTTTTTTTTTTTGCTTTAATTTCTCTTTCTGATTGTTCATGTTGATAAATGCAACGGATTTTTGTATCCTACTATTTTATTGAATTTATTTCTAATGGGTTTTTTTGTGAAGTCTTCAGGTTTTTTATATATAAAAATGTTTTTTCTATAAATAGCATTGTATTATCTTACTCTGTAGCTTACCTGTTTTCCCTTTTAATGATTTGAGTATTTTTATCGGCCTCTTTGTTTACCTGCACAGTAGCTTTTAAAAAATTTTTTAATCAGTTTCAGGTGTCCAAGATATTTTTGGTATTTTAATTGGAGTTGCCTTGAATTTATAGATTGTGGAGGCATGTTTATAATACTAAGTCATATCAGTGAACGTGGTAGTTCTTTTGTGTCTGTCTTGTAAGAGAGCTTAAATTTGAGTTTCGTCTTTTTTTCTAATCTTCGTGTCTAATCCTTTAACTTTCACTGTGTCAGCCAAAACCTCTAGCACTATGGTGAGCAATACCGGTGATGATAAACTGATTTTGTTACCTTTTTTCCTCTCTTAAAGGGATTATGTATTGAGTTTTCTACACTTAATATGCTGTTTACTATAGCTTTTTGATAAATAGCTCTTACAAATTGACTTTTCTTTTCCTCATTTGCTGAGAGAGGTCATTATGAACTTTATTTTTAGAGAGAAAGCACACAAGCATGCAAGCCAGGTCTGAGTGGGGTGCCTGGGGGGTTGGGGAGCAGAGGAATGGGAGGACAGAAAATCTTAAGCAGGCTGGAGCCTGACACAGGGCTCCATCTCAGGACCCTGAGATCATGATCTGAGCCGAAATAAGGGTCAGATGCTCAACTGACTGAACACCCACGTGCCCCACTAACTTAATTTTAAAATTCTTCAGTGCTTTTTTTCTTATCCACTGAGATGGTTATATGGTATTTCTTCTGTAGTCTGTTAATGTGCAAGTACACAGATACATTTTCTGTTATCTCATCTTTGCATTACTAAGGTGAACCCTAGTTATTCATTAAGTGTGTTAAGAGTGTATATATAGTGCACACATGTGTATTTAATTCCTTTGGAATTCAGTTTGCTAATTTAGATTGTTTGTGTCTGGGTAATAACCCTTCTCTTTCTGGTCCTTAGAACAATTTACATAAATGATGCAAAACTTCCTTCTTTTTTTTTCTTAAGATTTTATTTATTTATTTGACAAAGAGATAGCACAAGTAGGGGAGCAGCAGGTAGAGGGAGAGGGAGAAGCAGGCTCTCCACTGAGCAGGGAACCCAGTGTGGGGCTCGATCCCAGGATCCTGGGATCATGACCTGAGCTGAAGGCTTAACCAACTGAGCCACCCAGGTACCCCAATGCAAAACTTAACTTCTTAACAGCGTGATAGAACACAACTAAAAATTGTCTGGACCTAGTGCTTTTTTTTTTTTTTTTTTTTTTTAAGATTTTATTTATTTATTTGACAGAGAGAGAGAGAGATCACAAGTAGGCAGAGAAGCAGGCAGAGAGAGGGGGTAAGCAGGCTCCCTGCTGAGCAGAGAGCCGGATGCGGGGCTCGATCCCAGGACCCTGAGATCATGACCTGAGCCGAAGGCAGAGGCTTAACCCACTGAACCACCCAGGTTCCCTGGACCTAGTGCTTTTTGAGTATAGAGGTTTTGGATAACTATTTGAATTTCTTTAGTGATTATTGCACTATTCTGGTTTTTAATTTCTTATTTATGCTTTTCCATATATCTGTTTTGTTGAGGTTTAATAATTATTTAGCATGGAGTTAGAATCCTGTCATTGCCATTATTTTGTTTTTTTTGGAGGGGGTGACCATTCAGTTTATTTCTACTGTCATCTTTATTTCCTTCTCGGTTACTCGGTTGCCTTTTTTCTAGCTTCTTGAGTGCTTATTAGCTCTTGGTTGTTAGACTTTTTTTGTACTAAGTTAACTGTGTTGCTTAAGTTTTGACATAGAGGATTTTCTTTTAACTCATTTGCCAGTATTTTTTCTTTTCCTCTCATTTGATTTCTTTATTGAAAGGATATTGGGTAGTATAGTTTTCTTGGTTTCTAGAGTGGGATTTTTTTTTAATTGACTTTCTTTAGAGCAATCTTAGGTTAGTAGCACAATTGAACACGAAGTAGAGTTCCTTAATATCCACCCCCCACAGCCTCCCATACTATCAGTATCCTCCACTAGGGTGTAAGATGTTAATGTTTATTAAAATCAGTGATCCTACACTGACACATCATTATTACCCACAGTCCAGTTTACATTAGAGTTCATTCTGGTGTTACGTATTCTATGAGTTTTAACAAATGTTAATGACATGTCATCATGATAGTGTGTACAGAATAATTTCACTTTGAAAATCTCTCTGCTCTACCTGTTATCTCTCTCTCCTTACCTCCACCCCTTGCCCCCAGCAACCACTGATCTTCTTACTGTCTTACTGTATATAAGTACCTCATTTTCATTCTAGTTTATTTACCTTCTGAAAACTTAATATATTTTGAATAGGACTTTTTCATATTTTTATTGCAAATGAGTTATTGTCAATTCAGAGATTTTTGTATATTTATCTTAGAGCCAGGTCTATTATACTTTTTTTTTTTCAACTAAAGAGAATTTCTCTTTCCCAAATATACCAGTTATTTCATTTCATTATTGTTATGTATTTGTTGAAATACAGTGATTGTAGACTCACCTTTTAGTCATGATTTTAATGCAAGTGGCTTTAGAATAATTTTTATTAGTTTTCAGTAAATTGTCCTTTATCATTTATTGTTGTTTCTAGGATTTTTGTTTTTATTTTTTTAATACTTCCAGACCATCGTAATTTTCAGGATGTGATTTGATCATACCAAGTAAATTGGTGTGCTCCTATGATTTTTTTTTTCCAATTTGTTAGTAGAAATAATTACTTTCTTATAGATTTCCCAGTATTAACCTACCCTGGCACTGCTACAATCAGTTCTACTTGGTCAGAGTATATACAGTGCAGGATTTTCTTGGCTAATGTTATATTTAAATTTTTAAGATTTATATTTATAAGTAGCATTACCTGCTTTTCTTTTTTGATACCTTTTCTTTTGAGTTTTATTATTAATAAAGAGCTTTTCATCTTTTCCTGTGACCTGAAACAAGGACATAATAATTCTTTGTTCTTTAAAGCTTATGTGGTATTCTGTGAAATTATCTGGTTGGGTATCTTTCAGATGCTTCTACGGTAATTGGAATATCCATGTATGATATGTTTCTTTTAGGGCAAATTATAATAGTCTTAGGAAATTATTTCCTCTAGATTTGGGGAATTGGTTGCAAATCTTCTGATCATGATTATGTTCTTCCTTAATGCTAATTTACATTTTGGCTTTTTCTTAGTTTTCCTTGTTTAGAGTAGTTGAGGGGATTTTTCTGCCTGTTTAGTGTTTACATTTACATTTAGTCATGTTTTTTTGGTTTCATTCAGTTGAACTTACACTTTACTACAGAAATACTCATGTATGTATAAATGTTTATCTGATGTACATGTGTTTATATAGTTTGAGTTGTGAATTTATTCACTACCCAGTTGTTGACAAGCTTTTTGGTCTATGAAAAGTATATCAGCTCTTGATAATTATGTATATGCATTTTTTTCCTTTTAAATATTTTTTTTGTGTATTTTGCTACTTTATCACAATGTCTCACTCTATATTTAAAACTGCATCTTAGACACTTTCTATTATATTAAAAAACAGATCTCCATACGATAAGTCTACAGTATGAATGGACCCTAATTGAATGGTTTTCCTGTGGGTGGATGTTGAATTATCACTAATTTTTCCTCATTAAAGTAATCCTGTAGGAAAAAAAAGTAATCCTGTAGAGAACATTCTTGTACATCTTTGTAACTATGTAGGGGAGATTCTGTGGAGTGAAATATCAGCATCAGGAGGTTGTTTGTATTTCTTTTCTTTTTCTTTTGTTTGTTTGCATTTTCAGTTTTGATGAGAACCAGTAAATTGCCAGCGAACCAGTTCTAATTCCATTCCCAACACTAACGTGACAGGGTACTTTTCTTCATGCCCTTTTAACATCTATACTGTCTTCAGCTGTCACTTACAGGAAGAATAAAAAGTTTTCATTTAATGTATGCTTCCTTGATTTACTAATGAAGTTGAATATCTGATTATGTTATCTGTATTGAGTTGTATTAATGGTCATGTTTATTTTTCCATTAGATTATCTTATTGATTGTAATAGATTTTTGTATATTAAGGATGATAGTTTTTTAATGCCTTACTTTGCAAATTTATGCTTCTCGTTTATCATTTGTGAAAATGCTGACTTTTGGTTGATTCCCCGGAACTGCCATTTGTGTTGACAGTTTTTTCTTAATACAGTAACTGTCAAAGTAATAAAATAATTTGGGGAAGGCTATCATCTGTGACAAAAGTGCAAAGTAATAACTAACGTTCCAGTGCAGGGATCATCTTAATTGTTCCTAAAAGTCCTCAAAGCAAATCACCTATGGTTAAAAATAATGTGCTGGTTTTGACCCATTCAGAATACACATCTAAGTCTTTGTTGGGTTTTCTCTGATTAAGCATGGACAGTCTAAATATTTTATAGGCAGTGTTTGTTTGTTGCTCAGAAAGTTCTGTTACTAAAAAATAGTAATTTTTAGGAAAATAAGTTTTTCGATTAGACTGTGCTGTACTCCGTACTTAATGTAACTATTTGCCTAAGTCATATGTTTTAGCCTATGAAGACAACTTTACAGTTGCTAGTTTATTCATATATCCGTTGATATTTCATGGCATTCTTCATCTTATATTCAGCATTTAAGGTACATTTGTTTATGTTTTTCTTGTAAAATATTAGTTACTAGTTTTGGCCAGAAACAAGGTACAGTTTTATTTTAAATTGCAAATTAGATATATATAAGGAAAAGGTGCAAAAACTTATCAGATAAATAATTTTCTCCAGAATTGACTTCTGTAAGTAGATTTGGTATATTAGTTAAGGCATTAGTACAGAATTTATATTCCTCTTTGAAATGATTCTGTTTCTCTTAATGCCAAGTGTTGAAGCCTTGCTCTTTAAGAGGAACTTAGTGGGTACTGCAGGACAATGTTGTAATGAACTCACTAGACAGCTGTGTTACCTTGGGCATGTTCCTGTACTTTCTTGTGTTCTGTTTCCTCTTCTTATAAAGTGGAGATAATAAATAGTATCTACCTTGGCAGGGTTGTTAACAGAATTAATTTGGGAATTGATATAAAGCAATTAACAGTGCTTACCACTCATTGGTAGATCAGAGATTTATCTCTCATTATTGACATCTAGACTGTCCTGAATATAGTATCTTTGACACATTTGTGTGTGTAAAATATGGTCTTTAGAAGAAAATTTGAATTATTTCTAGCTTTTTTTTACTTCCTGGATCATTCTGAACAGTTTACTAACCCTCCTAAGCCTTGGTTTTCTTATTTGAAAAATGGGGATACTGTTCATACTGCTTTGTCATATAGTTGTAAGGCTTAAATAAAATAATAACTAGTGAATACTAAATTTCTTATTGTTTATTTTACTGGTTTGTACATTTCTCCTCTTTATCCCTATTTGGTCCAAGTGTACTTTGTCCCTTTTTAATTCCATCTTTTCATGAGTTTGTTTTTGGTGAACTTCCTCTTTTCTGAGTGCTCTTTAGCAGATGTTACTTGGGAAGTTTAAGTACAATTTTGGAACTTAGCAGATTTCTCTTTAGTGGAGTTCTGAGATGCTACTGAGATCTTTAAAAAAAAATACATATATATATATATATATATATATATATGAAAGAAATACAAACTTCTGTTTTCCTTAGCAGAATTTACTTTGTCAAATAAAACAATACTCATACAGTTGAAGCTTCCATACATCTCTAAATCACATCACCTTTTGGTTAGATTTTAAAGTAACAGCAAGCTAAATATTTTCCAGCAGTTACTATAATGTTTGCTCCAGAGAGATTGTAGTTGTCCTGTCCTGCACACAGTGTTAGAATAAGTTAAAGAATTTAACATACCTTTTAAACTATCTTAACTATCCTACTATACTATGCGGAGTCCATTTTGTAAATAGTCACGTTGATGACTTAATATGTATAAGAGGAGACAAATGTTTTGTTATCAGAAAGCTCAAATTTTATCAACTTTTTTCTTTGAATTCAATTGGCTGTTTATAATTCTTTCTTCACAATAACTCCAGTTTTCTTCATGGAAGTTTTAGAAAAACTTCCCTCATCTGCTTGTGTGAAAATCACATTAATTTGTATTCTTAAATCACCTTTTCATGTTCTCCATCCCAACATTTTGCAAAACCACATTTCCTTATATCACTTAGCATATTTAGTTTGACTATCGAATGTGTCTGGAATTGAGATTAATCCTATAATCCATTGTGTCTTACGATCTCCATTCTCCAGGCAGCAGTCATGGCTTAGTTGTATATGACTGAACAACAAAAAATACCAACATCAGAAGAATGAATGTCAGTGGTTTGAAAGAAAGTTCTAGAAATAATGGCATAGCATGTTAGCTTAGGGATAAAATGACTATGGTGAGAGGGTAGAAAAAGCAATGAAATGATGTGTGTTGAGCCACATTCCCAAACCAGAAATCAAAAGTAGGTATGTGCTATTTCTCAATAAAGTTGATGAGGAAGAAAAAAAAAGGTCATCTTTAAGTACGGACAGAAGATAGTTAAGGACAAGCACTGGTGATTTTTAGTTTTTTGTTTTTGTTTTAACAAATGCTGCATTACCAGTATTTTTGATAGCAAAGGGGATGATGATGTGTGGAATATAATGGATGTTGGCAGCTCTCATATAAAAAATGGTCTTGGTGTGAAGTGTAAGGAACAGCTTAACTATTTTATGTGCCTTTGTACTTATTCAAAAAAACTGAATTGTGATAAAAATCAGTGTCTACGAATATGTCTTTAAGAAGTTTAATGTAAAATCTGAGTATTAAAAAGTATGTAATAGTTCGAAGATGATTTTACTTTATCATTCTTAGAGATATGTATAATGTTTTGTCTTAGATTTGAAGAAATGTGATACATACATCTTCTCTAATCCTCTTTCAAGCATACTTTGTTACTATCTAAATAATCTGGTACCTGGAACTGGACTTAATACCTTTGATCTCACTCAGTAATTGATTCATTCATGATTCCTTGTAAAAATGAACTTCTTAAAAAAACTATTAAGGTATGATTGACGTATCAAACTGTATATATTCAATGTGTACAACCAGATGATTTGATGAATAAATGCATACCTGAAAACAGTCACCACCAAGACCACAGACACCTATCACCTCTCAAAGTTTCTTCTTACCCCTTTTATTATTATTTTATGTGTATATGTATGGGAACCTTGTAAAACTCCAAACCAGCATTTATTTGAGGGATCATCTTTATTGATGCCTGAGGTTTTACTAGCAACTTATAGTAGGTTCTTAGTAGTTCTTCTGGGTCCAAGAGTGGACTTATATTCTATATCAAACTAGTGTCACATAAAACTTTCTCACCCATTTTATGTTGAGGCGTTTGGATACACATTTTATCCCTGTTAAATTTCACCTTCATTGTTAAATTCTATCATCCAAAACCCGTCCTTTCTAGTTTTGACAGCTGCACCTTTATGGCATGTCATTCTGGAGCTTTGTCCAACTTGATGTAAATATTCAAGTTATTGAGCTCATGATCAATCCACCTAATACAACATTAGCATCTACTTCATATATTTTAGCTATAAGGCATAGCTAAAATAATTTGTGTTGCATATAGATTATCTTTGTGCATTAGTTACAAAATTACCATTTTTAGGAGAAAGATTCCTATCCTTATACTTCTGAGATACTTTGTAAAATATAGAGGTTCTAAAACCTCAATAGGTCCATGTCACTTTTGAAATACTTTTAAAATAGTCTATTTTTTCAGTTTTCTCCCTACTGCTTACACTGGTAAATTATTCTAAATGACTTAAACTGTGAAAAATATGCCTGTTTTTATACTTCTAATTTCTTTGTATATTGTTAATGAAACTAATGAAAACTGATACTCACTGTCATAACACTGTTAAATAATTTGAATTTTTTTTTTTAATTTTTTTTCTTTAGAAATCAATGTGGACTGAGCATAAGTCACCTGATGGAAGGACTTACTACTACAATACTGAAACAAAACAGTCTACTTGGGAGAAACCAGATGATCTGAAAACACCTGCTGAGGTAAAAGTTTGAGGCTTTAGAATTAGGGATTGTCAAATAGATTCATTTTTTTTCTTAGGATTTTATGAATATTTGACTGTTAGAAGGACAGACCAATTTTGTTCATTGATTTTTGCCCCTGCTCAGTAAACCTTATCAGGTGGCATCAAATTAAAAATAAATTGGAAGAGCAAAAGGACACTCTTTCTGCCCTCTATTCTTTAAATTCACATTTTATTATTTATTTAAAGATTTTGTTTATTTATTTGTCAGAGGGCGTACACAAGCAGGGGAAGCAGCGGGTATAGGGAGAAGCAGGCTCCCTGCTGATCAAGGAGCCTGACTAGGGACTCGATCCCAGGCTTCTGGGATCATGACCTGAGCCAAAGGGAGATGCTTAACCATTGGAGCCATCCAGGCATCCCTATATTCACATTTTACACTTTTCCCTTTAAGCAAACCTAGGTGATTGAAAATGTCTTCCAGTGAATTTTTAAAAATTTTCTGAGTTTGAGGTAATGGAGATGGAATTAAATTAAAAATATAAGTATCCTTCTTTTAGAGTGGGAAATTGTCTTTGTGGAAAAAACCCCTGCAAAGTATGTGTATTTCTTTTTGAATTTTATCATTAACAATATATAGTGTGGAAATTAGATTGAAGGAGTAAATTGAATAAGCATTATTGTAAATGGTTTAATTAAGAACTCTGGAGTCCTAAGTAAGAGTTGATCTGGTATTTCAAGCTGTAGTTGGAGATTTTTCCAGGTTGGCAGCATATCTTTATTTTCTTTCTTAATGAAGGAGTTTGAGGATATAAAAATATTTTCTAGGCCACCACACTAATATGCATAGCAATACTTGGGATGGGAGGTTGGCAGAGACTGGTTCTTGTTTTTGTTTTGTTTTTTTTTAATTCCAGTACTGATACAGGTAGTTATTTTTTCTTTAAATATCATCACCAAGACACCATCTAAATAGTTTTCAGTAGCATTCTCATGCACGCCAAGCGGTTTTGTACATTAGGTTTTAAGTATATCATACTTACTTTGTTTCCTTACATAAGGTAGTTTGCATAGGTTTAATAAATTATTAGCCATAAAACTGATATCTAAGCATGGGTAAACCACATTTTGCTTTTTCCCAATTTTTTATTTTTCCTACTTTTGTTAGGAAATTGTCATTTGAGAAGTCTGTGAAGTATGTATGATAAATTTTACCTATGATGGGGTGTAAATGGCAACAACAAATGGGATCTGAAATTTACATAGACCTGGTTTTGAATCTTGCTTCTGCCCCTTTATTAGGTATATTATCTTAAACAAGTTTTTTTCTGTAAGTAGCAGTATAAATTTGAAATAACAGTATGGATGTTGTGGTATTATTGTAAAGATTAAATAATATTTCAAATAACATTACCTACTAAGTATTCTGTAATTGGTGGCTTATCTCAAAAGCGTTTGATTTGTACAGATTGATATTTAGGGAAATAGTAATGTGAATGATAAGTTATGCTAAATACGTTACTGTTAACTGAAGATTTTTATTTCCCTTTAGCAACTTTTATCTAAATGTCCCTGGAAGGAATACAAATCTGATTCTGGAAAGCCTTACTATTATAATTCTCAAACAAAAGAATCCCGCTGGGCCAAACCTAAAGAACTTGAGGATCTTGAAGGTAACACAGAAAAAAATAATTTTTAATGTTAATTTTTTACATATCTATGTCATTCACGTTGAAACAATCCTTTATAATAGGATTGTTCAAACCCAGGTCTTATTTTTAAAAATTAAATGATTAGAACATTTTAAATGGTATAACAGTTTTATGGGCTCTTATTTTCTTGTTGCTCTAGATATCAGTTCTATAGATTTTAAATAGATTTTTATTTGATTTGATTCCACTGAAACTAGGATACCAGAATACCATTGTTGCTGGAAGTCTTATTACAAAATCAAACCTGCATGGTGAGCTGCTTTGATAATTCATTTTCTGTCATTATTTAACATTTTTAGAGTTTGTTACTAATGTTCACTAACCATGATTGGGTAAATCTGCAGTGAGAAATCTCTAATTAAAAATTCATTAAAGGGTTATATTATAAATGAGCTTGTGACTTTTATTAAAATTATACTTTGATTAAAAAATTAATTTACCATTAGAAAATTGAATAAGGGCATCATGTACAATAATTTAAATACAACTGTGAGTGTTGGTATATACATACAATATGTGATTTAACCCATGTAGCGGATAGCAGAGAGCCTTGAGTTCAGTTTAAATTTTTTAATATATTGTCAGACTATACATTTAATGCTAATATTATTTTAGCACAACATTGTAAAATAGCCTTTATGTTATGGGAGAATTAAACAAAATGTCTGCTTTACTTACAAAGGGAGTATTTTTCATTATTCTCAACTGTTCAAAATACCCCTGAAAATCTGGAAATACTACCTAATATGAAAGCCAGTTCTTCAAATAACAGAGATTAGAGTGAGAATTGAATAGTTCTTTTACTCTCATTTCTAATAGAATCTGGTAAATAAATTATTAATTTAAAAGCAGTAGATTTTAGAAATGGAGGCTATAATAGTCTGCAGTGTGGAATGACATCTAACAGTAAAGAGAATAAACCTTTCCTAAAGGCTCTGTGGTCTTAAGTCTAGTTACCTTTTTCTTGTGTCACATAATTAGCTTATTAGATCATCATTGTATCCTAAAAATATGTTAATTTATGTTAGTAATGATGACTTCTTTTTGTCACACATTCTCAACATACTTTCAGAAATGGTTTACATTAAAGGGGGATAAGTTTTTAAAATATTTTCATAAAGTTCAACTTTGTTACTTACATGGACCACCTCATTCGCTAATGATGCTGAATACTTTTGTTGCCCATAAAGAAAAATTTACTTTAATTGGAATAAAAGCTGAAATACTGAATGCAAATCTTTAAAGCTCTTTAAATTTCTATACTAGCATTGGCTAATAATAATATTGTAGATAGGTAGATTCCCATTTTATTCATGTGAGAAATATCAAGCTCATTTCTGATATAACCCTACTACAAAATAGTTGGTGTGTATAACTATCTATCTACCTGTCAATGCTAGTATTTTGCGCTGGAATTTCATCATGAATTTGGTCTCATTTTGAATTTGGTATCTTAAAAAAAAAAAATAATAATAATACAGTTTTACCCCTGGGGAAAATACTATTTTGTTCCAGAATTATACAGATATTTTCAGGGAGTTTTTGCAGTAGTCAGCTGCCTTTGGGAAAGTAGCAGTGTGCAGAGAAACTTTCCTAAAAACTGCTGTTATTTAAATTTGTCTTCATTCTTTAATTGCTGCCCTGGAACTTTGGAGCAATAATTTGCTCTGAAAAAGTTTGTTTTTTCGGATGGTAAATTAAATCTTATTGTATGAAATTTCTCTTTATCTCCCTTTAATGTTTATTTTCATTGATTGTATTTAAAAACCATGTCATATGTGACTTTTCTTTTTTCTCTTTAATAGCAATGATCAAAGCTGAAGAAAGTAGGTAAGTAATTTTGAATATCAGTACGATTTACAAATTTGGTGTCTCCTGTATGTAGCATTCTTGTTTTAACTATTTGCTTTATAGTATAAATAGTATTTAACATGAGGGTGATGGTTTGAAGTCTTTGGAGGACTGGGAGCAGGGAGAAGGATATTTATTCAAGATATACAAATGACACTTTACTAGACAGTGATTGTTGGAATTTGGATTGCATCCTTTGAATTAAGGCTGTGTTATAGAAAAGTCCAAAATTTGTTTTGATTTAATTTGGGAATAGGTGAAATATATATGTCTTCCTGTATTCAGGTTTCCCTTTTAATATATGAAATGGATAAAATTTTAAACTTCTTACAGAAATTTATGATCTAGGCCACATTTTATGATGTATATAATACAATCTGATAGTAGGGCATTTTATGAACGAAAACAGTTACTGGGCTTTTTGGAAGTGCAGAGTGTTGCATGAGTCCCTATCCTATATTATCCTGAATGTTTGCTCCGTTAAATCAAAGTAATCCAGTTTCATTCTGTGGTTTTCATCTTTTCAGGTGGCTTATAGTTTGCCATATTGCCTTTCTCCCTTTTATAGTTTCTCTCAGTCATTTGATTTTGTGATTAAAAACTAGTATTTTTTGGCTTTCTGATTATTACTTAATGAGATAACCAGTTTTTGTTGTTTTTTTAATGCACAGTAAGCAAGAAGAGTGCACTACAACATCAGCAGCCCCGGTTCCTACAACAGAAATTCCAACCACCATGAGCACCATGGCTGCTGCGGAAGCTGCTGCTGCTGTTGTTGCTGCTGCAGCCGCTGCCGCTGCCGCCGCCGCTGCTGCCAACGCCAGCGCTTCCACCTCTGCTTCGAATACTGTGGGTGGAACTGGTCCAGTTGTTCCTGAGCCTGAAGTTACTTCAATTGTTGCTACCGTTGTAGATAACGAGAATACAGTGACAATTTCAACTGAAGAACAAGCACAACTTACTAGTACTCCTGCTGTTCAGGAACAGAGCATGGAAGTATCCAGTAATACTGGAGATGAAACAGCTAAGCAGGAAACCGTAGCTGAGTAAGTTTAGTGACTTGTGTAGATCAGTACCAGACTTCATTAATGCAAGAAATTGCCAGTTCATGTGGTGGCCCTTGAGTGTTTAAAATTTTTTTGTAACTCAAAACATGAGGATTTAGATAATGAATCATTATCTAAAATAATCAAGGCTGAATTTTGCAAGGTCATGCTCTTAAACTGTTGAAAACTAATCCTCAGAAGGTTTAGGAAGCAGAATAAAGAGGTAGAGGGTGAGGTACAAATTTAAAATGGGGTACCAACCAACTTAGTAAACAAGATATGTCAGTTCTGGAGCTGTAATTTTAAATCAAAACTAATGCAAAAAGTCCTTGATTATTAAAATAACAAAATTTTAAATAAAGATAGGATTAGTACTACTTTCTTTATTTTACAACAGTCTCAAATATGACTTAACAAAGCCCTGAAAGGAAGTGCTAGTTTGATCAAATAGAAGCAAAAATTAAGTAGACAAAAATATTTAGTAGGGCGTATGAGCAAAACTGTTACTGTAATTAAATTGCTACAACTTTTTAATATGGCAGACAGCTACATCTGTCAATTTATAGTTTACATGTACTTATGTTCCATGTCATGTCATATTTCATCTGGCTGTGCTTTATACAGATAAAAAATTTGAGCCATGCTTCTTGATTTTAATGATGTTCACATACGTTTTAAGAAACTGTGAACCATGGTGTCAAGTTCCAAACATGATCACCCATCTTAATACTTAGGCATACTGATCTCATCTTCCAACTCCTTCTTGTAAATATACTTTTTAAAATTTTTCTTATGTATGTTTCCCAAAGTTGAAAATCACTTTAAAATTTTTCCTGTTTTAGAAGTTGAAAAAGGGGAGCACCTCGGTGGCTTAGTGGGTTAAAGCCTCTGCTTTCAGCTCAGGTCATTATCCCAGGGTCCTGGGATCGAGCCCCACATCAGGTTCTCTGTGCAGCAGGGAGCCTGCTTCCCTTTCTCTCTCTTCCTGCCTGTCTGCCTGCTTGTGCGCGCGCTCGCTCTCTCTCTCTCTGTCAAATAAATAAATAAAATCTTTAAAAAAAAATGTTGAAAAAGGAATCTGTATGGTATATTTGAAGGCATAGAAGAGTAACATTTTATTTACATCTTTCGGCCCTTTTTATTTATTTAAGTTTTATTTTGTTTTTTAAGAGATTTGAGAGAGAGCACGCGTACTCATGCAGGGGAGGGGGATAGAGGGAGAGGGAAAGCAGACCCCCAAGCCCACTCCCCGAGCCCAGAGCCCAACATGGAACTCCATCTCAGGATCCTGAGAGCATGATCTGAACCAAAAGCAAGAGTCAGATGCTCAACTAACTGAGCCACTCACACACCCCTGTTTTATTTTTTAAATAATCTTTACACCCAACTGGGGCTCCAGCTCACAACCTAAGATCAAGAGTTGCATGCTCTGAGATGCCTGGGTAGCGCAGTCATTAAGCGTCTGCCTTTGGCTCAGGTTATGACTGAGCCCCACATTGGGCTCCCTGCTTGGTGGGAAGCCACCTTCTCCATCTCCCACTCCCCCGCTTGTATTTCCTCTCTCGCTGTGTCTCTCTCTGTCAAATAAGTCTTAAAAAAGTTGCATGCTCTTTCAGCTGAACCTGCCAGGCACCCTCCTTCTGCCCTTTTTCTATGCACTTAAAAATATATGCATTATGGGGCACCTGGGTGGCTCAGTGGGTTAAAGCCTCTGCCTTTGGCTTGGGTCATGATTCCAGGGTCCTGGGATCAAGCCCCACATCAGGCTCTGCTTGGCAGGGAGCCTGCTTCCTCCTCTCTCTCTGCCTGCCTCTCTGCCTACTTGTGATCTCTGTCAAATAAATAAAAATCTTAAAAAAAAAATGTATGCATTATACCTATTTTAAACCTATATGTGATATCTTTTATGTTGACATACCCCATCATGTTGAGTGATGGCATGTTATTCCATTATTTACATATACATAATTTCAGTGTTCTGATAGATATTTAAGCTTTGGGGGATAATTTTTTTTAATATCTTTTTATACTTCATTTTTTTCTGCAGTAATTTGTTTTTCATAATTTTAACAACAAACAGTTCCTGTTTATTTTCTTTCTAGTATTTCCTTAAGTGCCTGAGTCATTATAATTTTTTTATTTTAATTACTGCATTATAGACCATTTATAGCTGTTATTTTGACTGGGCCCTTTATACTATTTCTGATAATTTTAAATAAATTAATAAGTATTTAATTATAAATTATAATCATAAATAAATAAATAAACCTTACCAAAGTAAGGTTACTTGACTCAGATGGTGGAAATACATGTTTTGTAGTTGTTAGTATTTGTTCCAGTCCTTCCTTGAAGTATTCTACTTTTTGTTTACTGCATTTTTTTCCCCTTTATATATAGGAAGGGATGTCAGGATTATATGACCTTTTCATTTCATAAAGACCACCAAACTGGTAGAGTTGATAATTTTGGGGTATGTTAATTCTTTTTGTTTGAGATCAGTGTTTGGCATACTTTTTTTGTAAATTATCAGAGTTAATATTTTCAGTTTTGTGGATCATAAATTCTGTCACAATGATGCAGTTCTGCTATAGTAGCACACAATAAGCCATAAACAGTATATAAACTCATGAGTAAAAAACTATTTGCAGAAACAGACAATGGGCTAGATTTGGAATATGAATTGTAGTATTCCCATCCTGATTTAGATCCTTAGCATCTTTTTTATATTTATGCAAATTTGCCCAAATCCTTAGTTATTAAGGCAATGAAATGAAGACACTGGGTAAGTTTTATAGACCATTTAAAGGTATTCATTTGTGGATTGCTGGAATTAATGTTTCAGTATAATTGTTACTTTTAGAGGCCCCCATTCCCCTAATAACTGAATGTTTCAGGAAAAAACTCTATTAAATTTTATGCCTTTATGTTTAGGTAAATGTGTAGGGTTCATATAGGAGAATTCATTCTGAAATTGTAGAATTTAACCTCAGTAGTGAACACTTAAATAATCAAAATACTGCTTTTCTAAGTGAAGCAAATGTTTACTTAAATTATAAAATGTTTGAATTTCCCTCTAGTTTTACTCCCAAAAAAGAAGAGGAGGAAAGCCAGCCAGCAAAGAAAACCTATACCTGGAATACAAAGGAAGAGGCAAAGCAAGCATTTAAAGAATTATTGAAAGAAAAGGTATTAAAGATTTTTATATGACATAATAATCATCTAATAAAGTTACTGTTTAATGCAGTCAGTACCTTGATGCCCTTATTGAAAATAGTAATTTCATAAACTGTCATAACCAAAAATGAACTAAATTTCCCTTTTTTGAAGAATATTTTTATGAAACTGATTTTCACCAAAAAAATTCTTGTGTACAAAAAGAAATTTTTGTGTACAGCGTTCTATACAGTATATTCTACCTCTGTTTTGTTTTTATTCAAAAAATTGTTTACCTTTTAATCAAAGGTCTTAAGTACTCTTGCTCTGTTAAATATGACTTTAAGCTTTCTTTTTAGTTTATATGTATATTACCCAGGTTTGCCTTGGTTCAATAAGAAATTATTAGACCTCTTTCATACTTGAGCAAAGGGAAGTGCTTGATGTTTGCAGTGAGTATTATACTTTATTTCCTGTTGTATGACTTTTACAGTATTTGTGCAAAGTTTTAATTTTGTCATTAAATTGTTTTCAGCGGGTACCATCTAATGCTTCATGGGAACAAGCTATGAAAATGATCATTAATGATCCACGATACAGGTAACACTTAAGGTTTTTAATTTATTTTTCCAACCATAGCATGTTAAAAATTGTGTAAAATAGTATAATTTTTAACTTTCATTGTCTTCTCTTAGATACCAATAACAGTTGTTTTATGTCAGATATGAACCAGAAAAGCCAAAAGGCATGTCATACAATTTGAGTACAGATGAAATTAGAAATTTTTTAAAGTAGAAATTACTTTCTGTAATTGTTTCTTAATTTTTAGTATCTTACTGAAATTTTCATAATTAGTGAATGAAATCATTTTTTTTTCAAAGCATTGACATTTGATCATCCTACCTTCATTTACTCTTACATGGTATTTTTTCAATTTAGTGCTTTAGCAAAATTGAGTGAAAAAAAACAAGCCTTCAATGCTTATAAAGTCCAGACAGAAAAAGAAGAAAAAGAAGAAGCAAGATCAAAATACAAAGAGGCTAAAGAATCCTTTCAGCGTTTTCTTGAGAATCATGAGAAAATGACTTCCACAACCAGATACAAGTAAGATTTTTAGTAATGCATGGTACATGTTTACTGCACTGTTTCTGTGTCATTTTTGTCAAGTGTAGTAACTAATCCAATATGGATGCTCATTAAAGCTAAGTAACTATGAGTTGGGGCAGTTTCGTAAGGTACAAGGTAAATCAGTGTTAAATGTGGAATTTGACTTTATAGACTACTGAATTATTAATTAGAGACTAAAACAAAGGAGGGGTAGATTAAATGTAATAATTAAAGCCTGACTTCTTTCTGCTTAATATAAGAACTGAGGGGTGCCTGAGTGGCTTCGTCCGTTAAGCATCTGACTCTTGATCTCAGCTCAGGTCTTGCTATCAGGGTTGTGAGTTCAGGCCCTGTATTGGGCTTGACACTAGGTGTGGAGCCTACTTAAAAAAACATATATATACACACACATACACAAACACACATGTATATACACACATGTACACATTACATGTATGTTATATATAATTTGAAATTTAACATTTTTGCAGTAAGTTAAGTTCATTTTCCATATGTACTTTCTTATTTTCCTGAGTTTTCTAGAATAGCATTGGCAAAGTTTCTTCATTTCTTTAAATAGTCCAATTTTATATATTACCTAAATTTCTGGCAACTTTTTGAAGTCTGTAATTTAGTTCCATGGACAGTTTGTTAGTATCTGTAGCTACCCTAAGAAATAAAATCTTGATTACAAAACATGGCTCAATTAGAATTATCTGCTCCTTGGGTCACCTGGGTAGCTCAGTAGGTTAAGTGTCCAACTCTTGGTTTCACTTCAGGTCATGATCTCATGGTCATGAAATGGATCCCTACATCAGGATCCTTGCTCAGCTGAGCATCTGCTTGGGATTCTCCCTCTCCCTGCCTCTCCCTTCCTCTCTCACCTTCCTCATCCCTCTTTCTCTCACTCTCTCATGTAAAAACTTTTTTTTTTTTTTTTTTTTTTAAGATTTTATTTGACAGACAACAAAAGAGGGAACGCAGTAGGGTGGGTGGGAAAAGGAGAAGCAGGCCTCTCGCTGAGCAGGTAGCCCGATGTGGGGCTCAATCCCAGGACCCCAGGATCATGACCTGACCTGAAGGCAGATGCTTAACGACTGAGCCACCCAGACATCTTTCAAATAAATAAATCTTTAAAAAAGAAAAAAATTGCGGCACCTGGGTGGCTTAGTGGGTTAAACCTCTGCCTTCAGCTCAGGTCATGATCTCAGGGTCCTGGGATCAAGCCCCACGTCGGGCTCTCTGCTCAGCAGGGAGCCTGCTTCCTCCTCTCTCTGCACCTGCTGCTCTGCCTACTTGTGATCTCTGCCTGACAAATAAATAAATAAAATCTTAAAAAAAAATTAACCACTCCATCTATAGGGAGGGAATGGAGGCCTAAGCTATTTTGTTCATTTTCTATTATTTATCCAAAGGTTTTTCTGTATAATACACTCATGAATTCAGAGTGTTCATCAGGTGGTTTTAAGCTTACCATAAAATTAAAATAGCTTAAAATGAATTTTTATTGAGTAATATAGAGTAATGTTTAATTTTTCTACTAGAAAAGCTGAGCAAATGTTTGGAGAGATGGAAGTCTGGAATGCGATATCAGAACGTGATCGTCTTGAAATCTATGAAGATGTTTTATTCTTTCTTTCAAAAAAAGAAAAGGTATTATTCATTCTTAGTTGTTAGTATTTATAGGTAAAACAAGATATTTCTTCATTCTGATTACGAGTTATTTTATACCATGTCCAATTTTGTTTTGCTTTATTCAATTTATGTGGTGTAGCAGATCTCTTTATTAAAAGTTAGATTTATAAATGGATAGCTTTTGTAATAGTACTGATGTGGACACACGAGGTGCAGACTTATCCAACTGTTACTTGAATTGTCGTTAACTGGCTATCTTCTGCCCACTTTTGTTTTTTTTTAACTCATTAGGTTTTTTTAAAATACTCAGTAATTTTGTTTGTAATGCATTTATGTAAGTTTTCTATAGAAAAATGTCAGTAATATATAATTGTTACCACTAAAAGGTGCTTGCAGGATTTAAAACACCTCATATCTATTTTATTATGCAATAAGTTATGGGTTACTCATTCTTGAGATACATAGAAATGTAAGTATTAACAGAAATTTGAACATAACTGAAAGTGGTTGAAGACTGTGGAATTTGCCTATTGTGTAACTTGCTGATAGTAACTTTTTAGTTTTCGACTCCTTTCTCTAATGCATAGTTACAGGAAGAGAGATTTATGGAGTTGTGGGGGAGATACGGTTTCCAGATTCCAACTTCTTAAAGAGAGGTAAAAAAAAAAAAAAAAAAATTGAAGGTCGGCAGTTACCAGGTTAAGAAGTTTGACAGGATCATTGGAAAATTAGTGTTTATTTTTAAAAAGTTAATTTAAAGTAAATGGGTAACATGAAATTTGGGCATCATTTAGAATGTAAAGAAACTCACTGATTGCAGTTCAAATACCACACTTTTTTGAACCTCAAATGTGTATTCATTCTTTTGATTTAGGAGCAAGCAAAGCAGTTACGGAAGAGAAATTGGGAAGCCTTAAAAAACATACTTGACAACATGGCTAATGTAACATACTCTACTACCTGGTCTGAAGCCCAGCAGTATCTGATGGATAATCCAACTTTTGCAGAAGATGAGGAATTGCAGAGTAAGAATATAAAGACTAATTAGGAGAAAGTTTTTTTAGAAGTCCAATAACAAAAAATTCTTTCTTTTATTATGAGATGACTAACTAAATTTTACACAATTGTTTTTTGTTGATTCCTGCCGCCCTTTTTTTTTTTTTTTTTTTGGGTGGGGGGGGGGGGGGGAAGAGGGAAGAAAGATTTTTTTTTTTTTTTTTTTTTTTAAGAGCAAGAGATCACAAGTAGGTGGAGAGGCAGTCAGAGAGAGGGAGGAAGCAGGCTCTCCGCTGAGCAGGGAACCTGATGCGGGGCTCGATCCCAGGACCCTGGGATCATGACCCGAGCTGAAAGCAGAGGCTTAACCCACTGATCCACCCAGGTGCCCCAGAAAGAAAGATCTTAAGCAGACTGTCACACCCAGCCTGATGCAGGGCTCAGTCTCCCAGTGCTCATCTTGAACTGAGCCAGAATCAAGAGTCAGAGACACCCATCTGAGCCACCAGGAACCCCTTGTTTGTCCATTACTGATACGGGGTTTTGTTGGTTTCCAAGTAGAGTATGATTGAGTTTCATTATTCAAGTAGAAAATACTAACTTTATCAGATATTAAAATATCTGGTATGTTTGTCATAGATCAAGTCTGAATTGTTTTTTGCTATTTTAGTGTAATTTAGTTTGAACTAGATTAATTGCCACAGTTTTATTCAGACTGTCTCCTTGAGGTAATGGCTTTAGAGATTTGCAAACACCAAAAATTGTATTAGCATTATCCTGCTTTAAGCTTACCCAGGTTCTTGTTCTGACTTACTAGTTGCTTTTTAAATTACAGCTTTGTGAATTACCCCTCTGAATACCTTGCGTCATTCAGTGGGTGTTAGTAGGGCCTAAAATTCTATCCTCTGAAAAGCTCCTTCGGTGGTTGTAATGTTGCTGACAAATTTTACAGTAACATTTTTATTTTCCTTAACTGTGTCTTATGCATGGTCTTTATTTCACCCTCGAATTCAAGGTATCTTTTAATGAGGTTGTTCGAATTTTTTAAAACCTTTCCTATTTAGGGGCACCTGGGTGGCTCAGTAGGTTGAGCCTCTGCCTTCGGCTCAGGTCGTGATCTCGGGGTCCTGGGATCGAGCCCCGCATCAGGCTCTCTGCTCAGCAGGAGCCTGCTTCCTCCTCTCTCTCTCTCTGCCTGCCTCTCTGCCTACTTGTGATCGCTCTCTGTCAAATAAATAAATAAAATCTAAAAAAAAATAAAAATAAAGACATTTCCTATTTAGATGATTATGAGTCCTATTTGAGTTTAATTACAAGTGAATTTGAATTTAATTACAGGTGAATTTGAAATTTATAGAAAGTTAATGTAAACTGCTTTCCTTACTGATACTGGACATTTTAATTTTTTTTTTTAACTGGGAAAATCTCTAGACATGGATAAAGAAGATGCTTTAATTTGCTTTGAAGAACACATCCGAGCTTTAGAAAAGGAAGAAGAAGAAGAAAAACAGAAGAGTTTGCTGAGAGAAAGGAGAAGACAGCGTAAAAATAGAGAATCTTTTCAGGTAATTAAAAAAAATCTCTTTTCTATCTTAATTTCATACTATGGTTAGTTTCAATAGTGATTGAAACAATTTTGAGACTCCCTCATCCCAGATCATTAACTTGGGCTTTGTGGAGGATCCATATACATTTAACTCAAGAACAGCCATTTTAGGCCAGGGAAACATAAAAGGCTGTAGAAAATCTGATATTTAAGGTGAGCATTGATAAATCGATTAGGTTTCACTTGGGAAAGAGGAATAGCATGAGAGAAGACTGAAAAAATAATGTGTGACGAATCATTAATATTAGTTGACTTTTAGTGTCTAGAGAATAGTAGGGAATGATACGGGGTATATAGTTTGGGGATGGGCCATAGTTCTTAAATGCTGTACATAGAAGTTGAAATTGTATATTCTTTATGTAGGCCAGTGGCTCATTTTCATCTCCAGTTCCTTAACCTCTCGTTAATAGAGAATGTCATGGGGCGCCTGGGTGGCTCAGTGGGTTAAAGCCTCTGCCTTCAGCTCAGGTCACGATCCCAGGGTCCCGGGATCGAGCCCCGCATCAAGCTCTCTGCTCAGCAGGGAGCCTGCTTCCCCTTCTCCCTCTACCTGCCTCTCTTCCTACTTGTGATCTCTGTCAAATAAATAAAATCTTAAAAAAAAAAAAAAAAAGAATGTCATGGAGTAATGAGTTTTTGCATTTCATATTTCACCAGATTGCTCATTTCAATAATATATTAATAGCAGTTAGCATTAACTGTTTATACCGCTATACATTTTAAATTGATATTCACTTAAATTTTTATTACAGCCTTCTAAGAATTGTTACTATTCTTGTTATATCCATTTATATAAAATAAGGAAATGGACTCGAGAGGCAAAATGACTTACCCAGATTCAGTGACTGAGTAGTGGAGCCAGAATTTAAATCTATACAGTCTTGGGGCGCCTGGGTGGCTCAGTGGGTTAAGCCTCTGCCTTCGGCTCAGGTCATGGTCCCGGGGTCCTGGGATCGAGCCCCGCATTGGGCTCTCTGCTCAGCAGGGAGCCTGCCTCCCTTCCTCTCTCTCTGCCTGCCTCTCTGCCTACTTGTGATCTCTTTCTCTGTCAAATGAATAAATAAAAATCTTAAAAAAAAAAAAAAATAAATAAATCTATACAGTCTTTTTTTTTTTTTTTTTTTTAAGATTTTATTTACTTGAGAGAGAGGGAGAACATGAGCTATAAGAGAGGGAGAGGAAGAAGCAGGCTACCTGCCGAGCAGGGAGTCCCACATGGGACTGGATCCCAGGACCTAAGGTCATGACCCAAGCCAAAGGTCAATGAGTAACCAGCTGAGCCACCTAGGATCTATTCCACTAAACACTGTATTAAGATAAATGGTAAATACAGTGACTTAGGTTTATTTCTCCTTTAATGATAACAGTTCTTTGGCGTCGGATAAGGCACATTGCCACTCCCTGAGGCAGGAGTACTCAAAACTTAATGTGCATCTAAATCATCCTGAGGACTTTTTTATTTATTTTTTTTTTTTTTAAACGTAATCCCTGTGCCCTATGTGGGGCTCAGATTCAACCCCAAGATTAAGATTCACATGCTCTACCAACTGAACCAGCCAGGCATCCCACCTAGGGCTTTTAAATAAACTCTTAAAAGAGGGCTTTTAAATAAACTCTTACTATCATGCCAAAGGTCACTAAACCATTTTAAATGCCCTAGCCAAAAGCAGTCCTTCAGTCCTCTTTCCATGAAACCTTAACATTTCTTACTCTTAGGGCTGCTTTTATTGTAGTGGTTTCCTGTAGGGTCATCCCAAGAATTCTTAAAACCACAGATTTCTGGAGCTTCACCCCTAGAATTTGATTCAGTGCGTCTAGGGTAGGTTCTGAGAATGTACATTTCTAGGAAGTTTCTAGGTGATAGTGATGCTTCTGTCCCATACTTTGAGGATTACCCTAGGCTATTAGCCTTTTATTCATAATTAGGAGTTTGTTGTTCACATTATCACATTTCAACTTGGAAGAACTTGAAAGGATAGTTCTATTTTTTTAAAGCCAGTGATGTAGAAATTTTACTCTATTTCATACTCAGATGCTGAGAATTTAGTCACATGACTACAACTAGATACAAAGGAGCCTGGAAAACCTACATTTTATTTTAACTGAACAATTTGTGCCTGAGAAGAAGGGAAGAGCATATTTTTAGGTTTTTTAATACTCTTCTGCAACCATTGAACTTTAAGGGGTCTCTCTCGTGAAGGTTTTGCAATGGTTTAAAATAAGGAGACTTTATACGATAAAATAATAATACAATAAAAATAAGGTAATCTGGGCCACAGAAAGTAGAATATATTATGTCAGTGCTGGAACTGGAAGAGAAATTCTGAGGTAAAGTCCACATGGGTAGTTTAGTCAAGCCTAAATTATGGCTATGTTTCTGGTTACTGTTACTAAAACTGGTATCAGCATGTTACTTTGTTTTTGCATTCAAGAATGTTCGAAGAGACGAGTGAAGTGATAGGTGTATAGTTTTATTCAGGACATTGATATGCCTCATATAGGGTTTTAGTATTTTTAATTTTAGTAATCTTTAATTTTACCTAGTATATACAAAACACTATTTTAATATGGAATTGGTATTTTTTAAAGAATTTTTTTTTTTTTTAATCTTCAAAATCATCATGTGTTACATACTGATGACATCTCTCAGTTCAGACAAGCCACATCTTATGCACTTAGAAGCTACATTTGACCTGTGTCTACCATATTGAACAGTGCAGGCATAGAAATTTCACAAGCAGAATTTTGGACCATATTTCTTTAGAGACATTTGTTTATAGAAATAAACACCCTATGAATTTGGGGAAGTAGGAAGTGTGAAACTGTTGAGTACAAAAGTCCCAATATATTGCCCTGAAAAATCAAATACTATAAATGGATAAAGAATAGAAATTGTAATAAGCATATAAAGATTTAGATTTAGGGTATAAAATTAACATGGAAGAAAGGAAATATGTTTTATATATTTTTTTTTGTTAGCTTTTATTTATTAACAAGAGTCGGGAAAGGCAGAGGGAGAAGCAAACTGAGCAGGGAGTCTGATGCGCTGCTTAATCCAGGATCCGAAATATGCCCTGAGCCAAAGACAGGTGCTTAACTGACTGAGCCACACAGGCACCCTAGGAAATAGGTTTCTAAATCAGATATGAGGTTGAGTCTTGGTTCTTCAAACTGCTCTATGTATCACTTCAGTAAAATATATCCTCTTAGAGGCCCACATTTATTAATTTAAAAAAAGAAAACAAAGAAAAAAACAGCCAGAGCATATTGGGTACTGTGTCTGAAAACAGAAAGTATATTTTACAGGAAACATGTAAACACATTCCTTAACGTTATTATCAGATGACATCTAATGTTTTCAGTTAACTTGTATTTCTATATATATTCTTTTAAACTGAAATAGTGTAGTTTTTCAAAGATCCTTTTCTCTGAAGTGCAGAAGAGGTTTTTGCCTTAAAGGAGATTTTACTTTAATCAAAGAGCAAGTATTCTTTGTACCTTGAACCTATTTGGGATCCATTGGTGCAAGAGTGTCAAATACTGCCTTTTTTAAATGTGTTTTGATGTTACACTAATACTCCAATGTCCTTAAAGATGCCTTTTCAGTAAAATGGGTTTTTATTATTGTTGGGTTTTCCCTCCCCAGATATTTTTAGATGAACTGCACGAACATGGACAACTACATTCTATGTCATCGTGGATGGAATTGTATCCAACAATTAGTTCCGACATTAGATTTACTAATATGCTTGGTCAACCGGGTGAGATTCTTTTCTTCCCAATTTATAGTTATGATAGTAGTTGGGATGGGCCAGAGAGGCAGGTGGTTGTGTTGGGGAATGGAAGGGTGCTTTATTTTGTTTTATAAACAAAAAAGTAATTGCAGCTCTTTGGTTAGAGCTAGCTTTTGACTTCTTTAGTTTTTTCATTAGGATCAACTGCACTTGACCTTTTCAAGTTTTATGTTGAGGATCTTAAAGCACGTTATCATGATGAGAAGAAAATAATAAAAGACATTCTAAAGGTAAACACTACACTTACTATTTACTGTAAATCTGTAGTATATTTTAATTATAGACCTTGATACTGTGTTTCTTTGATTTATGTATTATTAGTGTTGACAAGATTTCTCTTTCCTAGGATAAAGGATTTGTAGTCGAAGTTAATACTACTTTTGAAGACTTTGTGGCCATAATCAGTTCAACTAAAAGGTCAACCACATTAGATGCCGGAAATATTAAGTTGGCTTTCAACAGTGTAAGTTATCTTTACTATGAAAAACAGTTAGCTTTACGTTTGTACTAAATGACTACTTTAGTACAGCTTTTAATATATTCAGCTAAAAGTACTTCAGCTGTAGGCTACTGAAATGAGGGCATGTGACTAGGATTTTACTGAGTAGTAAAGTAAAAGAAAATAATTATTTAGAGGATTGGCTAATGATGAAGTTTCCTTTGCTCAAATTAACTGGTGTCATAAATTGGCTCATTATGGAAGAGTGCTTAAATTAAGAATTAATTACTTCAATTGTACTATTATAACTGATTAAATATGATTTTCTAAAAGTTACTAGAAAAGGCAGAAGCCCGTGAACGCGAACGAGAAAAAGAGGAGGCTCGGAAAATGAAACGAAAAGAATCTGCATTTAAGAGTATGTTGAAACAAGCTACTCCTCCAATAGAATTGGATGCTGTCTGGGAAGATGTATGTATGAATGTAAATTCTTTCTAATAATCTGTTTGCTTTAAGATTGAAGATAAAAATATCGTTAATTCCCTTCCCATTTTGTAGCCACAAAAAGAAGCTGAATTATTTGTAGGGTATAAATTAAATATACTGAGAATATAAATTCAGTTCTGACCCTGCATTTAGGAATATTTATTGAAAATGGTTTGGACTTAAGAGGAAAAGAAATTTAACACACTTTGAGGGGATGGAGCTGTCATAGTTTCCTTTTGCTGTTGTGATTCTTGTTAGTCATATTGGTATACTTTTCTTGGTATTCATGTACTCTTACCTGAATTTTTCAGATCCGGGAGAGATTTGTAAAAGAGCCAGCATTTGAGGACATAACTCTAGAGTCGGAAAGAAAACGAATATTTAAAGATTTTATGCATGTGCTTGAGGTAATTTTAGTATTCTTATAATTAACTCCACTGTTGCAAAATAAGTAAAACTATAAACAAAAAATGAATTTAGATTGATCAGAGTATCTTGCTTAAATTATACTGCTTCAAATGTCATTATCTGAGATGGTTAAGGAAGTGATTTTTCTATAGAACCTGCCTTTAAGTAAAATAAATAGCTTGCATGTAAATATAAAGATGTGTTTGTAGAGACAGTTCATATTTATTTCATGTCTTTGCAGTGTTTTAGAATTGAGTTCTGTAATTACTGGTAAACCTCAAGTAAAGTAAACAACTTTTTAAGCACACATTTCAAATAGTACACTGTCAGATGTGTTCAGTGCACAAGGAGGTCTGGAAGATAATGTAATAAGTAGTAAGTTTTTGTTAAAATAACTAAAGATACAATTGTAAGAAGTTACTCCCATCAGCTGAATAAGGGTATTTTGATGAAGATTTTAGGTGGCTACTTGTATATAGTAAATATGCTAAGTAGACTAGTAATTACTGAATAAAAACATTTGGTGTTTATACAGGGCCAGGCATTGTTCTAATAATTTTACAAACACTGCATATATGAACTTAGTCCTCACAACAACCCTGTGAAGTTACAGATGAGCAAACTGAGGTAAAGAGAAGTAATTTACAGGGAAAGGATTCCAGCCCAGGCTGTTTTACTCCAGGGTCAGTGCTTTTAAAAAGTAAAATGCTACCCTGCCAGTTTTGGACATAGGGATACTTGACAACACGCTGAAAGCTGGCATATATTTAATATTAGAATGTTGGCTTCTTATGGTCATTGGTCACTGCAGGTCACTTAATTTTCTATTCACTCTTCTTTGGGTTTCTTGTTTTTAATGAATTTCAGTGTTGACAACAGTTTGCCCTGTTAACATGTATCCACATGCACCTTTAATAATCTAGCTGCCTCTAGATCTAGTCCTGTTGGCCTCTAAGTCTTTTCAAAGTGTGTTTGTGAGCAGCAGCATCTACTACATTACCTGGGAGCTTTTTAATAATTCAGAAACTCACGCCCATTGGTAAAAATCCTGCATCAGAATCATCATTTCAACAAGATTCTCAAGCACTAGAATAGAATGTACATTTAATTTTGAGAAGCTCTACTCTAGCTAGTATCTTAACATTGTCCCCCAGTTCATAATCATCAAGATTCTCTGGTGACCTGTGCTGGGAGTAAAGTGGTGAGGTCATAAATGGAGTTTAAGATTGTAGTATAGGGAAGGGCCAATTACATTGGAACAAGTTTTTGGCCCCTAGTAATCTGAGTCTTAGAGTTAGAAAAGGAGAAAGAATTTAGCATTCAGTGACATAGAGTAAAAGGAGCTTCCCTGCTGAGTCAGATGTTTTATTTCCATTTGTAAACCAGAGCAGAATTATTTTCAAACCCATAGATAAGTTTGGGGGGCAAGGAGCTTTTACTGCAGCATTAATAAATGAATAAAAACCCATAGAGACAACATTTCCTTTTCTGATTTCATGTGGTGTTAGAGTTAGATTATCTTTGGAGGTCTTAACGTTTGACTAGGAAGAGAATGCTGCTCCTTGCGTGGAGAAAAAAAAGGATTAGATTTTGCTTTATTCTGAGACCAACCTCATCTATCTTAGTTCAAGGATAGCTCTGAGGTAGTTCTTTTCCAGGGTGTGCCAAGCCTAGCTCAGTGACCAAAGCCAGATTCATCAGAAAAAACATGTTTGAATGTAATTTTATTTCATTGGTTTTGAAAGTAGTGTGACAGATTATGCCTTTCTGGAGTATATCACTTGTCTTACTAAAGCATACCATTCTCATTCCTATAGGAAGTGCTTTCTTTCTTAATACTTGATTGTTTTTAGATGTCAGAATGAGTGGGTATAGAATGATTAGGGAGGAACAGAACATTTTAACTGCTAATTCTTTGCAGTTTCTAGGAAGTACATCCTAAATGTGCAAAATGAGAGTAAGATTTTTACTCTAATAAACTTGTTTTGTATAGTGTTTAAAAATTCTTTATGATCTGCTTCTAAAGTAAACTTTTAAAATTCTTTTCCTTTTGCCCCTTTAGCATGAATGTCAACATCATCATTCAAAGAACAAGAAACATTCTAAAAAATCTAAAAAACATCACAGGAAACGTTCCCGCTCTAGATCGGTAAGGAAGTTTATTATGGGTACTGTTGAGTGTATTGAAATCTTTGTTAATAACATTATGAATGAAATTATTATATGTATTCCATAGGGATCAGATTCAGATGATGATGACAGCCATTCAAAGAAAAAAAGACAGCGATCAGAGTCTCGGTCTGCCTCAGAACACTCTTCTAGTGCTGAGTCTGGTAAGCATTTCTTTTAACTTGAATAGGATCATTGACACTGGGGGGCGCCGTCGCTTAAGGGTACTTCTTGGTCCTGATCTCCCCTGAGATTGAACCCCTGCTCAGCAAGGAGTCTGCTTAAGACACTGTCTCCTTCTCCCTCTGTACTGTCCCCCTCACACTCCAAAATAAAACTTCAAAGAAAAAAAAAATCATTGGCACTTGGATGTCCTCAAATTCAGGCTGTTTTTTTTTTCTGTTCATGCTGCTTAGAGAGAAGTTATAAGAAGTCAAAAAAGCATAAGAAGAAAAGCAAGAAGAGGAGACATAAATCTGTAAGCAAGCTTTTGTTATACTACACTTAGGTTGTTTTAGCCCTTAACTTGTTCAGTGGCAGTAGAACCCTTTTTTGCCTAGTCCTGTGCAGTCCAGGACACCTAAACTTGGGAATTATATAGTTTGTCTTTACCATAATCTTCCAGTAAAATATTCTAGTGAGCTTTGAAAATAAACACACATCAGTGTTAAGATTCCCACTCTGGCTTTTTAAAGTAATCTTAGAGAAAGACCTAAGTATGTGTGTATGTGTTGCAGCTGTGGTGAGAATCACAAGTTTAAATAGTTCTTAATTTTACATATGCATCAAGATACCCTCAGGAACTTTTTCAAAACACAAGTGACTGGATATTTACTACCTCTTGAATGAGATTTTTTTCTTCATGCTGCTCACTCGAATTTATACATATCTAAGAAAGGACCACTTACTTGGGCAGAGACATTGCACTTTAAATCTTGCTTTTCAGGGCACCAAGGTGGCTCAGTCAGTTGAGCATCCACCGCACGCTTGATTTCTGCTCAGATCATGATCTCAGGGTCGTGGGATTGGGTTCTGTGCTCATCATGGAATCTGCTGAAGATTCTCTTTCTCCCTCTCTCTTTGCCACCCCCCGTGCTCACGTGTGCTTTAAATAAATAAAATCTTTAAAAAATAATAGTCCTGCTTTCAGTTGCAATTTTGAGGAAAGAATTTATTGTATAATAGTCAGCCTGTTAGATGACTAAGCTAATCACAGCATTCTGTATCTATATCTGAATAAGCCAACAAATACTGGGTTGGCAGAAAATGTAATGTTTGTCTACATTTACATAATAGATATAATCCTATCTTGTGTGCTTTCTTCCCTAATTTAGTGAAGCTCTTTTGTGATGTTACTGAATCTCAGAATGTCATCCTTCCAATGAATCTTAGAAATATTACAGAATCCTTGAGGTTAATAATTCAAATTTCACCATACTTAGGAACACATGCCCTATAATAATACATGGATGTTCTTAAATATGACCTATTATGGAGATAGTAAAAAACAATGGTATCCTCATCAAAATGCTAGGATATTTTTTATTTACACAGGATTCTCCAGAGTCAGATGCTGAACGAGAGAAGGATAAAAAAGAAAAAGACCGAGAAAGTGAAAAAGATAGAACTAGACAAAGATCAGAATCAAAACACAAATCACCTAAGAAAAAGACTGGAAAGGATTCTGTAAGTATTCAGAATTATTTCATACCTGTGATTCCAAAATACAAAAATGGATATTGTGGTTTATATCACATTTAATAGACTTTTTGCAGGTTGGCTACCATTTGAAGAAAACAATGAAAATTCAATTTACCTCTTACACAAAATAGCTTTCTAACATACCTGCTGCAAGTGTTCTGAGTTGTCTATTTCTCAAAAAATAAGTCTTACATGACTTTTGTTTGTAAAAGTCTTACTTTGTAAGTTGTAAGGAGTACCACTGGACATTTTCTACCTGATTTTTAAGGAATATGGGATTCAGATTGGGGTTTCTCCACATGTGCTCAGACGTCAGTACTACTAAATCTAGTTTCAAAAGGTAGCATTCCAGTAACTTTTAGGAGTAATCATTGTGAGGGAAGAGGTAAGGGCAAAGGTATAGGAGGGGGGCTACACGCCAGAATTAACATTTTAATATCAAATTACAGTAGCCTTTTTAGTTTCCATCTGTGTGGGTATGTATATAAGACAGCGGAGTAACACAAGCCTTCTTAGCAGGAGTAATGCCCCTAAATGGACCCATGGAGAGTTTAAACTGTAGTTCAGATAAGCCCTGGTCCTCCCTCTGGGTATTGTGATTCCGTTGATACGGAGGTTCTTTTTAAAAGGTGCCCTGGTGAGTTTGAAGCATGCCCTTGGTGAATGAAGATTTCCTGAATACTTAATAGCAGCTTAACAGTTTTCTTCTTTGTAGTCAGTTAAATGAAATTTCTGAATGGAAGGAGATAGATGAACTATTTTTTAAATGTTTTATGTTTTTCACAAATAGTACAATATTAATTTTTTTAATTGTTTTTCAGCCTAAGTAATGTCCTCCTCAAATTTTAAATGTTTATCCTTAAAAATCTTAAGTTTTTATCTAAGGATGGTATGCTCAAAGCATAATACTTTTCTGTAATATAAAACACTTAGAAGGCAACCAGGAATCTACAAAATTAACAAGGAATATAGTGCCTTAGGTAATGAACACCTAGCTTTATTAAATGGAAACAAAATGTTTTATATTCAATGGTGTAAGAGGAAGGGAAAGAAACCATGGTTTACCATTCTGCCTGATTTATTTATTAATGCAAAATGAAAGTAGCACCATATAAAAGTCTTGTCCTGAATTCTACCCTATAAAACCAGGGAGTAGTTAGCAACTCAATTGGGAGGCTTTTGGGAAAGAGCAGTCCTAAACCCTGTGATGGACTTGTTTCTGTGGAAGACAATCCATATATTTTGGTTCCTTTTTCTCAAAGTTTCAATACTACTTAACCTTTTGAGTACTGACATTAAATGTAATTGTATTCAATGTCTTTTCAGGGGAATTGGGATACTTCTGGCAGTGAACTAAGTGAAGGGGAATTGGAAAAGCGCAGAAGGACCCTTTTGGAGCAACTGGATGATGATCAATAAATTATACCAAATATATGTTTACAGTATGATTTAAAGTCGAATTCAGACCAGGGACTCTATTTTAAAGTTCAATTGAAATAACACTGGGTTTTAATTATATCACAGGAAAAAAAAAAGTGCATTTAAGTATTGTTATTGTGGACTTTATAAAAAGCAAAGGAAATTGAAAATAACTTTTGATTCTGTATCAAGAATCATATTTTCATACGGTCATAACTGTCTTTGTGACCCTTTCATAGGGCACTGCAGGATGGATTAAAGGTGGCAATTTACTGATAACTGCAGATGTCTCTACTTTGTTCTGAACTCTGAGTCATGAGGCGATTTGATTTACTTTATAGAAGTTGGATTTTGAAGATACAATGAAAATTTTTTTGATATTTAGTAGTACAAAAAAAGCACCAGCAACTGACAAAACTGCTTTTTTGTGCACTACCCAACTGGTTAAAGCTGATATGATCTTTTATGGTGAACGCAGAAATAGGTGTTCTTAATGGAAACCTGGTAGACCCTTAACGATAGTGGTGCTAATGAGCACTACTATAATAAAGCCACCATTATTTTTTATGAAACATCTGAATACATTTTAAAAAAGGCTGTTGTGAGGGCATTATTTTGAGGTGATGTTTAAAAAGTTAACATCAAATCAAATTGTAAATTAGTTTAAATATATTGCCTTAAGGACCTACTAAAGAATGTGCCACCATACTTTAAGTGATAGTTGCAATATCCTTGTCTGAAACAAAAATCAATGTTGACTTAAACATTTTCTTTAACAGTTGTCTTTTTTTTTTTTTAATCCGATCTTTTCTCTTACTTTTTTTCATTGAGGAAGTCTTTTACCTTCCCTATTCACTGAGAAGTATTGACTTCGTGGTACACATTCTAAAGCATTTCTGATTTGAATATTTTTGTACATTTTTATCAATTATTAAACCTTCTCTTCTAGCGTGTACTAGTATTTATTTCTACTTAAACTACTCAGCTCTAAAAAAAAGTTGTATGATCATTTAAAGATACTAAATCCTTGAAATTTTGCTTCATCTCACCCACATAGCTAGGTTCCTTTCCTTTTTAATATTTAAGAATATTATAAATCAGTACATTTGAGGCCCCTGTAATTTGTTTTTGATCTACAAATTTCCTATAGAAAACTTTAGAGAGGCAATGGTTTGAAGCTAGAATACTCTTTACATGCTAACTTTTGAAGGTTGGTAATGTAATTTATACTATTTTCCTTCAGTGCAGGAGATTTTTTTAATAAGTAAATTTTAGCACATAGTCTTTGGCATTAGATATTTTTTTATTTTGGACACTTCGAGCGATCCTATTTCAAGTTGGAATTTAGAAGAACAAAAATTCATTTTTTTTTCCTTCACCATTCTAATGAATTTGAGAAGTTCAAATGACCAGGACTGCTTTTTCCCATCCCTGTGTACTTTTGCAATTAAATCTAGCATCCACTGTTGAAAGCCTCAATAAAGGGTGGGGGTGGGGGGTTATTTCTAAACTTTTCCCTGCCAAGTCATTTTTCTGCTGTGAAAACGGACATGACTGTGGAAAATGAGAATCACTATCCTTAGAAGATGTGAAGTAATCAAGTTGCTTGCTTAAGGTTAGTCTCTTACTGTATATTAGAACCAAAAAATATAACAACTTTGGCAATTGGGAGTTGCCTAGATTTAATTTTCAGAGGTCTCATAATGAGTTAATACTGCTAATCATGTCAGACACTTGACATGGAAGTCAGTGGCAAAATCTTCAAAATGCATAGGATACTGGCAGAAATACTAGTGGTGTTTCATAAGAGAATTTAATTTAGAATCTGTAAAATTTGTTTTAATTCCATGAATGATGATTTTTTTAAGTGCAACTTTAAAGTTTTAATTTTTCTATTTAAATAAAAAGTTATTGATATGTTTTAGCATGTCCTCAAAATAGATTTCTGTATTTCTTAGAGATACTGTCTTATCACCTCAAATTCCTGCAATACAAATTCAAGTTTCTCTATAGTTCACCCATGAAAATTATCTGACCTAAAAACAAAACTATTGAATAAATGGCTACTCAAAATATAACGACATTATAAAAGATGTAATTGAAGTGACTGTAATCCTTGTCTACCTTTAATGATCCCATCAAATGGGATTTAGTTACCAAAAGGTACTATACAGTCTGCAGTCACAGGTGATGGGAAGATTAGGTTTCTAAATTTTCAGTCTGGTAAAAGCTGAAATGTCTTAGAATATTGGTTCTGTTAAACAGATGTTCAAAAAGTGAACACATTTGTTCAAACCGGAAAGTGCGTTTATTTTTAGATGAGGGGAAGTTATACGTTCAGGTAAGCATCAGACTTTGGTAAATGTTGAGGGTTTTTCTTCCCCCCAATAATTAATATCAATTATTGGTTAAATTTACTAACACATTTATTATCATAGTAGTCAAAATCAGAATCTCCAATATTTGATGTTTTTGTTTTCTCCCAGTCCAGTAATTCCTATATGGGAAAATTGAATTTGTATGAAAAGTTAGTCAAGTATGATGAATTCTTTGCACTTTCCCAAGTTTGTTTAAATAACTTAATGCTTTTAAAAAATAAAAGCAATGCTCCTACTTTTTTTTTTTAAACACAGCAAGGCTATTTCATTATTACCCAAAGCAGCTTCAAAAATACAGATTATTCATGTTTTTCAACAATAAAAACTTTATATATGCCTCCCAGTAAATTTGAAAATGATCAGTTTCACATCTTGACTTTTGCTAATTGGTCCTCATTTTATACAGCTATAAAAATGGCCTAGAGTAAAGCTCTATTCATAGTGGTAGAGTGAAGAAACTGTAAAAACTGAAATGTCTCTCTGTACATTTTTCTGGAAAGACCGTCCATAATTTTCTTTTACCAAAGGGCCTGTATTCTGTGTTAAGAAGCATTTGCCTGGATGATCCCGGTTTTCTTCCAGTGTTTAAAGGTCAACTCAGTGCTGACTAGGCAGCCACTTTTCTTTTTGCATCAGAAAGGGGTAGCCATATGGGGCTTGGGGGGTTTTTTTTTTGTTTTAAGCCTAGATGCTATTTGAGAGAGAACGGCTTCCAATCAAATAGTACCCAGGGAAGAGTGATGAATGCTATAAGTCTATAGAATATTTAAGAATATTATGTAATTTAAATGTAAATTACAAAACTAAGGAACCAAATAAACATTTCTAAAAGCAAAATGAGGCAAATCACATTAATTGCTTGTATCTTAAATCAGATTTTTCTTTTCCCTTGGGGATGTATCTCTCTCAGTATCAGGTACAATTTTAATTCTTTTACATTCTCTTAAGTAAAACCAGTCATTTTAAATAAAGAAGCAAAATAATGTCATGAGTAATTTTTCATGGAATTGTGTTCTAAGTAGGCTTACAATTTTACTTTGTGGTTCTGGTAATGGCATATACTAGTCTAATAATTATTATTAAATCTTACCTTGCTCTTATGTTTTTCAGTTGTGTTAACGTAAATGGTGGTCAGGTTCCTTGGAGACAGGGATTTGTGTTTCATTTACTGTTATATCCTGTGGATTAGAACAGTGCCTGGCAATTGTAGGCGTATATTGAATGATTGTAAAATAGTTGTCAGATACATTCAGCATCCATGGGACCAAGCAACTGTATTATAGGGCTTGAAAAAGCATCATCGCAATAAACTGTACTAACCCACAACTAAAGCCACATACATAATTGAAGTGCACCACTGAAGATAATGTCTAGTGGCTTTATCTTTTACTACAGAAATATCCAAAAGCTTGTTAGCGAGAACATATAACTTCCCTGTTTCTGAGTAGGAAAGGAAATCCCTTGTGATGATTTGAAATGTAGCTTTTCCTATTCATAAATTAAGATACCATAGTAGTTTAAAAGTAGTAAACTTCTGTTTGAAGAGCTAATGTTTAGCTAGGCCAGAGTTAGCGTTAAAGGCCATGCTTGGAAACAGCAACAAAATACCCAAATTCTAAATTGAGAACTAATCATTTCAGGCTATTTCCAACAAAGGGTGAGGTATGGGAAGTGAGATGATTTTGCTGCAAGTACCCGCACACTCCCCCTAGCCCTTCCTTTATTTAGCGTGTCTCCCTTGCATAAGTTCCTTAATTGTAGATTTTCTATGCTTTTCAAAAAACTGGCCATATAAAAATTGCTTTTGTGACTCAATATAATCTACACTTCAAGGCCATCTGGTTATTGTTAATGATTGGTAAGTGCCCCAGGTGTTATGGCCTAGGTTGATGTTTGCATTTCAGAGGAACTAGCTAACTGCCACCCCCACCCCAGTTTTCATTCATAGACTGAAATAGAGTGGCTGCCTAATCAGATCATAATTCAACTAAGCCATTTCTTGATGCCCTTTTATGCTGTTCCTTGGGGCATCTAAAATGTCTATATATGAATACTCCTTTATTTTGGTCCTGCCTGAAATTTGGTAGGTTTGGTCTCTTGCCTACCTCTCTACAACTTAACAGAAGATTTGTACTGAAAGGTGAGTAATGATAAGGGGGAACAAGTTTCTATTTTCTGTGTTTGTAATTACCAGATTTTCTCTTCTGTTTATATATTGTTCTGATGTAAAGAACCTAATAGTTATATAAAATTAGACCTTTTGTAAATAAATATAATTTATTAGAAAAGATGGCATCTTTTACTAAGTTGGATTTGTGTCCGCTTTTTCCTTTAAGTACCCCTCTCCTATGCAGTTCTTTGCTGTGAGATGCTAGAGGCCCGCATTGTTTCCTCAGTGTAAAACTTGGCCTCTATTAAAAAAAACCTAGATCAAAGAAAGTATATCTAAACTTCTTGCATTTGTTTCTTGCTTCGAATTTTTTTCTTGGAATTAGATCAGTATTAGTTTTAAGAGAAGTGAAACACGATCAGATTAATCCTTTTGCATATACTGAGCTGATCATCTTTGTAGATGTTTCTGATACAAATTTAAAAATGGCTTAGGGCTAAGAGCTGTTTTACCAAATATTAAAACTAATAGGTATGCCCATTGTAAAGCTATCATGAGTGTATCTTGCAGTCTAAAAAGATAATTTTTACAAAATCCAGTATGTTGAACCACAGTCTTTGATGGGTATCAAGTCCCTTCCTGTGCTAAGCATTGTTGACTCGTCAGGGTCCCTTGGGCAATCAATGAATTTTAGTGGATTAGAATTTAGATGTTTTAGAGGATTGGGAGTTGAGAATAAGGATATTATTTTGAAGTCACTGGTAATTATCTTTAAGAGTGGATGTTAATGGTATATAATGCCCCACCCATACCTAACCATACCTATCTCATTTGAACTTAACTGCTGTGCTTTGGTTTTGAAAACGTTTTGAATTTGTAGAATATTAAAGATACTATTTCTTTTACCATGAGGCACAAACTAGAGAATTTTACTAACTGGAATTTCACTTTAACCCCTCTTTATAAAATAAAGCTTCAACGACATTGTATGACTGGTGTAAGAAGAGCGCTGAATTGGTAACAAAGACTTAATACAATAATTAAACTTTATTCGTGCCTCTCTAAGAAAGTTTTGAGGGGCGCTTGGGTGACTTACCTTCATCTCAGGTCATCTCAGGGGGCTGGAATGAAGCCCCAGGTCAGGCTCCTCTGCTCAGTAGGAAGTCTGCTTCTCCCTCTGCCCCTCCCCCCCCCACTTGTGATTTCCCTCTCTCTCAATTAAAATCCTAAAAATTTTTTTAAACAGTTGTTTTAAGCCACTTGGACAGTTTTCTAAAATACCAAATTTCCTTGCTTTCCTAAAAAGAATATACTGAATGTTGCACAGTCTGATGATTTGGAATTAACAAAAATACCAGCATGTTTGGTTGGGCAGTAGAGGCCAAACTGCTTGTACATACCTTGCCAACCAATACAGTTGTTGGTTGCAGGGTTACGTCTGTGCAGTCCACACGTAACCTATCCATATACAAACAACATCCTCATTAAAACAAATTTGGGGGGTGGGGAGTAACCTCTTCAACAAACACCAGTGTTTCTCTGGAAGCAATAAATTGGTAAGTACAGTTTTGGAGATGTATCCCTCACTACCAAATCTGTTAGGTTCTTATATTCCATACAGCAAGTGATCAAGAGCGTATCAGTAAGAAATAACTTCCTAGAAGATAAAAGTATGTAACACTGGTAAACCCTCCCCACGCCTCCCCCCCCATTAAAGTATGTCATTGAAAGACTACAACATATTACAGGATAGTAGTGTAAATAGTTTATTTGCTCATATGTCATGAAAAGACCAGAAAAGTAACATGAATTGCTTTTTTATAAAACATTTCTAATATTGCTAAGAAGGCAAGCCCATTAATAAACAGAAAAGAACATGCCAACATTATTGTCTATTTGTTGATTAATAAATAGGCAATTATATGCATTTTAGTATTAAGCTTTGGAAAGCAGCCGCCTGTCATAAAGGGCCAACTACTTGTGTTGTATCATGGTCAAATTGTTTTTTTCATCAAAATCAATGTTAACAGACAAAATCTTGGCATGTTCTTTTTAAAGTACACATTTATGAAAATGTGCTAGCAGGTGGCAGTTTTAAAAGTAATTTTTTGTAAATAGGTATGCTAAAGTGAAATGTGGTAACTGATCCCTAAACTGTCCTTGTAGTTAAATATATATATTAAAAAAAAAACTATAAGTTAAAATAACATTCAGATTGTATAGCACAGGCTGATGCATTTTTAAACAATATTTACAATATTACCCAGAGGCTTAGGTGGGAATTAAAGTGTAAAAACCATAAAAAACTGCACCAATTTTATAGCAAAATATCTGTACATTTAAAAAGAGATCATATAACTACACATTATCCAAGGAAAATGGGACCTTCACCAAGGGGTTCACATAAGCACAACATAAAATAAGAAATTCAGTGGTTAAATACTATACAATAAACTTTACAATTAATATATTGATGTACCAAGAAGTAAGCCAGAAGCAGAGTGTATATTATGTAAAGTACAAATCAGCTTTAGTCCAGTTTTTGACTTTGGAATGGATCAAGTGCCCTGCCAGAGAGGAAGGAAAATAACAGTGGCTTAGTTGGCCATTTAGTCCTATTATGTGTCACTTAAGGTTAATCCAAATATGAATATTTCAAACAATTTAATTTGCAATTCCCCATAAAGCAATGATGCCAAATATATCTTCTCTGGTTTACAAAGCCGGGGGCGGCGGGGGGCTGCGATTGTCAGGAGAATAAGGCTAGGTTAACTATACTACTAGCTAGCAGAAGTAATCTGAAATGCTTGATAGAGCTAGTGAACTTCTCCCTGGCTAGCAAGGCACCAATTTCTGCTCTCAGGATAGGCCCATAATGGTCCTCAGAAATCCTAATACTGATTACTGAGATGTTAATTTTAGTGCTAATTAATAAATACATCTGCATTATTACTTTAAAAGCTGCCTCTAGCTGAAGAACACAGTACTGCAAAAAAATCTTACACAAATTTGTATGCCATCATATCCTTGCATTCATACTGGTGAACTCTCACAGGGTGTCCTACCCAAGTACAGCAGTGTAGAATGTAAAATGAGAGAGTTGAGTGACCTCTGTGCCACTGCAGTGCATCCTGTTTGTACTTGGCTGGGGCTTGGTTATGGACAGGAGCTTATGTGACTTCCTTCTTCCAGGTTGCAAGCCCTTAAAAATAACAAAGTTGATGGATATGTCTAAAACACAAAAGCAACTTTTTTCCTTAAAAAACATCTCAGCAAAGGAAACCCACAGCAGTTGCATCCATGTTATTTACAACTTATCAGGAAACCAGGGTGTGCCATCATGGGACAATCATAATGGCAGATGAGTGTAATACGAAATTTACATTTTGGTTAAAAAATTGGGTAATACACTGGTGTAAAAAGATACCTAATCAAATCAAACCCTATTGCTTTGATTAATCTGAGCAGGTACTTCCACTTTTAGGCACTTGTTAACAAAGGTTGAAAGGAGAGCCCGTCATTTTTAAATTCCTATGTGTTTGCTAAATCTGAGCCCTTAGAATATTTTATCAATGTTCAAGGTTACGGTTACATGGTAGCACATAAAGTTCACGTGGGAAGTTTCATTCACGTATACTCTACTCATACAGGCAGGTCTCAGGTTCACATGGTTATCTCGGCACCATTAGCAGAACGCAGGTTCTGATCATCAAGGCGCCGTCTGACACTTCTCCTCAGCGCATCGGCTCGTCTGTATGGTTGGTTTCTAAGATCTGTAAAGAGGAGAGGATCAGTCAGAGAATTGCAACCTTTAGTATCATGTGTCCAAGCAAGACAAAGGTCAGCTGGCAGCCAATCAAAGCAGCTTGTGTAGAAGAGTCAGCTAACAGGTCCTTAAAACTCATTGAGTATTTGAGCCAAAGACATGTACTTTGCCCTCAATATTTAAAGCAGGATGTAATACTGATGTGATTCTGGAACTTTTTAGAAAAATATATAGGAAAGGCAACTGTTCTTGTCACTGGCCAGAGAATCTAGCTGGAGTCTTATTTTGAAATGTTTCTTCAACTGGAAAAAGCCTTGGCTTAGTTCTGTCCTTTTTTTTTTTTTTCTGGGAACCTGAATATCAATAATTGTAATGAATTTTAAACTGCAAAATTAATAAACCAACTGCCCTATCCTATCTTTTCTGGAATTTTAATCACAGGACACTATGCTTATTTTGCAGGCAGAGGTCCCATTATTTGTATTCAGTTAGTATTAGCTGAGGTCGTCTTTTTATTTTGTGAAACACATTGCCCAATCACTAAACAAAAATAATCACTAAACCAAAATAATACTCCATTCCCGTATATTGTCTCCTACCACCCAGTATTTCCCCTATTTTTCATTAGAGGGGAGAAGTTGTTTGGGCCTTCCAGCATTCTCCAATTTGTACTGCAGATGCACAGAATGTTTAAAAATGCCTAATATAAAAAAAACAAAAAACCCTTGTTGAATGAATGACTCAACCACCGCATACTGGTTCAAGCAGGCACTGTTCTAGTAGAATACAGTGGGCTGAACAAAGACATTTTATTCTATGTAAACATTCTTAATATGAAATCATGCTTTCTTAATGAATACTTAAGGTAGGTAACCTAGCCAGCAGGTAAGCTGCTTCTGACTGGGTCAGGGTAGGCGGTGTACTCCGCCCCCGCCCCCCCCCCCCCCCCCCCCCGCCCCACTGTTTCATTTACTTAGTATTTATTTCCCTTCACCTTGTTGACTTCTGTTAGGAGACAATCTATCTTTGAAAGGGGAAACATAAACAACAACAGAATTTTTTATTCCTTTACCTACTCAGTAGCTTGAAAATGGAGCCAATGGGCCATATCTGGCCTACAAAATGTTTAGACCCCAACTTATACTTTTCAATACAATTTCCTGATCTTTTAATAGATAATTAGTATTTAGAAAGAGGGTTTCTGACTTCCCTTGGATAACTGGAGGGTCTGGCAATACTGAGCCCAAATTTTCACATGGCAAAAAGAAATGAGCTGAGTGAGTGCTGAGACCTATGCTCTCAGGTTCAGCATAGTCCCCACCAATCCCGACTCCTTGCAATTAGTCACCCTGCCTCACTCTTTCTAAATTCAAGGGAAGAATAGTTTTATACATGCCCTAATCCTCTCAAGCTTCTGCTTCTTGCCCAGAATGATAAGGCAAGGTCAGAACTCCACTTTTGGCTAAGGGTCTGTGATGACTTGTAGCTCTCTAATTCCCGAGTCTTCTGAACAATTGGGTCTGAAGATCCAAATCTTTCTTCAAAGGCTATAGATCACGTTCCCTGGCCAGGACTTGCTCTCAGTTTCCTCAAATCAAAAGGGGTTAACTGATTTAACTCAGAGGCCAAGAAAACAGTAAAGGAAAGACAGCCTAGCACCCAAAGCAAGTACAATCATCAGCAAATACCCTTGCCCAAGCCATCACACTTGATAATTTGGAAGCAGGCCACAAAGAGTCCAACAGAGAGGCTCTGCCTCACATCACTGGAATGTGAGGTTAAAAAACTTCTCCCTTGTCAGACTCTCACCAGTATTACCCTCAGCCATAGACTGAAACCACTGATCTGCATACAGAGAGAGGAGGAAGCTAAGTAAAAAGTGATGCTTGCCAGCTCTGTGTATCCTCCACCACCGGTGTGCTAGAAGAAATCCTTACCCTCGAGTGAACATTTGGAAATTTAGTGATATTATTCTTCTTTAAGGCTAAACAGAAAAAAACAAAAACACAAAATGATGGTTAAGTAAAAATGGGATGAAAATGGAAAGCAATTCAACTTAGTGCTTAACATACCCGGCATGTTAGCCAACAGGGGAGGAGAATGGGAGGCCATTAATACAAGAGGTGTTAGATAAAACAAGGGAAAGATCAGAGTGTCTTCCCGCCCAGCTCTCTGACCACCCAAATCCAAGCTGCTTTGAAGTTTGGCTCCAGAATGATAGTCCAGCCACAAAACTGACAGGAACATTAGCTGAGCAGATGACAGTGTCTAGCCTTGTTAATAAGCACAGGTGGGTAAGTATGCTGCAGAGCAAGCAACAACGCACCACATCCTCTTGAGATCGTCAGAGACAGAGGAACATACATAACAAGTATAATTCACAGAAGAGTTAATGCCACAAAACAAACACGTAACCTGTTCCATGTCAATCTCAACATGGGAGTTACATAATAGCTATTTCTAATTAGAGTATGGGCTTCCCTTGTCCCTCTTCTATTCAGCTGGACACTGCAAAGAAGTTTCTTATCTAGCCATCAGGAACCAAGGGCAAGCAGTTTACTTCTTGAAAATATTGGAATTTTTTTTTCTAAGAATAGTGGCATTTTCCAATAATAGGTATTTGCTATTAGTATTTCTGGATGCCACCCTCCTAACCTAAAAAGCAGGTCCAGATATCATCTCATCACAAGAGAAATACCCTGGATTTGACATGGAACAGAGTCGCAGTGAAGACTATGGGGAGTTCCTAAAGCCTTTGTTTTCACTTTCTGCCTCACAGCCCTGCTCCAGTGTAGAACTGCTGGTAACCGAACTTGGGCATGACACCCAGAAGGAAAAGAGGCTGGGTATAACGTTATGGACTGCCTATATCAACTTATACAGACTTCTATGCGCCAAGGGTTCCTCGCTTTTACCGTGAGCTCCACACTGTGGGTGATGGCTATAGATGACATAAGACAATTAAGAAAGTCCCAATTTACAACTGTGTGGTTCACAGTTCTTTCTGGAAATTTTTTCAACTTCTGGGCACTTTGCATTCCTGAGCACTTGCACACAGCTCATTTTATTACCAAAGCATGCTAACTGAATACAGAAAGGAGGTTGGTTTAATATCTATAAACCTATTAAAACACAGCAAGTGCTCAATAAATGTTATAGTCATTGTTATTAATGACTATCATTTTGCACTCAAAGGCACTAGCCCAAAAGCCTTATAACCACTCAGCTGCTGATCCTAGTGCTAATTCTCAAAAATCATGCTCTATTTACACTATTGTTCTAAAAATTTCTACAAGCAATTCTATTATTTCAACTCACACACACTCAGACCACCGCAGGCATGTGGATTCACAGACACAGGAAAGTGGCAGTGAGTTAACAGTAATGACAGACGTGCAAAACCATGCAGTGTGAAGGCAACATAAACTACAACATGGCGGAGACGGAGATGCCATGCTAGCATCCTGGGGGGTCCTAACAGACATACAGAGGGACATAAGAGGTCAAAAAATCTGTAGCAACCTTTAAGGGCATCGGGTGAGAAAGAGTAATAGTTTAGTAATGGTATTCCTCAGTAAGAACAGGTTCGCAGAAAAATCGAGAGCCACGCTTGGCGGAGCGAGCAGTAAAGGGCACAGTCTTCAGCACTGCGTTGAAAATGACAGCCAAATAAGACAAACAGAAGAGAGTAAAAAGCCAGGATCTATCCCATTAGTACACGGTTAGCGCTTTGTTAATCATACCTGGAGACGGGAAAAGGCAACGTACACCCAAGTGAGTTCATTAAGTCTAAAACAGTTCTCAGTCTGGGGCTTGGCGGATGGAAAACGGAAAATATTTTAAAGAGAATAAAAACTGTAGGATCTGTAAGCAGATACTCATTCACCTCCAACAGCAGCTTAACGGTGAGATCAGGCAAATAGATAATGTACATTTTGCTCATCTGATAACCCAGGGGTCACCGAGATGGAGAGCAGCCTACTGGAAAAGGAGCTCTTGCTGTTTGAGGCTAGATGCTTCTCTCCCAACAAATTAATCCTATTGCGGCATTGAGTCAAAGAGGTGCTCAGCCCCAAAAGACCTGCTCTTAGTCTTGCTGAGAGCAGAGCATCTCCCTCAATGCCAGGGAAACAAAGAGAGGTGCCCAACAATGGGGGACTTTACCTGAGGGGCCATGTGCAAACCAATGCAGAGTGAACGAGGAGACACGGGCAGGCACGCGCGTACAGACTGTGTGTGCGCCATACACAGACACAGGAATGTTACCAGCCGCTTACCTAGCCACTGACGACTGAGACCGCTTTACGCTAGGCCAGAAACTCTTATTGACTTCCTGTTAGTGATCTATGTACCTATTTTATTTCCTTGGGTCTTGAACTGGTGAACAAAAATAATGGTTTTGGCTTTTGGGGGATCCCTAATTATGATGGTAAGCTATTCACAAAAAATGAGAAATCAAAATTCTGAGAGTTACATTCTTAAAGAATTAGGACAGCTGGGGACATGTGACTAATGTGTACTTGATGTTAAAAAGTTGTTAGTTTTGGAGGTGTGTGACAATGATACTCTGGCTATGTTTGTTTGCTTTATCATAGAGTCCTTATCTTTTGAAGACACATACACTGAAATACAGATGAAATTGTAGGTCTTAGATTTGCTTCAGAATAATCCCAGAGATTGGGGAATGGGGAGCAAGTAGAAGCAGACATGTAACAAGACTGGCCATGAGTTGAGAATTGTTAAAAGATGATGGGTATACAGAACTCCTCGGGCTGTTCTCTGTACTTTTGCATTGCATATTTTTCAAAATTCTCTACAATAAAAAAGTGGTAAGTATCTTGGAAGCTAAAAAAAAAAAAAACAAAACAGTATTCATATGCAACAGACATGAAAGTCACTTGCAACCAATGCCACAGACGGTGGCTCCAATTATTGTCCCAACTCTAAGAGAATGCAGAAATCTCTGGAGAATGGATTCAAGCAGCAAGCATTAAGGTACAACTTAATCAGACAAGGACCAAGCTGGGTTAGACACCACTCATTCCTAGCTGAGCAGCCCGAGAAGCCTGTTGGCCTATCAGAACAAAAGCTCTAGCTCCTGATTTCCTCTTGTCTTCAGTTACTTTGAATGAGTAAAAAAGGCTTTTAAAGAGCACGCTGGAAAAACCTGCACTGACCGTGGTTAGTACACAGCCCTGCATGGGCCTTGTCTGTGGTACTTATTAGTCAGGCAGGTGGGTGGGAGGGGCCACAAGGTAGAAAATGGAGCAGGGAACTAAACCCAAGACAGTGGAAAACCATGAGGAGGAGGAGCCTGGTGAAGTCTGTGGGGTTCCAATGATAATGAGGAAAGAGTTCTCAGAGAGTGCTGGGGTTTTCTGACAGGCAGTATACAGGCTATTAGAAATCTACTTCCAACACTAGCATGGAATCCTTCCCCATAATTCTGGGTCTGCATCAAGTCACCCGAAGACCTCATAAATTCTGAACAAAAGCAGCAAGCTGTGGAAGGGGTCCACTATGGGCAGGATCAGTGGGGTCTCTACGGGCCACTAGGAGAAAATATCTTTTACCTGTGATAATGTCTTCAATGGCACCGTCTTTTCCTTCATATACATGTCTGTTATCTTTCACTTGTCGCCTTCTCAATTCTGCAATTAATTCCTGCTGCTGCCTCTTTGATTTGTGGGAAGGAGACTGAGGAGAAAGAAGGATGGCAGAGATGAGTGGGACCAGCACCCATGGGGGGCTTGAGAAGATCCAAACTGTGTCTGAGCATTCTGTTACCGACAAGCAGCCTCAGCCAAAAACACAAGCAGCCCCATCCCAACATCCTGCTCAGAGAAACACTCAGAAAGCTTCTGGGGGAAAAAAAACTTTCTGGGAAAACCACGCAGAACTCCAGCTGGCGGCAGCGGGAAGGCTGGATCGTCCGGCTACAAGAGGCAGCAGGGGACAACCATCCATTTCTCGAGCTTTGGTGCAGAGGATGGGGATGAAGAACACCCTGACCTCCAGCCCTGTGGCCTGCACCCGAGCTGCTTCCCTCCCGGGAATCCTCCATCCCGTTCCTCGGAGTGAAGCAGCCAGCCATGGAGGCTGCACCAAGGGCGACCCCGTGAAGCCTTCCCTGGGCCCCCCGCAGGTTCTCATCGGGCTACCTGGCGTGGCCTCACTGTACAGCCACAAGACTTAAGTTCCTGATCTCTGTACGCCCGGAAAAGCTGCACACACCTGTTCTTCACTTCTTTCTACTGTGTGCGGAACAGAGAATGAACAACAAATCCACGAGCCCCGCTTCCAAGCCCTGGAGGAAAGCGTTCGCCCCCCTTCCCTGCTGGCTCAGACGAGGCCGTCTCAGGCCCTGGCCACATCTCACCTTTGGATCCTGCTGCTCCATCAGAGCTTCCTGCTCTAGGAGTTTTTCCATGAGGGCTTGTTCCTGCTTTTTCCTCAGCTCATTTTCCTCTTCTGCTTGCTGGGCAAAGTCAAAGGAACCCAAAGATTAGTCTGTGGAAATGACAGCCATCAAGGTATTTTAAAGTGGCTCCTAAGAGAATGTTGGCGAGCCAGGCATCAGAGTGGAGGGGAAGGGACAAGATCTACATTTAGGCTTATCGGGGACTCTGATTCGGGCTTTCCCTGTTGGTCTCTATCACATCTCCTCAATATCCAGCAATCATGATGTACCTTGTCCAGAAAGTCTTTCCTGAGGACCACCCCCCGCCCACACACACACACTGCTTCTCAGCCCGTCCCAGAGGCGTGGATGGAAACTATCCAGGCAGCTCTGCTCTGGGATTTCCATGTGAGTTTGTTTTGCTTCCAGAACCTGTCCACCTACCTATAGTTTTTCCAAAAGCAAGAGTTCAGATTCCTCTCCTTCTGCCCATTGTTAGGGGAAAACCTCCATTCCCTTGCCTCTTATTTCCTCCAGGAGGTCTCACCCCACAGCTCACTCCTTTCCAAGGGCCACAGAGTGACTAGTCTGATGAGTTTGGGACAGAAAATCAAGACAGGCTCACGTCTGCTCAGCCCTCCTGCACCTTGTCTGCTTTGAAGCCAGCCTCCCTAAAGAGACTTCTAACGGTCTCGCTGTGAAGCGTTAGAGTCAGTTATCTAGTTTAGGGCTGAGGTAGAAGCTCACAGACACTCACCACACCCTCCAGTCCGGCTATTATCAGGAATAAAGTTTACATTTTGGACTCCTTTACTTCCGCCTTACGTTACATTCTGGTTCAGACTTGGGAATCGAAAGGAGGGATGACATCCTATAACCCCAGTGTCTCCCCGAAAGGTCCCCAGGTCACTGTTAGCCTGGGAGTCATTCATCGTGCAGTATCTATGGCCAGTAAAACATCCCACACTGCCACTGCCTGACGGAGACCCCTCAGAGCCCACTAACAGGACACGGGGTGAAACGACAATGTGGAAGGGGCTCACTGACAGGCTCTGACCTGTGCCACCCCACACAGATCACCAAGGAACTTTTGCTTTTTCCTTTGCTATACCCCTGCTAAAGTATCGGGCTCTGGGACCAACCAGACCCACTTCCCAATTCATATTCTACAATTTAAAAATAGCCCGTATTTTTCTCTACAGACCTCAGACTCACAGTTTTTTATGTGAAGAAATGTGGTCCCAGCACATAACAAGAATCACTGTGAGTCATGTCTGCAGGACACAGGCATTTCCAGCCAGTGAACCCCAAGCACCATGGTTAGCAGTGGCTGGGGACCAGAGACCACCTCCAGTGTCCTGCGCACGGTCTCTGTCCTGTGTTTGGGTTCAGCCTCCCTTTCCCTTCTGCAAACAGCTTGTGACATCACTGCCACACGAAGCCATGCTTGCTGATAGATAAATAATGTAACCTTCTGAATTTCAGGAAAAGGCCAAAGGACGATTCTGGAGCTAGAGAAGTGACCCACTATATCCAAGAGATTGTTTCTCAAAAATGTAGATGACCTGGGGCACCTGGGTGGCTCTCCAGCATCTGCCTTAGGCTCAGGTTATGATCCCAAGGTCCTGGGATTGAGCCCCACATCAGGCTCTCTGCACAGTGGGAGTCTGCTTCTCCCTCTCCCTCTTCCCCCCAAACCCACTCATGTTCTCTCCCTCAAAGTAAATAGAATCTTAAAAAACAAAAAAAGAAAAAAAGCCTCATCCCTCCTCCCCTATTAATCACACTCCTCCTTCCTCCACCAACATTACTGAGGTTATACTTGACAACCTTGGCGAGTACAGCCTGCAGTGTCTCCTAAGGGCACTAACAGCCGCTAACAACCACCTCCCCCCACCCCACCCCCACTTATTCTTTCTCAAGGAACAAATTCTTCCAACACATGCCTCTTTGGGTCACATGCTTTTTCAAGACCATAGCTCTGGATTGTGCCAAACAGGCTATTTAAAGGAAGGGCCACTGTTGGTCCAGATGAGGAAACAGAAAGCAAGCATTCTTCCTAGCACCATTCTTCAGTCCACACCAGAGAAATATTGGTCTAGATGACCTAACGGCTTGGGCAGGACATACACGGGCAGGATGTCCCTGACCTCAGCTACAGTACCCTTGCCATAGGCCAGAGGCCACTCCTTTCACCTGTCCAACAACCACATGGGAAGCCTGGAGTTTCTAAGTCCTTCACCCGGCCCCACAGAAGTGAACAGTCAGTGAGGAAGGGATGGTCCTGGAGCGTCTTCTCTGCCCCAAAGGGCAGTCAAGAGCTTTTGTCTTTAGGCTGAAACGCAGGCCTGGCTGGCTGGAGACAGGGAGCATGGTAGGCTGAGGGCCCTAGGAACACGCAGCCCCCAAAGGACTGGAGACTGTCAGGACTCACACTGACCTCCCAGATCTGTTGCCTGAAGGAACGTGGGAGGCTGCCACACAGCAGCGGAGACCGGAGATCAGACGCAGCTCTGGGAGGACACCCCCTTGACGACCAGCACCAAGGAAGGCTTGAAAGGACCCCACACTCCTATTTACCTTATAGGCTTTCACAAACCGGACAAAGACGGGAAAGAAGACAGAGGGTGGAGTCGTCTTGGGGTTTTCTCCAAAATACTTCACCACATCATCAAAAGCATCCTGTAAAGAAGCAAACTCCTCAAGTCTCATAAAGTCTAGCATGTGAACCTGACCTCCGGGGGAAGAGCAGCAGGGGGGATCCAGCCACTGCCACAGCATTCCTGTGGCCCCCTCCCAACCCCACGACCCTCTGGGGTCTCCTGGGTCCTCTGAACGCCGAGGCAAAGGTGAGCAGAAGGCAACAGTGCCACATGGGATTCATCTCTGGGACCAACTATGTTTCTACATAAGGTATCTCTCTCTCTCTCTCTTTCTCACACACACACACACACACACACACGAGGAACTACCTCTTTCAAGAGCTTCCTAAGGCCACGGAAGACAGGGTTAGGAGGGATCTCAAAAGTCACTCCGACTCTGATCCCTGCTGGCTGCTTCAATGCGCCTTACAGTGTCCCCACCTCAGGGACACTCAGGTCTCCGCTTAAACGATTTCCTGGCACGGGACAGCCTCGTTGGGAAGCCATCCCACCCCATCTGCACTGAGTCCCCGCCACACTCTGCCTTCCCTTCTGTGATGGCATGCAGTCCACTTGGGCTATTTTTCAAGGCTGTAGACTTAACCCTTGGTGGAGCATGAGATTTCGAGGTCAAGGCCCACAGAAACCCAACACGCTGGGAAGGAAAAGTGCTTCGTGAAGCACAGGAATGACGCGCGCCGGCCGAAATGAACCCCGGCCTCATGCAGAGGGAGCCTAGGAGTGAGAGGAGAGGGTAAGAGAGAGGGAGGACCTCTACAGAAGACGTGAAGACTCCACGTCAGAAGAGGACAGTGAACAGAACAGGGACAATATTCAGAAAGAGCTCACCCAAGGGAGTCATTAGCTAAAGAAGAAATGCACTGCACACGGAGGGCAAGGCTCCCCCAGAGCCAGGCCAGCACCCAAGTGGGTTTAAGGGATCCGAACACGTCCCTGTGCGTGGCCAGGGCACAGCGCCTTACCTGTGCAATCTTGGCGTCATCCTGCAGCTTCTTCAGCTTCCCCTCGTTGTTGAGGATGAACTCCTTCAGCAGCGTGTTGTGGTCGTGCATGCTGTACTCCCTCTTGGTTAAGTCCATGCCCCTCTGGAGCTCCTTGACGTCCAGGAGAACATTCTCGAGGGAGACTGAAGCAGAGACAGCAATGTCCCCGTGAATGTCAAAAGCACAGCGAGTCTGGCTGGTATGCCCAGTTCTCAGTGGATTCCTAGGGTCACTAGACCCTAGGGCCTTAGGGCCTTAGATCTTTCGGAGCAGAGACCTTACCGTATGAATAACTTACTGCTGCTCACTATCCTGCACTGCACTAGATTCCACATATGCACTATTCATTTGCACTATTAGCTCGATACGCCAACAACAACAACAAACAGCATAAACAGGTTACGTGGCCTGCCCTATATTGTACAGCTAGAAGGTGGCCAAAATGGAGTTCAGAGAACAACCATGGACTCCACATCCTGGGACTATACCCAGCTATCCCATTTCTCTTCCGGGAGAGGAGAACCTATTGGGCTGTAGGCTCTGAGTCTCCTTAACTGTGTGGCGGCCCAAGATCTGATCCTCCTGCACTCCGGCCTCATTTACATTCCCGGGGCTCTCCAGCAGGGGGCAGCATTGAGATGTCCAAATTGAGTACCAAGCAACCCTGGACAGCCTCTTTTTCTCAAAGAACCCTTCCCTGCTTCAGAAGGGTTTCTCAGCACCAACCTTTCCATCTCCTGTGTGGCCACCCTCCTGGAGCAGGTACCTTCCTGGTACCTTCTGGGCCCTCCCTCTGGCCCCCTGCAGCCCAACTCAGCTCTGCAAGTGGATGAATTCCATGAGGCAGTCAGGTTTTTCCCTTGCTAGACTCACAGTCTTACTCAACTTCGACTCCTCAGCGCTTAGGACAGTGCCCAGTACACCGCAGGGACTCCGAAAGGCTCACTGGATTGGCAAAGGAGTGACTGGACAGAGGAGTGAGGGTATAAAGATTCCACGTCAGTTTACCTGGCAGCCAGAGAACAACTCAGCCAGAGAACCTCCATCTGGAAATCCATCTTCCCCGACTGATTTTTTCCAGCGCTTCTGGGGAATCGCAGTTGGGCCAAACAAAACGGCCAAAACAAAAATTTTTGCTGACACAATTTTGTTAATAGTGATGCTAAAGAATCCCTAATTTAGGCAAAGAGAAGCCTGGAAGGAGGAAAATCACTGGCTCCCGAGCCTTGACCTCAGGGGGTCTGTCACAGCCTGCACCTCACAGCCCTTCACAGTCAAAACATCAGTCTGGCTTGCCTCTGTCCCTCCTGCCTGGGCGCCTCCACTAGGGCTCCCTGGGCATCTGTCCCCAGTTAGCACCGCATCATCTCTTTCATTCCCTCACTCATTTACCTCTGCCCCCCAGCAATTTGCTAAGGGCCTATGGGAATTATAATGAAAACTCGATTATATTCATAAATGCACAGGTTGGAATGGACATGCAAACTGTTACAATAAAATTTGAGAAATCTTGTGTGCAAGAGTGGTGTGGCAGCGTACTCTGTGGTAACAACACAAACGGAGCAGCCATTTACTTTGAGGAAGTCAGAGAAAGCCTTGCCCACAAAGATTCAATTCACTAAGCCTGAAGTAGGCCCCGGGAATGTGAATTTATAATAAACACCTTGGCTGCTCCGGGTTCAAGATCCTAATGTGAGAATTCCAGTATGTAACCAACTCTGGGGTCAACGTGCATCTGGTTCCTTTTTCTAGCCGAATGATCTCTGGAGAGGACATGCTACATTAGACACTACACCAAGTGAGAAGATGTGGGCTCTAGTCCTGTTTCTATCACGTTCTACCCCTGTAACCTTGGACAAGCTATGGAACCTCTGAAAATGTCAGTTTTCTCACCTGTAACTCGGGGATACCATTACGTACCCATTATAGGCCAGCTACCCCAAAATCACTTGATGATTTAAATGAGAAAATGCATAACTGCTATGGCAAAGTAACAGCCCAAAGTACGGATAATTTAGCTTGTGCTCATGCTAAAGGCACAATGTTGGGAACTACCACACCTGAGCAAGTGGGACAGCACAAAATCAAACTCAAGTGTTTCTTGGGGGGTGACTTTCAGATCTTCACTCTGTTTCAACAACAGCAACAGACTGAGAAGGACACTGAAAGGAAGAGGTAAGTGGCCCAAGGTCCAGAGCCCCGACCCTGTACAGAGGATTCAGAGAGGTCTCCCTTGTGTCCCTAGTTGCTACGGCTCCCAGGCGTGGGCAACACCACGGCCTACGCACCTAGGCCAAGAGCTTCAGACTTTCGCCTTGCCTTTCAAAGGGGTTCCGAAGACGGTCAAGCAGGGGATGGCTCCCCCGGGACCCGTGATTAAAGGCACCTGATCCCCAAGGGTAGCAGGAAGCGCCAAAGCCAAGTACCTGCGGCAGCTTTCTCCACATAGTGAAGCTCGTTATAAAACAGGGACACTTGGTGATATTTCTCTTTTACCACATTTGAAATGTAGTGCAACAGTGTTTGCTTTCGGTCTGTCGACTTTGTATCTAAGAGCTGAAAACAAAAGGAATACGGGTTAGTTAGAGCGAAGGAGGATGGGGAGCTTGCCACCCCCCATGACGTCCTTCCACTCAGAGTACAGCACCCCAAAGTGGACCAAAAAATCCTCCCATGGGAGGGTCAAGCCTGGACATGTTCTTCGCTAAACCAGCCCACTGACTTGTAAAGGAGACCACAGGACTTCTCTCCCGGGGTATGTTCGGTGTCGGGGACGATTCCAACACACATCTCCACTCACCTGAAACCACCCAATGCACATCTGCCACACCACCTCCCCTGGCCAAAAGGTAGGAAGCTACCAGTTTGAGGGCTTTCCAGAGTGAAGGAGCAGAGGAATGAGCATAGAACAGGCGGGCGTGCAGGTACTGCCCATAAGGCAGGACTCCCATAGCGCAGTCGGCACGATTCTAGCTCAGCTCGTTCTCCTTCCCCAGCCTCCATGACACACAGCAGCGGGGCTTGCCACACATGCCCCTCTCGGGCTAGAACTGCGACTCGACTGGACACTCCCTACCAAACAGCCGTGTCTCCCCAGGGCTGGACTCAGCCCACTGCCCAACCTCCTCATGTGGAAGCCACGTTAGCCCCACACAGCCTTGGGGGAGAGGATTCCACAGAGGATTTTCTCTAGACCTGCCCATCTAAATCAGATGACTGAAAAGCTGCACACTCTTTTCCATCCAGAAATATAATATTTTATATATATATGTGAATGACATATATGTATTTAGAATATATACATGTTTAGAAAAAAAAAATATATATATATTGAGAAAATACAGAAAAGTAAAAAGAAGCACTTTGGAAAAAAAAAAAAACCTTAATTCTGTCCAACCTCTCTGTTAATATCTTAACCTACTTCCATTCAGTTTTTTCCTACATATTTTACTTGGGTGAACTCAATCAGTCCATGCAATTTACACCCTTTTTCAGACACAAAATTATCCATTCCTTTGAAAATTCTTCACAAACATTCTAAGAGTTAAAGAATAGTTTACCATATTAACTATTATTATAGTTAATAATTTCCCAAAATGTTGGATCTTCATATTGTCGCTTATTATCTGCAATTATAAAATAAATAAAGCATTCATAATTCAGATTCCTGAGGAAAGAGTCCATGACATGGAAACACTGGGTCAAAGGGCATGAGGATTTTTAATGTTCTATGTCTATGCCAAATGATGTTCCAGAAAATTTATACCAATTGATCATCCAACTAGCAATGTTCATCACAACATCCTACCCCCATTTCCAAAAGCGGACTCTGGGACTTGGTCTCTGCCAACTGTTTTGTCCTTTATATAGCTCTTGTATTTCTTTTAGTTCACTCACCAGATCTAAACTCTGAAGTTTAAATCCATAAACTGCTCCTCGTTTACTGCTATTCATATAGTTTCCAAGGGCCAAGATGATCTGCAAAAAAAGAGAGAGAGAAAGAGAGAGGCCCATCAGTAGAGCATCCCAGGCCAAGGAATTCGGCTGACGAGTCAGCTCTTCCCTACACGTATATGAGGAAAACTTCACTTGCCTCCAGAATTTTCTTGAGTTTTTGGGACGACTTTATAGAAACAGATGCTGCTATAATTGAGTGCAGTTGCTAGATTCCATTCAAAGGAAGGACGGGGAGGGGAGAGAAAAAAAGAGACATGTTAAAAATAAGAAACTCTAATTAGAAACTAAAATTTAACACAGAAGAAACACACCTGCATTTAGATTAAAACTTTAATGTTGAGATTCTATTTTTCCTCAAAGTAAAAAATTTATGTTATCCTGCTAGGGTCTTAGGCAACCGTATCTTCACATGCAAGCTCTTCTCTCGAAGTATTTGAAATGAGAAGAAATGTCAGAACTTGCTCATCACAAAATCTGTGACTGATGGGACTCAGAGCTTAGAGTCAACAGCATTTTCTAGCAGAACTCAATCCCCTGCCCACTACCTCGAACCATGTAAGACAGTGCATTTTTAAATCAACGGAGCTGTCCAGGAATGAAAACAAAAGAGCAAAGGAATATGATCACCCTCCAGAAGTCCTGAGAACATGTTGTGAACAGACATGCTACTGTAATCAGTAATTAACAAAAGTGTGTTTAGAAACAACATTTTCAGTTTTGCCAACCCAGTCAGTCAGAGGATTGGTGTCTTCGGGAGGGGAATAAGTTTGAAAAAATGATTTTCCTAGTCCCATGTATTGAAGTGGAAACCCAGAGGGCGTCCATAGACACAGTAAATGGCATTCTATGGAGGAGAATAGCAATATGGAAAATGGAAATTCACCATTTTCACATTCAGTTGGCATATACAATGTGGAAAAAAAAAATGGCCAAAATAAAAATGCAATCTAGAAAGTTCTGGGAAGGAGTCTTTACAGCCATGGTGTGAAGTACAATTCTGGAATAGACTAAAAAAGAAAAAATGATTCTATATCTCTTTGGACCCTCTCCCCTGCCTGAGGTGGTCCACTCACAGGAGTCAGCATCTGAATGCTTTCTGAAAAGTTCCCAATGAAGGCCATGATGGTCATCTTCTGCATGAGTCTCTCAATTTTACTGAACTGCATCATGAACCGGTCTTCATCTGACAAGTTCTCCAGAGGCTTCCTTTCCCGCTCATAGAGCCGAAACACTTTCACCTCGTTCTCAGTTGGCAAGAACCTCATCAAACATTCTACGAAGTCTACAGGCAATGTCTTCAAGTCAAATCTGAAGACAGATGTGGACAAGTCAGTGTTAGAGAGAAAACCTCCTACCCGTTCAACCACACCAGCATTTGGTCGGCTCGTCAAGCACCAACACAATGAACCGATGGTGTCTACCGCTGAATGGGGAAGATATCACTTATACTGGCTCCTGACCGCCCAACAAGCAGCTTCAGCGGTCCTTTCTGAGAACCCAGACCTTAACACAACAGCCATACTTGGTTTTTAACCTAGTACTACAGTTCTACGTCTCCAGAAATCAACAGTAAATGACAGGAAGAATGAGAAGGAAGGCTGAAGCAACTGACGGTTAAGGGGTTCAAGGACACGGTTCTTAAGGCATGTGAAGTACTGCTAATTAGAGACACTGATATTACATGCACAATTACAGACTATCTGGTAAACTCTAATATTTTTCAATTAAACCAACAGCCTGGGCTATTTTCTCTACATTAGAAAATAAATGTATCCAAATGCTTGTACTAAATGGATGTTTGGCTTAAATGAATACATCCCTTGAAGGAGTATCAGGTCTTTTTTTAGCTATATGCTCAATTTGAACAAACAGAATATTTGCCACTATCTCTGTTATCTTCCCTGGACAATCTTTGTCCAGCAAAAATAACAGAATTACATCTAATCATCATGATGAATAAAGCATATATAGATTAAAATCCAGACTGCCTATTATGTTTCAACATCAGACATCAGAATATAGGATAGACTGGACTATTAGATTTTGATCCTGACTGAGGACACAAAATTGGAACAAATGATTTCTGAAGGTCATAGAGTCCCCTAAGAATCTTTTACCAAAATTTATAAATTTAAATATACCAGTTTAAAATGGATTCATTCCTAACACACCTAAAATATTTGTTCCTTCTCATATTTGAAAGTCATCATGGCCACAAGAAGGGCAGAAAGATTCCTCTCATAGAAAAGTAAATAAAACAAATGCTTCTCTGAAGTTCAGGGATAAGAAAAGAACTGAACTTTAAAATTTCCCAAAAGCTACTAAGAGAAACAGGAATCACATTCCTATTGTAATGAATTAAAATATGCATCTGTATCACATTTGCATCTGGCATTAAATTGTATCATTCCACAAATGCCATCAAATCTGCATTCAACAAATCAAGAGAAAATTCAGACACTCCAGAGCAAACAGTCTCTCCTTTTTCTTAGCATCTGTAATTCTCCACTCTTCATAGGTATGAGTTGCTGGAAAGCAAACCCAGTTAACAATGTTAACAAAGTTAACAAATGATATCACAATCCAGTTGTTACTCTTCTAAAATAGTTTTCACTCAAGTACAGCACTCCCAAGGGTGATTTCTGGCCTGCCTCCTTAGTGCTAGCATTCCATTCAACTCTGAAATCACACATATGTAACAAAGGAAAACTTTGGTATGTGGACATCAAGAATTGTTCCATCTTGTCCTACTATTGAGATATTTCTGTTATCTACAAATCATAACTTCCTTATTTTTATTTTTATCCTAAATTCACTAGATTGAATGTTCCAGAATGTCCTGAACTTACACATGTATAGCTTTACATATCTCATCGGCGGTCTTTCCAGCTTTCCTTAACGTTATGGCAAGATTTTTGGCCCTATTTGCTTCCAGTAATGTCACTTTGTTGGACCCCTTCTGTGTTATCTTCTGTTTGCTTGAAGACAGATCAATGGCAGGACCTTGGGCTTTCGTCTTAAATATTTCTTCGAATTCATCCACATTTAAATCCTGGAGTAGAGAGGGATGAGATAGACAAACCAGGTTACACTTAAAAATTAAGTATAAGCATCAAAGAACTGACTTTTTCTAGTCAATATTGCCTTTGATCATGGCTTACTCTATTTTCCTATTTGTGCTACGACACGAATCATAACGACACGACTTAGGCCACACATACAGCTACGAACGTCTCAACTAGAGAACTGATCCCATCTGGACAACTCAACGGCTCTTCACTACTTACCTTGCAGGGCCGGCCACCACAGACTAGAACTATCTATCAAACCAGACTGTATGATTACTGAGTTCTTATTCACTGAGAGTTCAATAAAGGGTTTTTTTATGCCCTTTTATAAATGAAGGGCAGGGCATAATCATAACCACTCCATGGTAACATAACTTCTTAAACACAGTTTTGAAACCACCTTACGAAACAGTGTCCAATTTCATTCTCTAATATAAAAATCCTTGTCTTCCTTACATCAAGGCATTTAAAACACTAACATTGTATCACCGAACCTTCCAGGTTAGCAGAGCACCGATTTCAGCTTTGCTGCCCAGAGAGCCCTCCCTGTCCCTAACCCACGAGAAAGATACCTCCAGAATCCGCTCGTCATCAATCTCGTTGAAGACCGTGCCATTGATCTGATTTGGCTTCAGGGCAACCCAGTTAAAAACTGGCATTCTGAATTTTGTCTTGATTGGCTTCTTTATTTTCACAGCTACAGAAGTCAGAGAGGTTGAAATTAAGACTCCACCAAAACCCCATGATCCTCAAGGACAATCAGGGAACAGTCCTTGCAGATGACACTTTAACACTGGAGGAACACAGGCAAGAGGCACCCAAGTGTTTATAAGCACAGAAAACACCACGCCTGGCTTTGGCTAGAGCAATCTGAGGGCATCATTTGGTTGACTGATGCAACATGATGGTAAAGTTGTCTAACAGCCAGGGGTTGATTTTTTTTTTTTTTTTAAATGTAGACAAATGGATTACTGCCATACACTCGACAATGTTAGGACAATGCTTAAGACAAAGTATTGGGGAGCAAAAATGATTAATAATGTTATTAGACAGCAGGGAGAACACATGCTCTGGGACACTAGTGAGTGTGAGTCAGACTATGAAATCCTATATTCTTGGTTCTAGAACTCATATTTCCAAACCAATTTTTAAAGACGATCAGAGACTGCAGGCAGCGGCTCTCTACCCCACCAGGAACGTAACATCAAGAAGGCCGGCTTTCTGTTGCAGCAACGCATTCTCATGGACCATTTTGACAATGGGGATTATATTGACACTGAGCTATTTCAACCAGGTCAAGGGCCACGAACAGCTCAAAATAGAAAAGATTTAAGATGACAGAAGGGGTACTCAGAAATCAGGATTAGTATTGCTTTTTGAGGATGGCCACGGTCCCTTCCCTGTTTCTTTAAAGAGCAAGTTCTCCCCAGGAGTCAGTTACATGTGACTAAAAGGCACCCATGAACCCATGAAAAACACAGAAAACCTCTTAATGCAGAAGAAGGGATATCTATCTTTGAGGGAGCAGGTGAGGAACTATCAACTCCTCTTATTGCAGGGAAATGAGCTTAAAAAAAAAAGGAAATTCATTAAAAATTCCATGAATTCATTACACATCATAAAGAAGTCTCCCCAAACCATCGACACACACACGTGTGTGTCTATATATGCATGTATGTATGTGTGTACGCGTATATACATATATGTATACGTATACATATATACACATACATACATACACATATATTTTCTTAAGTCTGTCCTGGGCTGCCACCACGTTACTTGGGAGCTCCACTATTTGCCATCATTAGTGTACTGCCATCAGTAAGGGAGGGAGAAGGACAGTACAGAACAAAATAAACCCAACACACACTGGGCTCTTCCCTGGCTGCCTGCCATTCCTCCAGAGTTACGAAGGCCACATACACAGCAGGAACGTCATCTGCTAAATCCACACAAAAGCATGCAGGAACACAGAAACATAGCTTTTGCCAAACCAGGCCTTTCTACCGCCATGACCCCGTAGGCCCCACCACCCGACGGGTGCTGGACTGCTCACCACACTTCATTTTGGTCTACACTGCCCAGGAAAACCCGTGTCCTTTGCGGGACAAAGGAAGAGACTCTCCTCTAGCCTGGCATATGGAGGGAGAAGGGGGAGCAGGAGAGAAGCTGTGCAGGGATACTCCCACAATCTGAGCTGGCGGGTCCTTGCCATTTGGTTCCGCCATACATCCATGGACACCACGGGCCCTAGGACAAGCACTGAACGTTACCCCGTCTGCAGCTACCCTACTCTGAACTCATCAGAAAAATTACGAGTAAGCCTGAGATCAGAACACAGGCCAAAAAAAAAAAAAATGTTATCTTTAGAAAGTTGTCTTAACTCCGACCGGGGAATGGGGAGTGGTTTATAGCAGAGGGGCCTACAGGTGACCATGACAGACACTGTGCTCACAGCATTCAGGCTAAAGGAGTGGCTTTGTGTGGGTGGGCGTGTGTTCCATAGAGAGAGCCAGAGGCCAGCGGGAAGGGCCTGGAAAAGCAGCACCTCGCGGCTTGTGGAGCAACTATCCTTTCTCCCCCAGAATAAGTCTAAAATCCTTCTAGAGCTGAGGCCTTAGATTCAGCTCTGACCATTAAACTAAGGGGGAAAAAAAACACCAAAAACACTCTTTTTCTCTCTGGGAGAAAGGAATATGTCATATGAAACCCAGGCTGCCTGCTTACAGAGCCTTATTCTCTTTTACTACAATGTGTGGGCAAACCTGGACCAATAGTCAGCCAACGCAAGACTCCCCGCACATACAAGGTCCAAATGCGATGGTTCAGTGTAAGATGGGAGTGAAAAGATGTCAAGGCACAGTGGGACCAACAGAAACACACGGCAAACAACACTCAGTGAGGAGCAACCTACAGAAAAGCTTGATTGGCCCATCTTTTGTGGAAGCAGAAAGAACAAGAAAATACAAAAAAAAAAAAAAATTAGATATGGTTAGAGTCAAGCCACTCGGCAGTTCACGCACTCTTAGCAGAGAATTTCATGCTTCTTGGACATATTTCACAAGGCAGCAGAGAGCCAAAAATTCATTTCCATTCGGGCCTGCCTTGAAGACTCACTCGCTATCCTGTTTTAAAAAGTAATCCTTCTTAGAAGAGGGGAAAAAATGATTTCATTATCGTGGTCCCAAACAGCCATATTGAACTGTGCTATGTATTCCATAAGATACAAGCCATGTTTTTTTAAAAAAAAAATCATCGGCCAAGTACAAATTCTCATTGTGAACTTACAATGCACCTTTTCCCAAAGAGACAGCAAAGGTTACAGACTGCCCAGCCATCTGTCACACATGACCGATGGGAAATGGGAGCCACGCTGCTCTATCACAGATATGAGGAAGTAAGCCTAACGCTTCAAATATACATTCCATGCTGTATATTTTCTCTATAAAATGCAAAGAAAAATTCACTAGATAAAATTAGAGGACTTCATTCAGGTCCCCTGTCTTGGCCACTACGCACATAAGAGCTCACTGCCTACAGAAGAGAGAGGCCATCCTGTTGCCCAAGGGTCCAAGGCTTAGCAATGTCACAGGCTTCTGGTTCCAGGAGCCCGTGGCATATCATCTCAGCTCTGTCCCTTGCTTCTATTGGGAATCCTGAATCTGTCTGGCCTCTTAATTCCAGGGAGAAATTTACCCCACACACTGGCAACACATCTCATATAATGTACTACATAATGGTCTTATAATCCTTAGAGCTTGTAAAACAGAACATCTGGTCATTGTTTAATGGACACTTACGGCACCAAAGAGAAGTTTCTTAAGTCCCACAAAGCCCTCTAAAAATGGTGTAAGACACAAAGGGGACACCCTCGAACAGCAGCAACCCTGAGGGCAGCAGCTGGTCATTAGCTGAACAGAAAGTTCCACACCACAGAGTTGAGGTAATCAAGAGAGACTGCAAGTGTTTAAAACTGAGTTGTGGGAAGAGTCCGGAGAGGACAAGACACATTACTGAAGGGAGCCCTAGACCTGCACACCTCAGCCTCATGCCAAGTTCCAGGTGTGAAAGCTTGGATGAATGGAAGTAGAGGCTCTATCGTGGTAGGTTGTGCCAAAGAGAAAGGAAGTGGTACGGACAAGAGCCACCGAAGCAGCCACGGGCCATGGTGAATGCTCTCAGGATGCTACGAGGGAAGCCTCATCCGTGAGCCAGGTTCGCATGCCAACTATAGGTCTTCACACTCCATGGCTGACAGCAGCCTTCCCATGGAAGGGACTCCTGGGCTTGTTAAGAGGTTCTTGGCTCACATTCCAAAATCCAACAGTTCCATGATGGCACACCTTCCACTTTTGCTTTAGGAAGCAAAAGGTTCTAGAAGAAAGTAGTAGATGGGACTGACCTTGAACAGTAGAACTAAATCACTGGATTACTGTGAACATTATTTTTTTTTAAGATTTTATTTATTTATTTGTCAGAGAGAGAGAGCGTGCACACAAGCAGAGGGAGCAGCAGAGTTCTCTGGAGAAGCAGGTTCCCCGCTGAGAAGCCTGATGCGAAACTCGATCCCAGGACTCTGAGTTATCTAGGCAACCCTGTGAACATTATTTATTTGTTTCCTGGACAAGTTTATGGAAGTTGGAGTGGAAGGAAACACAACAGACTCGGTGTGGAACAACGTGGCTCTGGGAGGATTTCTGGGGCCCAAAGACCTTCGATTACTAGGATGAATTAGTGCTACTGACTGGCCAGTAGAGCCGCTGATGGGACACTCTGGGGGATGGGGTGGGCAGTCCAGGAAATCTCTCACAGCTAAGACGGCCATTAGACATTGGACAGAAGGCTCTGAGAACTACCGCACCTATCACAGTGGTAGTTCTTCATTGGAAATGAGACCTCATAAAGGGACTGAAGTGAAGGAGGAAGCAGAATTATCTGAGGTCACGGAGATGGCCCGACTAAGCTCAGAGCTATTCAAAATGCCAGGGAAATGCTCCATGACAGGGAAAATGGCTTGTGGTATTTTAGAAAAGAGTAAGAAGTCACTTCCATGAGTCAAAAAATCAGAACTTCCATTTCAAGGCATTAGAACTACTCTCTCCCTCCCATCCCACACATGCCCCATTTCATTTCCCATGAGGTGGGGATGCAGCATTCTCTCCTGGTTAGCAGGAGGGCAGCAGGCACGATTCAGAAGCGTTTCAAGGCACGGAGATCCCACTGTTAGCAATGCTTCTCTTGAAGCTTCAGTTGCACTAGAGTGAATTCTGATGTCTTCAAACGCACAGAAGACGCGCCTGGAAGCCCACATCGAGCAATGACACAGAGAGCCATGTTGCCCTTTTGGAAATGACACCGTGAATACCTTCCAAAAACAGAGCCAGAGCACCAGAAGCACCGTTTGTCAGAGCCCCGGCAAACAGATGCCCACAAGTGGTCGATGAATCCAGGAAAATGCGCTGATCCCTAAGAAGGGAACTTGTCTTTCTTCCCTTTTCTAGGTGTTGAGAGTGGAAGGCAAGAAGTCTGCAAAAATCAGAACTGCCTGCTAGAGGGAGAACAGCAGCAGCTACCCAGAGACGAATGCCTCTGTGCAGGCTTCCCCTGCCCTGGCCACATCAGCAGCCCTGCTCTCCAACTAAGAGGAGGTACACGGGTTTGCAAGAGACCCGGACTTTCAGCGAGGCTTTAAAAGCCTCTGGAGGTAACACAAGTGGGTATTTCTTAACACAGGTACCTGGGTCTGAATTCCGTGCTCTTACCTGCTAATCCTGAGTTGAAAACCACTGTGGGTGAGGATGTCCCAGGCAGCGGGGGTGCAGAGGGAGGAGGAGGGGGTGGTAAAGGAGGAGCAGGCACAGTCTCGGCTGCAGGGCCGGGGAGAGGAGGAGGAGGGGGCGGCGGGGGAGGAGGTGGGGGAGGGGGCGGGGGCGGGGGCGGTGGCGGCATGGGTGGCGTGACCGGACCATTTTGCACTAGCGAAAAAGAAGAAACAAATTGCCTTTGAAAACAGGGGAAGGGTTTCACCAGCAGGATGTCACGTGCACATTAAGTATCCAAAAACAAAACATTGAAAAGGACACAGGAATTTTTTTCAAAGACTATACAATCCCACTGGCAAATGAAGAATATACTGCAATATACGTGAAAGCTTCAGCTTTAGAAGCTTAATCTCTTTAAAAACATCAGTTTTTAAAATCAGATAAAGAACCAGCCAACAAAAGCAGACAAAGGACATAAACGGAGAATGGATAAAAGAAGAAATACAAATATCCCGATACTCTCAGTTCTCCCACCAAGGCTTCTTACCTGCTTCAGGTGTGTCTGACGATGGAGGTAGTGGGGGAGGAGGGGGGGGAAGGGGTCCCGAGGAGGCGGCCCCCGTTACTGGTCCCACAAAGTTACCCACTGCCACTTCTGACCCCGTGGACAATGTGCCAGAAGCCACGACTGGCAATATGGCGATGTCCCCATCCCCTTTCTTCTGAATTTTAATGGTCCCTTGTTTCTCCAGTTCATGAATCTTTTTTTCCAGGGTAGACTGTCTTTGAATGGCTTCTTCTTTTTCTTTGACCATTTTCCTTAATGTGTGAACTTGGGTATTTGCATCTTTGTAGATTTCCTGCAAAAAGCGTCCACAGTCAACAGTGTTATCTTCACAGGACATTCATACCTATTACCATGAGAATGGCAAATTGAGGATCAAGAAAAAGAAGAGGACAGGAGAGGAGAGGAGAGGAAAGGGAAAAAGAAAAAAGGAAAAGGAAAGAAAAGAAAAGATACTCATAGGAATCCTATGGAACTCAGCCAGATCCTATAAAATCCCATTCATTATCAGTTGTTCATTGGTAATGCATGCAATATATTCTAGCAATTGTTACTGTCAATATAGTTCTATTAAGAAGTGCAGCTAACTCAATTTTCCCTGCAGGTGGAGAAGAACAAGGCAGAAATGACCCCAAAATAATTTTATAGCTGACTCTGGGAAACTCTGAGAGTATTCGGGTGGGGCGGCATGTTTTCCTTTTATTTATTTTAAAATTCATTTGTAACTCTGAGACACATATCGGTTAACCGTAGACAAAAGGCCCTAAGTCAGATTTGGACAGAAGTCAGACTGGGATTAAAAATCTGCAAAGCACGGAATAATCTACTCATGAATAACCAGGGGCTGATTGTTCTGGAATGGGGTTCTCTGGCCTTCACAACGCCCCCCTGACCAAGTTTAGGACAGCAATCCTTGTAACGTTTTCCCTTTGGTATGCAGTTAACAGAACAGGCCAGTGCTTCCCTCTACTGATTACTTAGCCCTGTCTAGGCTTCTAGCAGAAAACAAAAAAGTTACAATTTTCAATTTAAAGGCCATCCCCATTCCTTTTACTGGGGGCCCACCAAGGTCCCAGTGTAAGGATTTTATGGAACTTGCTTGCTGGGTCTTGTACATGTGATCTCTCACCACAAACCTCCAGCAGGCAGGGAAACATTCTTCACACCCTGTCTATTATTAATAATCTGAGAGTCTGGCTTGAATTGAGTCCATATGCTGCAACTTTGTTTCCATGGTGTGCCAAAAAATAAATTTCCTAGAGGTAACTGTAGGACATGTCAGAAAATCAAGCAACACACACAGACATGATAAGCATCGCATAAAATGTGCCATTTCATCAACAATGGTGTAAAGGCAAGCCGTGTGCCTGAAAGCCCTCCAGGCGTTTTGGTGATTTTATGTTCTGGACAGTTCTAAGCACACGGACAGCACTCTACAAATACCTGACACGTAAGGTAAAACAACGCTAAGGCCAAGTAAAATAGCTGGGATTATCTGATAATAAAATGGTTTAGTTTTGCTTTGTCTTTTTTTTTTTTTTTAATTTTTTTGGTGAATTACATTAGGTCTTGCCTGTGTTGATTTCACCATTTCTACGGCAACCACCAAATCTGGTTTCAAGTAGAAGCAAAGCAAAAGAAAATACAAAGAAGTCCAAGTCCTAATAAAAATAAGTAATTGGCATGAATTAAACCCGTTCTGTGTTTTTATCTCCAAGCTAATGGGTGATCCACTAAATCAGCTCTGGGAAAATATTGTTACTCTCAAAATCTGGGATAAGGACTGAACCCCCAACATTTGATTGCACACACATGTGTATATATACCCTAACTGTGTGTACCTTTCATCTGAGTATCCCCTCTGAAATGCTTCCAATAAACATGCTGCATCAGTGCAATCCTCTGACATGAACGTGCCCCACATTCTACCAGGACTAGAGCCGGTACAGTGTACCTTTCCCGCAATGCCCATCCGGGGCAGCGGTCATCAGCACACTTACCCGAACAACATCCAGCTCCTTGTTCCTCTGCATGAGCTGCTTTTCCAGTTCCACGATCTTGGACATGGCTTCATTCTCCGTGTCCTGCAGTTTCTCAGACAACTGTAAAGTTTTTTAAAAGGGAAACCTGGGTCACAACACACGATCATTCTGCTCAGGTCCCCGGTTCTCAGAGAAAGTGAAGCTCAAAAACCATTCTCAGAGAGAGTGCAGCTCAAGGCCCATCAGAGTCCTGCCTGTGTTCCCCAAGCTGTTTTCTGGAAATATTAATATTTATAATAGGATTTGGAATGTGTATTTGTTTCCAATAGGAATTAATAATCTACACATGATCCTTAATAAAACCCATAACATCAGCTCCTTAGTGCCATCTCCCTCCATTTCTGCCAGAGCTGGCAAGGGTGGGGGACAGTGGGTAAGGCAAGAAGGGAAGGTCACCTGTCCTGCCCGAAGAAAAGGCCATTAGGCAAGAGCTTTTGAAAATCATCGGTCCACAAAACTTGGTTCTGTTATTATGGAAAACCAGGTAAGAAAACAGTACTGCTGGTTTTGATCCAAACTACCCAAATAATAAAAGGCATTTGGAGGGGCAGTTCAAATAAACAGCCGGCCCGCTATAAGTGGCTTGTGTGACTTTGGTCATGTGATGCTGGCTGAGGCTTCCCGAGGAAGACAGGGTGAACCACATGTTACATAGTTTCTTTTCCCACAAGACTCTGAAAGTGAGCAACCTTGGATTTCGCTGAAAATGATCGCAAGGAAAGAAGAGATCACAAGGAAAGAAAACCAAGGGGGCAAGGTGAGGAAGAAGCATGGAGATGAAAACGCTGATCGGGTTCAGAATACGAGTCAAATCTTTCAGGGTAAGAAACACTAGGCCGGTAAGTGTCCTTCCTAAGCAGGTGCCAGTCACGTCACAGCAGCACTCACGATGGTTGGGGGGAGGGTTGGCTCACTCACTTGGCTTAACTACAGCCAAGAAGATGCTCATTTTCAGAGTGAGGGGGGAAGGTGAAGGACATTGAGCACATCTGATACTGTGAACTAAGAAAATGTGAAAGAAAAGAAACGGACCACTCAAATGGGAGAAAATAATATTGCTGCAAAGAGACCATTCATTTATAACCAAGGACACTGTCAAGCAGAATTCAACAAAGAATTTGGTCCTCACAACACTTGGGTCTTTAAGAAGCACCATTTTTCTGTTCATTCCTGCAATATTCAAATAACTGCGTAATGGATGATCACATGAACAGCCTCTGAAAGCCTTCAAACTCATAGCTCTGTCTGCGGCAAGAAAAAATGAGCCTCTGCCCTGAAATGGAGTTGAGGTTATACAGAGAGGACACTGCTCGAAGAGGATAGAAGGGAACACTCGCCAATTTCCCTGAAAAGGCCTATTATTGAAAAGAATCTTTTTAGAACTTGAATAAGCATAAGGCAAGACTGTGCAGACATGCATCATGGACACAAGACCGCCCCATCCACCAGCCTGTGTGGACACTCTGGGGTAGAGCAGGACTTACATTCACAAGACTCTGAGTGAAATATAACTTATTGACACATCAAACCAAACTCGCACAGAGGCTGAAGTGGGCGGTATCTTGCCTGGGCAGCCATGCTAGTTGTACTGAGGGACAGGGTTAGGTGGGAGGCGGGAAGACACAAGTAACAGTCCATTAGTCCTGGGGCTTATTTGAGTTGTTAGAACCCAACTGCCATGGGCCTATGGGGGCACGTGTGACACAAAATGACTTCTGTTCAGAAGAACAAGAAGTAGAACAGGACTTCTTCACCTCAGCCCAGATTCACGTACTCGAGTGACATTTCCCCCTAACACGGCACCAATTACCTCACTCTTGGGTGCCTGTCTGTAACGAAGATGGCCAGGGAACCTGGGCTCAGCGGAAACCGAGCAGACGAGCGAAGGCAAGGCAACGGACTCCCCTTGGATTTAAGTAACAGCCACGCTTTCTTTGAAAGAACCCCGAGGGGCTTTTGACAGCTCTCTCTCTCCAGCTACAGCTCACCCCTACACTCCGAATCCTGTCACCGACCGCCCTAACAGCTAAGCGTGTGTGTGTGTCTCCTTTTCCGAGAGGTAGTTACATGAGAAATGTTCTCCTCCAGCTCTTCCACCCTCTCCAAGGCTGCATTCTTGGTTTCGGCGTCTTCCAGCAGAGCTCCCACGTCGAACACGTTGTCCAGGTAAGCCTGGATCTGCACCTGGAGTTTGTCGCTCTCCGTGTGCTTCAGTTTCTAAAAACCAAAACACCAAGAGAGGGCAGTGTGAGCGTAGCTGTGGAAAGAGAACGTAATTGCACGACGGCCTACATGTCTCTGTTTGTTCCAAACACTGTGGTCTTTTCCAAGAGAGGGTGTGATGTCTCAGCCTCCTCGAGACAATCACGGAGTGTTCAAGTGTCTAAGAAGCCACCGTCAGATTACTTCCTGGCGAATACCCTCTCTCAGATATACACACATTTCCTCCCTAATCCTTCCTACAGATATATTCCCCATATCGACATATTCCAAACCAGAACATTTTGATACAGGTGAAATTAGACAACAGAAAAATTAAGAAGCAGCTTCAGAAGACAGCAACGGTCCCAGGTTTGAGAGGCATCTGTGTGCAGAGGAGGTTAGAGTCAGTGTAATTTGCCTGACTAGAGAGGGCGGTTCCACTGAGGAAGAGGGTTAGGCAGGAGGTGGGGAAGACACGGATGGAGTATATCAGCCCTGGGTTTTATTAATAAGTTGCTAGAATCCACCCTCCAAGGTAACTTCCCCACAATACTCATGGAGTTTAGGGCTCCCCAAAGCACAGATAAGGAAGATTTCCTCTATTCCCTGCATTACAGGCCCAGGCATCCCAAAGGAAGTCAACCAGCTTTAAGGTGAAATTAGCGATCAAGAAAATCTGTGAGTCTTCCTTGCAAGTAACATACGTCCTGACCTCCCCCTGGGGGAAACAGATGAGTAGCTAAAATATTCCTGGCATAGGGAAGATACCAAAAAACATATATTGAACAAATCAATGGCCACTTACAAGGTTTTTGTAAACCAATGAAGCATTTACATATCATATGCTGATAATATTAATCTTCTAACCACCTCTATCAGGGTCTAGCACCAACACACCAAGAAGTTAGAGAAACAGAGTTTTAGAAAAAAGCTTTAAATTTTTCAGAGGAATTATGTTCTACATAAATTCTCAGAAAGATGGATTTTCTCCTTGGTCTAATCTGGAATTCAGTAACTTAGCTTGTCCCAAAGAAAGTGTATTTCATCTTAGTTTAGGAGTATATGCTAAAAAAGACATCTGAACAAGGGCAAAACCCTTGTTTTCCAGAAAGGAAAATAAAGCAGGAGCTAGGCAGGTTTTCTCACCAAGTACACCATGGGTAACGGGCACTATTTGATGTGTTCCTCTCGCCATCACAGCCTGGAGCCCAAAGGCGCTTTGCACAACCATCACAAAACTGAACCCACACGACCATTAGCGATTGATACACCCAGTGGGCACTCAAATCCTGCCACTCTCAGAGCAGGCAGGGAAAGCAGAAAGAGAAACCTTGATTGTAGAGCAGGGAAAATCTTTCAGTGCCAAATTCTGTCAAAGATACTAGTGATTCTTCAAGTCAGAAAACAATTCAAACACCTCTATAACGGAAATCTGTCATGCCTCTCTCTGAGTACCATCCTTAGACAACAGGAGTCTCTCCAAGGGCAGCCTAGCTGGTGTGCTGATCCAGGCCACGAGCTCAGAGAGTAACTGATGCTGTGACTCTGCTTCACAATAAACTGTAATTCCCTGGCTTCCCCCCTAACAGAGACGGGCAGCTAAACTCTCGAGAGCTCCCAGGGAAGCACTTCTACCTTCTTCGTGGCTAGAAATAAGACTGGAAATTGAGGTTAACAATTCTTGCCCTCTCGCGAGTGGCCTTTCAAATTCAAGACCACTGCTGTACAGAAGGGAAACAAAACTTCTCAAGAATCAAAGGACATAAGGGCACCCTATGCACACATGGCTACTCAAGTCCATTCACGGTTTTCACATCAACTTGCTATTTCTTAGGTAAAGTACTACAGGGAACTGGCTAAGTACTTCTGCTGGGGAGTCAGAGAAAGAGAAAGGTTAGACCTCCTTCTCCCAAGAACTTAAAAGTGGAATGGCCAAGGGGTGCCTGGGTGGCTCAGTCGTTAAGTGTCTGCCTTCAGCTCAGGTCATGATCCTGGGATCCTTGGATCGAGCCCCGCATTGGGCTCCCTGCTCAGCCGGAAGCCTGCTTCTCCCTCTTCCACTCTCTCTGCTTGTGTTCCCTCTCTTGCTGTGTCTGTCAAATAAATAAAAAAATCTAAAAAAAAAAAAAGGAACAGCCAAAGCCACAAAAGCATTAAACAGAATGTAATTGCTACATGAGGAAGTCTCTAGTGTACATTTCCTTTTTTTTTTTTTTTTTTGGTGCTCTCAGCATTTACTCATCACTCTTTGAAGTCTTGGTTTGATGGGGTCCCCAAATTAACCAAGAACATGGATTGCCCAAGAGCCCAGATGAGGGTGCAAGACTTGCCTGGACGGAGCTCAAACGTGGAGGAAAGCTGAAGCAAGGCTACAAGAGGTTGTCCAGCCCCAGTACTAAAAGACTGCTAGCAGAACACAGCCCAAGGTCCCAGGAGGTCTACAAGAATCCAGTTTCTCTGGCCGACTGCATCACTCGGAGAGGTTCCCTTTACCCAGCACTATGGGACCGGACCGCATAGAGCTTCAAGCGATTGTTAGTCATGGCGGAAGCCCATCTTTGAAGGCAGGCAAAATAAATCAAGTCTTACACTGGAGCCAAAGGTCGCGGCTCTACTTACATCCAAGTATTCATCCAGGCCTAGCTTGGTAAATTCATACTGGAGGTGTACTCTGAAATTCATGTCTTCCACTGAATGGACTACGATATTAATGAACTGCATGGAGGCCACCTGCAATGAAATTGCCAATGGGTTACAGGGCTCCCAACCGGTCTTCTCAGTTTAATGGCAGGCGGATGCTTTCAATGGCACACATCTCAATGCACTTACCTGTCTCCTTTTCCTTCCTTGCGCTGGATCTTTAAAAACATTTTACCACTTTTTTAATTTAAAAGTCATAGAGTTGCCACTGTAGGATGCCGCTCCTTATCTACCAAGGACGACTATAATCAAAATGCAAGTCGGGCAAGGCAGGGGATGAAGCAGAACCCGCATCCGCCTGGAGCGTCCACCAGCGCAGCCACTCCAAAAAGTGCTAGAAACAGAGTTCCCATAGGACCCGGCCATCTGCCCCTGGTATGTGCCCATGGGAAATGCAAATGCACGCCCGTATAGAAACTCACACACAAATGTTCACAAAACCATTATTCACAACCAGAACGTGGGGGGAAAAGATCACCACTGTCCATCAACCGATGGGTTAAAATAATGTGCTCTATCCGTACACTGGAATATTATGTGGCAATAAAAAGGGGTAAAGTACTGCTGCATCTTATAACTTGAAAACGTTACGCTATGTGAACAAGTTATCCTCACATACCACATGATGCCATTCCTATAAAACATCCAGAACAGGCACATCCGTGCAGATAGAGTAGATTAGAAGCTACCAAGGACTGGGGACAGGAGAATGGGCAGCGACTACTAACGGGGATTCCTTCCGGCATGACAAAATGTTCTAACTTGGACCTCAGGGATGGCTGCATGACCCTGCAACTATGCAAAAAAAATATCCTTTTGGGGGGTAAGTTAGATGTTATGTTCCTCACTTCTCAGTAAAACTTTTTTTTAAAAAGTCTTATGGGTATATAGAACAAACTGTATAAGGTGTTACAGGCATATCATAGAAAATGTGAACAATCTTATAAAAAACAACATTTAGAAAATCACCTATCATCGTACCACAGGCTAATCACTTCTAAAATTTCACCATGGGCCCCGCTATACCAACAAGATCATAACACGATCTCTGACCCAACTTCCCATTTTAAACAGTCAACCAGTTTCCATTCCACAAAAGCCTTGGATTTACTACTTTCTCTCCACAACTGCATCAGTGGCACTGAGACCTGCCACAGAGAAAACCAGTTCCTGGTTAGGTAAAAGAACAAAACAAAGTTCAGTAGATCTGTTTTGCCTTTTTTTTTTTTTTTATGATTTTTATTTTTCAGTAATCTCTACCCCCAGCATGGGGCTCAATCTTAACCCCAAGATCAAGAGTTGCATGCTCTACCAACTGAGTCAGCCAGGGACCCTATTTTGCTCCTAACAGTGACATTTATGGTGAAAATATCTTACTCATGTTTTCCCTTTATGGGTAAACATGATCTCTGCAAGGAGGTAGAATGAGTGAGGGATACAGATTCACATTTACTCTGAAAGCTGCCTTCTTCCGTTCTCCTCCAAACCCAGTTTCTTTTATCTTTTTTTTTTTAAATTATTTCTATTGAGTTAGATTCTTCAATATAAGTCATACATTGGATGATATCTCTGGAAGACAGTGAGTTCTCTAGGTTATAAGAAGACTTGCAATTTAATAAAAAATGACTTCACATTCTGTGGTTAAATGAGCTAAAGATTTCATCAGACTTTTTTTTCCACACACACAAAAAAAAAAAAAATACAGGAAAAGGCCTTATGCTATGCTAGAAGAATTTATATTTTATGAGGAATAAGTTGTTTGGGAGGTTGTACGACTTAACTGCCTTCCCAAGTCCAGTTTAAGAAAAGCCTCATTTTCTGGAGGAAAATATGGTTCAATTCTGGCATCTGTCCATTTCTCTTCTGAGTATCTGTTGAGTTTTAAGATAGGCCTGAGAGGCGACTATCTGCTCAGTGACAGAAGAATCAAGCATAGTACCTATATCCCAGCAGCTCCTAAATTAGCTTCCTCACTGCATGCACATATAAATAATGGCAAGAAACAGACTCTCCCTTGTAAACGGTGAAGGCATTTTAAAGGACTTGATTATACAATCGTAATTTCAGCAGAAACTCAAGTGGCAGGGAGATCCCCGAGGTATGATAATCACTGAAGTGGGCCACGTGTAACACAGCAAGGAATGGTGTGGACCACGGCAAACTGGCAAGGGGATCTTCAGACTAAAAATAGGGGCAACTTGGCTCCAGCAGCTGATACTCTACAAGCGCAGGGGTCTCATGTTAGCTGAAATTTTTAGTTTAAAAAAATATATAGGGGCGCCTGGGTGGCTCAGTGGATTAAGCCGCTGCCTTCGGCTTGGGTCATGATCTCAGGGTCCTGGGATCAAGCCCCGCATCAGGCTCTCTGCTCAGCAGGGAGCCTGCTTCTTCCTCTCTCTTTGCCTGCCTCTCTGCCTGCTTGTAATCTCTGTCAAATAAATAAATAAAATTTAAAAAAATTAAAAAAAAAATATATATATATATCAGCAATCTGTATTTTATGCACCATTTCCAAATTTTTTATGGAAGGACGTCACTGTCAGACCCAGCTCACAAGCCTGTACGTTGGCTTCGGTGTGGGAGCCTCCAGTTTGCAACCTCAGCTTTCAGGGACAAAGAAGTTGCCCCTCTGAAGGCAGAGGAAAAAAACCGGTAAAGTGAGCCATGTATGGATTCTTCACGTACTTATCATTCGTGCCAACACAGGCCTTCAACGCTTCAGAAATTCCTAACAACAAAATTAAAAAGCCAATGTGAAAGTACTCCTTGTTTCACGTTGCCTTTTTTTTTTTTTTTTTAAAGCAAGAAACAAGCTTTGATGGAACAGAAGAGTTTCTCTAAAAGGACCTCATCATTCTCATAGAATTTGGAAGGGGTTGAGGGCTAGGATGCACATAAAATTTAAGGACCCAGAAAATTTTTTCACATGAAAGGGTTAGAAATCTGCAAAACTATGTTTCATGGTTTATGGCTGTTGAACCAAGTTGAATAAAACCATGCCTGGCACCCTCCACGCAGGTTTGAACAGACTGGACAATGTAAGAACTGGCTGGGTACCTGCTCCAAGCTGGAGGTGAGCTGAGAGACGAAGCCCCTGTGAGATCGCCTAGGCTCAGAAGTCACCCAGGGTCAACCGGATTGGGTCAGAGAAAGCCTGCAGATCTGGGTGCCTCATGGGTCGTGTGTCTCAGAAATTCTCTAGGGTATATTTCCATCTTCACCCCAAGATTAAGATTCAAGTCTAAAAATTCAGCAGTGCTCACACTCCTTTTGCTGTTCGTCCCTGGAGAGGACAGTGCTGCTGCTGAACCACACGTCCTTGCACGTGAACTACCATGCTAATATACTGACATGCTCACAGCTACCAGAGCGGGAAAGAGATCAAGGGGAGTGGGGCGGGGAGCAGGGCTGGAAATCACTGCTGTATAATAGTTTGGGGGGGGCATACAGTTCAATTCTACAAACCAATGAGCTTTAGTCTTTTGAGAATGTAGTCTGGAGAAAGCCACGGGCTGGGGTGTGCAAAAGACAAAATGGTCAAGATTCTTGGTTTCTACTTTCTTGACTGACAGCTAAAACTGGCAATTGCAGGAATTTGTACCAGGAGTGAATGTCCTTTCCCCAAACACATGGCTTCACCCTTTATTTGCTATGCAGCACATGAGGGATAAAACTGGAAATAAACACCAATTTCCCCTGTAAGGGGAAAATACAGAGTGTGAGGAACACTCTAGACTGAGTCTATAGCATACTATACTCAATTTTCTGTCCTTTGTAACATTTATAAGCACATACATACACACATATGTATAATATATGAATATAAATGAATTTAGGAAAAAAGCACAGAAACAGAGTTTGCTTTATTGAATGTAACGTAGTACTGGAATAACTCACCATAAAATCTATGTTATTGTCTTCATTCCTGAAATGTTCCATCAACTTCTCAAAGCGCTGTTTTTCTCCACAAACCTGAAATACACATTTTCATCATGCATTTGAAATTCCAAACATAGGCATTCTAAAATGAGATGCAGGAACTTTAGCATTAATAATTATTTCCAGAATATCTTTTTATTGCCTTGCTCATACACTATTTACTTCTCTTCTAAGTCAGTTAACTCATAAGTACCAACTTGAGCCAGGCCCTTGGTTTCTTTTAAATGTTCCCTTGATATCCTGAAATCTCTATCGAATGTGTTTTTCTTTTATTGGTTATCTTTGCAGTCCATCTTTTTAGCCCACACTCTGAATCCCAAGATGTTATGGTTTAAAAAAACAAAAACAAAAACAGCCCCTTCCCCCCCATACCTCGTTTTCCTTTTTACAAAAGCACTTTTAAAACAGGCATGCTAAAAGATTTTTAAAGATTTTTATGTGAAAGATTTTACATTTATTCAATGTAGCATTTAAATTCCTTGAAAGCAGATTGAAAACATTCCTATTATATCTAAATCAAATAATTTTAGTGCATAAACCACAACAAAGAGGTAGACACCATAAAGTAAAGTACCTACTATTAGAGGAGACACTTGGGAAGCTATATTAATCCATTCAAGGAAAGTACAGAAGTTTGTAGTAATTTATGAAGTAGCACCCCTTAGACCTGAAACATTCACCTCAAATTAATGCTTTCACTCAACAGGTTAAAGAGGTCCTGTAAACTCCAGGACCCCCAAAGTATCTTGGTCTACGCAGGAGTTAAAAACACAGAGTCAAAGGAAGATTTGTAACAAAGAAGAACTCTTTGGAGACTTAGTCCCAAAATCCAAGGATAAACTTTAATTCTGCCAGTGACCTTGGCTACCTTTTTTTGGAACCCACTGGATTATTCTTTTTGCCTTCAGAAAATATGTACCTCAATACCCATGAACTACGTATAATGTGAATAAGACACAGTCTCTGGTCTTAATATTTTGAATTTAATCTGGGTTTCACATGCTTGACTCAATTTTCCAATTCAATTTGTCACCTTAGCAATACAAAGGATGGTCCTGAAGAATTTCCCTAAAATGACATTTCATAGTGCTATACAGCAGCCATTTAGTTCCATTATGTTAAATCCCACATATATATACACACATATATAAAGAGAAAGATTCAAGAAGACGGCAATTTTGTCTTTTTTGTTCACTACTCTTATCTTCAGCATCTAGAACAATGCTTACCATGTTGTAAGTTCCCGATAATCTTTGTTGAATTACACTGAAAAAAGGACAAATGAGTAATCACGTGAAAATACACTTTAAGGAAAGGAAGAACGACTTTCCCACTCTGACACACTGATGAAAGAAGAGCAGACCGGCACCAGGATTATGGCTTTAGCAATGGTTCCTGCGCCTCAACTGTGTGCTGTGTTAAGCCTTCAGTCTCAGAGGGTCACCGAGGTCTTGAAGCAGCTTAATTTTCTCAACAGACACAGATCACACTTTACTGTATTCTGATGACAACCCCCCACTTATTTACACCTCCCTTAACAAAAAATAATTACAGTAAAAACTCAGCCCAGAGGAAGAGAAGGTGGCTCCAAAGGGAGCATTTAAAGTCAAGTCTTCAAAAAACACACATGTCCAAACCCACCCAAGAGTGCTGGATTCAAGAGGACCAGGCAGGGCTGGGTGACACACACATGCACAATTTTAAAGGCAACCCAGACCATTCTGAAGCAACTCCACAGCCCTTCTTGGAGAAGAGGCGGCAGGTTTCTGGAAGCAAAAGATTTGTTGGGGGGCACAGAGGTGAGGCATTCCAAGCATGGTTCCCTAGAGCACGACAGCAGCCACATCTTCTGCCAGAGTCACAAAAGTCCCTAGCCGGCAACAAGAGCCCAGTGGGTGAAAACTGCCAGGCTGGAAATGGAAAGGGTCAAAATTACAACCTGAATTTTAAGAGAAGCCCCAACATAAGCAGTTGTTTCCCAGGGGAACGGTTTACATCCACCTGTCCTGGGAGGTTGGTAGGGGCAGGAGAAAGGAATAGAAGCTGCCCTGGGTCTGCGAACAGCCAGCAGCTACCCGAAACGGTGATTAAAGTTCCGCTGAGCCACCAGGCACCCATAGAACTAGAAGAAGCAGGAGCCATCAACGAACAGTGATGAGAAGTACAACTCGGAAGCGGGCAGAACCCTTCAAATGAAAGAATGTCAAGAATCTGTTAGGTACCTGGTGCCCTCGATTTATGAATGAGACGGAAACCTAGACAGAGCAAACAACTGTAACTTGATGAAAGGTCAGTAGAGAAGCCAGAGCCAGGTCTCCAGCAGCCAGCCCGGCTGACGTTCCTTCTCCAGCACAGCCGAGCATGTGCAGATAGACCCAAGACGATCACTTGAAGCATTCCAGAATTATCTGAGACACTGGCAGAGATGAAAAATGTTACTGTTAAAAACCACGGTCATTACACTGGGCGCATACTTGATGTGCTTGCACCAGAATCTTCCATAAACTTCTACAAATGGCAGATTCCTGGAGTCTAAATCAGGACACAGTGAGTGAGTGTGTAGAATCCCCACAATGGAACTAGGAATCTGTGTTTTAACAAGTACGCGTGGCTGCTAAACCATAGCTTAAATAATATAGACTAGCAGACTCAACCCCAGCCTTTCTGACTACCAATTATAAACCAGATAACTAGATCATTAAGTCTCCAGTTACCAGAACTGAGTGTCAAGGGAACGCAGCAGGGATGAACCCACCACCCTGCAGAGGTACAATCAATAATAAGGGAACTCCCAAATAATCAGAGGTTGTGTGCAAGGCATTAGAAAAAAGGCAACTTATATGGCAGAGGAAAGCACTTGTGGGCAGCAAGAAAACCAACTATTCGCAGCCTATTAAAAAAAAGAAAGAAAGAAAGAAAGCATCAAATCTAGAACAAGCAGTATTAGATTAATTTCAAGCTGGGTAAAGATCCCAAACATCACATACCACCCTGACAGACAGGACTGAAATGGACATTAAGAAAAGCTTTGAATATATGCATTTCTTTAGAGGGGAACCTGTCAACAGACAAATCCCTGCTAAGAACATCTGTGTTAAGAAACAGAGAAATACCCTTAATAGTTAAAAATAATACTTCAATATCTTCCAATTTACAGGGGTGATGCACTTGGTGAGAAGAATCCAAATGCACAAGATGACATGTTGCCAAGGGCAATGGCAGTTTTGGGAGACTCTGAACAGATGATCTGGCTGACCGCTCCCCTCACCCACTGTGAGAACCAGAAGGGCCTCCCCCGTCAGCTCTACCATGTCCCTCTCGGTAAAGGTTTCAGTGCGCAGCTCTGCTGCCGATCTCAACTAACAAGTTCAGGGCCGCATTTTCTGATACTGTTCCACAGGAACAGCAGGGACTCCAGAGGCCAGCGACCCCCCCCCCCACCTTTATTTCTGCTGAAGAAAAGGAAGCATGCCAACCAAATTCACATTTGTTTCTACATTACTTTAGCAATCTTTAAACAAGCATATACTGTAATCCCACAGGAAATGAGGAGATATGTCCGGGGGAGGCCCGTAAAGTTGTGTTCGGCATCAAAGGAAAGCGGTCTCCGCTCATACCGCTCGCATCTGGACCACCCCACACACTGGTTCAAGCAGAACAGTCACGGCTGAACGTGTCTCTTCTCCCCTTTGAAGCTGACCTGGCTTCAGAAAATGGTGAGGATGAAAGGAACAAGACACCGCTGCTCAGTTATGCTCAGAATCCACACACTGACGGGCCTTCAGGGGGACGCCCTCAAGGACTTCATCAAAACATATATAAAAGCCAGGAGTGTATCTGCTTGTATGTGTTGCTGACTGTTATATGTTCCTGCATATAACTTCCCTCTGCCAATGAAGGCCAGACAATACATGATCGGAAAACTTTCAAGTAAAAAAAACTGTTCCGTGGCAACTGAGATAGGTCATTTCTTGCCTTTCACATCATCAGTGGTATTGATTCCCATCCCCCCCACTAGCTTTAACACCCAGTTCCTCCATCAGTGCCAAGGAGCCACTGAAGTAGGTGGGGTATGGAGCAAATTTAAGAAATAGCAGCCACAGAAAGGCCAAGCAGTGTAGACTGTCGAGGAGGCTTTTGGGCATGGAACACTGACAGGAATTAGGCTTCCACGACTAACAGCCTAGGGCTGCCAGAAAATAAAAGTATATATGCTCTGGAAAGCCATGTACTCCGCAGGAAACTTCAGAGATATCTTCATTTATAAATTAATGTCATGTGAATAAACACACTGGCCCTGACTGACCGTCTAAAGCAACAGGCCTCAGGCTGGGATCCTGGACCACAGATTTCACTTTACTAAACACCCACCCACCCCTGAGGTCCTGCCTGACATCCACACCTCTTTGCGTCTTGCAGCTCTAACACTGATGGGGGTGAAGGGGTATAAGGGCAGAAATAAGACCAAACGGGACCAGAAAACCCACCTTATAGGTCATAGCCCTGCCACTACCCTGCTGTTAGCCTGGATGACATGGTTGTCTCTGGGATCTCCGGACTTGAGTTTTCACATTCATTAGTTTAAGAGCCTTAAGTTATCACCTTACACCAATCAGAATGGCCATAATTAACAAGACAGTAAACAACAAATGTAAGAGAGGATGTGGAGAAAGGAGAACCCTCTTACACTGTGGGTGGGAATGCAAGTTGGTGCAACCGCTTTGGAAAACAGTGTGGAGATTCCTTAAGAAATTAAAAATAGAGCTACCCCATGACCCTGCAATTGCACTACTGGGTATTGACCCCAAAGATACAGATGTAGTGAAAAGAAGGGCCATGTGTACCCCAATATTCATAGCAGCAATGGCCACAGTCGCCAAACTGTGGAAAGAGCCAAGCTGACCTTCAACAGATGAATGGAATAAAGATGATGTGGTCCATATATACTGTGGAGTATTATGCCTCCATCAGAAAGGATGAATACCCAACTTTTCTATCAACATGGATGGGACAGGAGGAGATTATGCTGAGTGAAATAAGTTAAGCAGAGAGAATCAATTATCATATGGTCTCACTTACTTGTGGAACATAAGGAATGACATGGAGGACATTGGGAGAAGGAGAGGAGAAGTGAGTTGGGGGAAATGGGAGGGGGAGAAGAACCCTGAGAGACTATGGACTCTGAGAAACAAACTGAAGGTTTTGGAGGGGAGGGTTGGGTGGGGGTTGGGTGAGCCTGGTGGTGGGTATTGTGGAGGGCATGTATAGCATGGAGCACTGGGTGTGGTGCATAAACAATCTTGGAACACTTAAAAAAAAAAAAAGGTTAAAAAAAAAAGAGCCTCAGGTTATACTGCTTGTTTTCAAGGCTTCTTTTAGGAAGCCATAAGCATTACAGAAGAAGGGGAGGAGGAGGCTCCAAAGGTGGGGAGCTTGGGAGGGGAAGGAAAAACACAAATAAGAAAGGATCCTGGGACTTCTGTCCTCATTTACCCAACTGTTTTACTGAGTTGCCTGGTAAAATTTCATTGAAAAAAGTTTCATTGAAGTTTCATTGAAGTTTGGGGAAAAAAAAAAACAAAAAACCCTCACTTGATACTTAAAGTTCTAAAATTCTAACGTAGGCATGGTAATATAACCAGATATTCCCAAACTGACCAGCCTGGTAACTTGACACAAACCAAACGGAGAGAGATGCCCTCAGCCACAGCAAGCCCAGGGACCCGCACGTAAGGGCCCAAGCATGCTCTCCTGGAGTCTGGCTCCCCCGTGCTTACAAAACCCATCTGACCTTCTCTGCCCAGATGAAAACAGGCCACACCTGGGACAAGCGGGAGACATTTCCACTTCAGGGAGAACTGAAGCGAGAGCATAGCTCCTCCAAAAAAACAACTCCACTCCGTTCTCCAACATCTGTCAAAGACATTTCTGAACAGTGTCCCGAGCCATGCGGCTACATCTGGGGCCTGGATTTAACAGAGGCAGTGGTTTACAGTGTCTCTGAGGGTGAGCAGGGGTGAGGGGATGATTTCCCTCCCGGCTCCTGGTGGAGGAAAGATGGTTTTACAAAAGCCTGTAATAAAGAGTCTCCTTGCTAGCCAGATGTTGAAATGAACAACAGACGGCCGGCCTTCAGCCACCTCTCCGTCCCCCTTCAAGGTCAATGACTGTCTTTGGCTTCCCCAGCAATGGCTCCCAGGGCACCACACAAAGTCTGCAGCCAGACTGAAGCCTGACTCTTATGAGGTGGCTATAAAATATGCTTCTGGGTTAGTTATATAAAAATTAAAGGCCCCTCGCTTAAGTGTTTCCTCCTTGCCCTGTTGCCGGGTGCCTGCTTCAATACTTTCTTTTTCTCTTCTCACAATAGGCCCCTGTGATCCGCAGGGCTCCCTGCAGGAAGGCACCGTTTTCTAGAGGCACAGTCTATTATGACTGATTAGACGGCCCTTCTCCGGGGGCTGCCCGGGAACAAAAGTTCCGTTTTCTTTCTCAGGGCCGCATGAAGTAAACAGCTATTTCATAGTTAGTTCTAGGTGAAGAGCATTTCTTTACCTTCCACTGGGAGCACCAGCAGCCTGAGGACTGTCTGACGCCATGATGCCCTGACCAAAAGAAGACAAAGCCACTCTGCTGGGGCATCATGTGCTCGCAGGGGTCTGGGCGCTCATTCTCCTACAGGAACCAGACGTTTCATCCCCTGGCTCCCCAGTGGCTGCTGGGACAGAAGCAGACCACTCGGACCTACTGTTGGCTCTCATGTGTCCAGGGATTTAAGGGCGGAAATGTTCGCTGAATTGAAGCATTCTGAAACTCAATGGCCTTATCTCTCTCACGTCGCTGAAAATGACTGAAAGCTAAACAACTGAATGTATTCTAAGAACTATTCAACCCTCCTTCTTCATGAGTTAATAGAACACTTCTATCGATGCTGAACTGGTAAATAATGTGATTATGAGCCAGGGGTTTCATCCACATCATGCTGATCACCCTGGTGAAAACTTCAGTTGCTTTTCCAGATGTTTCCAAACATCCAGATGTTTTGGCATCAACCACACGGAACAGCCAGATGACTCTTACTTTTCATGTATGTATTTTGCTGTACTGAGTAAAGAATCCTGACATAGAAGCAAAGGGCTGGCAAAACCCCCAAAGAATAACGTGTTGAAACACCACACCTTAAATGAGAAATGCATTTTTAATCACTCCCCTAAAAAAAGATGACCTTCACTAAATGCACAACAGTAAGGCTCCACAATATAATTCTTCATAAATGACATCTTTCGGAAATATTCCCAATGTCTGACTTGACTTTTTCTGGCTTTAATACAAGACACATCTCTTGGTCATCAGTAAGAACTCATACGGATTCTTTCAAGGCTTCTGTTCCTAAAGGAGGAAGACCAAAATACATTGCAGTGCAAGACGACTTTCTGAGGACTAAGTGAGGAGATAAGGCCCTCAGTCATTTCTGGGATGACTTACGCATCAGACCCCTCCAAAGCAGAAGGCCTAACACTGTATTTCATTCACTTCTCATAGATTCATCCTTTGAGCATACCCAGTTTGGTCAAGCCACACAAGGGAGGGGACACGGTGATACACTTCTAGTGGTCATCATATGTTCACTGTCTTGTAACAACAACACATGGCAGGAGTTGTTTAAAATCCCGTGGCATTTTCACCACAGATCCTGAGCTCTGCTCAGGAGACAGAGGTCAATCCATGCTCTCTTCATGCCTGAATCACAAGTCAGTTTAAATCTAGCAAAGATATGCTATGAATTTAGAGCCCTTGAAGACAAGAACTCTTCATTGGCTAGATCAAAGCCTCAGTCCACAAACAGGCAAAGGCCTGAGGTTTGTCCACAGCTCTGTCCTCCTCTCATTCCACATCTTCTCTTTCTTCTGTGCTCTACCCCAGTCTTGGGTCTTCATCAGGAAGACCTCACTCTCAGCGACCTGGAACCACTTCCACCCAGCCCAACAAGACAGCTGACCGTGCATTTGGGAAGCAGATCTTTAAACATGGTTCTTGAACACCAAGGGTCTCTGAGCCTCTTTCACAGCATCTGTAAGGTCAAAACTATTTTTATAATGACACTAAGGTGTTACTTGCCTTTTTCACTGAGTAGACATTTGCACTGGTAGTACAAAAGCAATAGCAGGTGAAGAAAACCACTGCTGCCTTGGCATGACTCAAGGCAGTGGCACCAAGTATTCCAGAAATCAGTGTACTCAAGAGAGTCTCAGTTCAAAAAAAAAAAAAAAAAAGGCCAGTTTCACTTAAGAATACCCTTGATGAAAGGGCATAGCTCATAAAGACTTGGTATTCAAATATATAAAGGGGTGCCTGGGTGGCTCAGTGGGTTAAGCATCTGCCTTCAGCTCAGGTCATGATCTCAGGGTCCTGGGATCGAGCCCCACATCGGGCTCTCTGCTCAGCAGGGAGCCTGCTTCCCCCTCTCCCTGCCTCTCTGCCTACTTGTGAACTCTCTCTCTGTCAAATAAATAAATAAAATCTTTAAAAAAAAAAAAAAGAAAAGAAAACATGACTGAATTTAAAATATATATATTTTTATATATCTAAATATATATATTTATTTATGTTTATATATATTAACATATATATATATAAACTGATACAACTCAAGAGCCAAAAAAACACATAATCCTATTAAAAATGGGCAGAAGATATGAACAGACATTTCTTCAAAGAAGAAATCCAGATGGCCAACAGATACATGAGAAGACACTCAACATCACTCATCATCAGGGAAAGGCAAATCAAAACCACAGGAAAAGGCAAATCAAAACCACAAGAAGATATCATCTCACACCTGTCAGAATAGAGAAAATCAAAAACAGAAGAAACAACAAGTATTGGCAAGGATGTGGGAAAAAAGGAACCCTTGTGCACTGCTGACGGGAATGCAAACTGGCGCACCCACTGTGGAAAACAGTGTGGAGGTTCCTCAAAAAGTTGAAAATAGAACTACCCTATGACCCAGCAATTGCACTACTGGGTATTTACCCAAAAAATACAAAAACACTAATTCAAGAGATACATGCACCCCCATGTTTATTGCAGCATTATTTACAATAGCCAAATTGTGGAAGCAGTCCGGGTATCCATCCATAGATGGATGAAGAAGATGTAGGGGTGTGTGTGTGTGTGTGTGTGTGTACACGCACAATGGATTATTATTCGGCCATAAAAAAGAATGAAATCTTGCCATCTGCAACAACACAGATAGAACTAAAGAGTATTATGCTAAGCAAAAGAAGTCAGCTAGAGAGCAACAAATACCATGTGATTTCACTCATAATGTAGAATTTAAGAAACAAAACAGAGGAAAAAAAGAGAGAAACCAAGAAAGAGATTTAACTATAGAGAACACACTGATGGTTACCAGAGGGGAGGTGGATAGAGAGATGGGTGAATTAGGGGATGGGGATTAAAAGTGTATGTACTGTGATGAGCACAGATAATGTAAGGAATTGCTCTATCACTGTACTGTACACCTGAAACTATTATAACACTCCGTGTTAACTATACTGAAATTACAATTAAAAACTTCAAAAAAAACCTTGATGCAGTAAAAAGTATTAATTTTATTCAATCTTGACCAATGAATATACACCCTTTCTATATTCTCTACGATGAAATGAGAAGCCTGCATAAAGCACTTCTGCTACTTATTAAAAAACAAGTGTCTTGAGAAAAAGCACTTCTAGGATTATTCTACTTGCAAGCTGACCTAGCCATCTTTTTTCGTCCTTATTTGAAAGAATAACTAACAAACCAGTTATTCAGACTTAAAAACTTGGCAGTAATTTTCTTGAAAATGGATGAAGGGAAACTGACAATATTTGTTTCCAATGATAAAAATTGAGCTTTCAAGCAAAAATGAGAATTTTGGAAAACTTAGATTTACTGTGAGTTTGACAGCTTTTCCAATATTTAAAGATTTTTCTAATGAAATTGGTGGTGATAATGTGATTTTTAGAAAATACTGCATGATGAAATGTGTCAATATTTAGAAGATCCAGATAATTCAGTGAATTGATATTTTCCAACTAGCTACCATATATTGTTACACAACTATGCATTCACTCAAGGTACAAGACAGACAAATAAATTTTAAACTAACAGAGTATCAGAAGTTCATTAATACAGTTTCTGGTTCTACTCTGCAACTAACTCATAAGCTACTACCTGTCCAGTGTTTGTGTAGTTTCAAAAAAGAATATCCGCTGTTACCTAAATACGCTATTAAAATAGTTTTTTCTCCATCTGTGTATTTGTTTTCTTCAACAACGTCAATCAAAAAAACACAAGTGACTGAATGCAGAAGCAGATATGAGCATACAACTAACTACCTTCTATTAAGCTAGACTCTAAAAGATGCATAAAAATGTAAAATAATGCCACTATTATGGACGGAAATGTGTCACCACAACATTCATATATCAAAGCCTTACCCTCAATTCAACTGTATTTGGAAACGGGGTTTTTAGGAGGTTAGTAGGGTTAAATGAGGTCATAAGGGTGAACCCCTAATCCAATGACATTGATGGCCTTAGAAGAGAAGGCAAGACCTCTACACACACATATACACACATACACACATATACACACATACACCCTTAGGAAAGACCATCTGAGGATACAGCAAGAAAGCTGCCATCTGCAAGCCAGACAGGGACTCCACCAGAGCCCAACCATGCCAGCATGGGGACTTTTCAGCCTCCTTAACTGTGAGGAAATAAATTTCTGTTGTTTAAGCCATTCCGTATACGGCATTTTGTTATGGGAGCCCAAGATGACTAAAACAGCCACTACTGTCACTGATTTTAAGGTGTTTTTCTTTTTCTTTTTAAAGATTTTATTTATTTATTTGACAGACAGAGATCACAAGTAGGCAGAGAGGCAGGCAGGGGTGGGGGGAGCAGGCTCCCTGCTGAGCAAAGAACCCAATGTGGGGCTCGATCCCAGGACCCTGGCACCATGACCTGAGCTGAAAACAGAGGCTTTAACCCATTGAGCCACCCAGGCGCCCCTGACCTTAAGTTTTGAGAAATGTTTTTTTACAGAAAAAGTTAACACTAACGTGTAATGAGTCTATTATGTTATTTTTAATGAAGTAAGTATCAAAATTTTGCTGTCATTTCTAACGGGGTAAATATCAATCCATAACCCTCATAAACAAAAAATTGGTGGGGGAATTCTTCATAATTTTTAAGAATGTAAAAAGGGGTCTTGAGACCAAAAATTTAAGAAGTAGTAGATTATACTACTAGAGAATAGCTTTTTTATTTCTATAAAGATGATGAATTCTCAAAACCCAAAACTTGCAGAAGCAAATAAATGGATTTCTAATAGGAAAAGGTCTTCCAAGACTGTCAGGGAGTAGGTCACACCACACAAAGAACAACTACATCTGCCATCACTCTATGAAGATGAAGTCACATCATTTGGACAGGGCAGGTCTCCCTGGAAACCCACCATCAGTTTACAAGGTAGGAAAAACATGAAGATTAATAAAAAACAAAGACCAAAAAAACCCAGATGTCCCTTCAATTATGTTATGCAGGGACAGGTACAATCCCTGGCATTCACCAGGTTAGACAGCCGTGGATCCCTGACCATTCTCTGTTGTCTCTGGGATGTGATTTCCTCTGTCACATGGAGGCTCATTACAAGGCTAGATATTCTTCTCCCAAAGCCAAATGAATGTTGGATTCCGAGCAAGAACAGGAGAGAGATAAAGAAACAGATTTCTCCCACATGCGTATAGGACAGGCATTCCCCAAAGTTCAGGGACAGTCATACTCAGTGAATCTACCCAAGTAAAGAGATTTGCCCTAGAACTCATAACACGCTAAAATATCAAACAACCAAGAACACACAAGGAACAAAAAGAGGATTATCTTAACAATGCACTAAACATGTCCTGGACAACTACCACATGGAATACGCTACTTCCTAACCTTACGTCTATTCCTGGAAAATACTTCAAAATGGAAAATTCAGTGCTGTTCTTAGCGGTATACCAGTAAATCCGGGATACCACGTGTGTTGCTGGTACATTTACTGGTGGGGGAAGGAACCCTCATTTTCCACAGCCAAAACCAAACTGCTGAAACAAAACAGAGCTATAGCTCATGTTACTGTAATTGGCCATCTCCACTCTCCAGTGACGCAGGCCTGAGGGGGAAAACTCCGTCAGAGAGCTCAACTTCGCCATGAAGGGTGACTGACAGTGATTGCTGGATCATCATCAGGAACCGCTGGGCCACTTTCTTCTACTGAGTGTGTGTCAGTTGATTGCTATGAATGAAAACCAAGCATGACTACATATCCTTGGCAGATGGCTCTGAGGAACGAAAGACCTGGGCAAGGGCCACATGCACCACTAGGCGAAAGGAATAAAGAATGGCCGCTACACTACAACGAGGAGATGGAGTCCGAGTACGACGGAGGAGCTGGGAAATGAAAAGCCTAAATCATGACTCAGAAGCGTAGACTCTCAAACACGGCTCGAGCCGGTGATGCTTTCCCAGACAGGCCCTTACAAGCAGCAGGTACCAACGTGGCCCCCAGCACACCCAGCTTACTTTCTGGTTAGAGAAGCAGCAAGCTCCTTTGACACAGTGCGGATTTTTTTTAAATGACACTTGGGTTTGGAAAATGATGCAGCCATTGCCAGGCGGTTGTAAAGGGAACAACGGACTAACGTCACAATGTGGTCTAAAATCACAGAGCTCCATCTTTTTTGTAAGTTTGTGTCTATCCTACCAACTGCCCTTGGACAGGTTATGTTTTGTTCGTGTTTGTAAATGTTTGTACCCATCATGTGATTATCTGGGTAACTTGTTTTCCTATCTTCAGTACAAGAAGCACTTAACCTTTCTCAGATGGAAACACCTGAACATATATGCATAATATGTATTACATACATAAGAATGTAGAGACCAAATTTTATATAGAAATATGAAAATGTAGAATTTGAAGGGGGACAGAGACCATGTGAGTAACTTATCACCTAAATCAGGAACTTACACCATAAGACACCAGACCGACCCAGTATATTCTCACCCTCTTGACTGTCCTCCATCCTCTGTGTTGGTCGGAGCATCTTTCCAGACCATTCTAGCCTGGCCTCCTTACTCCTCTAGGCTAGCACCATGTGGAGTTCATCTCCTTAGTTACAATCCCCTTCTCTATTTGGATTACACACACACACACACACACACACACCACACTCCCCAATACCTGTTTACCTTTTCTCTCATTCATCATCTTTAGTTCAGAACTAAGAATCTAACAGACATTTAACCATCACAAAGAGAATGAATTTAATAAAAACAAAGCTTAGCTTCTTCACTAGAAAGAAGGAAAAAAGAAAAAACCCACATTCCTGTTTATTGTGGCTGCACTACTTTCTTAATTAAATGTATATCACTTGAATAGATTTTATTCTCCTCTTATATCCATCCCCAAATTCACTGCATTATCCTGTCTCCTGCTGCCTTTTGAGGCTTTACCTCCATTGTCATGACCACAAGCTTGGTCCGGGACCCAGTGACTTACCACCTGAACCACCTACTTTCGAAACTCCAGCATCTCCCCTGTCAGGTACTTCATGCACACTCTTGAAGATTTATCAGAATTCCATAGGGGCGCCTGGGTGACTCAGTGGGTTAAGCCTCTGCCTTGGGCTCAGGTCATGATCCCAGGGTCCCGGGATCGAGCCCCGCACTGGGCTCTCTGCTCAGCGGGGAGCCTGTTTCCTCCTCTCCCTCTGCCTGCCTCTCTGCCTACTTATGATCTCTCTCTGTCAAATAAATAAATAAAATCTTTAAAAAAAAAAAAGAATTCCATGAAATTATCTTCCACAGATTTCCACAGAATCGTATAGAACATATGTAAAACCATCTTTTAAACTGTACAGTGCTTTGTAACTTTAGTTGCTTCTCATCCCCTTTTTCTTTTCCCTGCTACTTTATCTTCCAGTTGAGATTCTACCACAGACTTCAAATCTCTCCACGGTTACCTCCTCAGATTCTTAATCATGCCTGCACCCTGCTATGCTTTCTTCTGGATCATGGACCCCGGCCAGACATGTTCCCTTGCCACGCAGTACATTTATCCCGACTTACCCTACTCCAGAACGGACCTCATGCCATTCTCTCCTTCTGTTCCCAGAACGCCTTCCACCCACCAAATAAATGTCTGCCTCCTTTATAATCCTGCTCAAGACCCATCCTCTCTTTTCAGGCCCCTACAAATAGTCCAGTTTGTCCTGAATTTTACTAGTCACTAAAAACACTCCAATAACCTATCCAATCTGTAACTGTTCCAGTTAGGTTGGCTTTGTAGTAGAAAGCTGAGGGCGTTGCAGGAACACATGCAGAAAGCATTTGGTATGTGACAACATGTTATAGAAGGTTGACTATGAGCCTTCTGCTCAATGGCTCTGGGTAAAAATCCCACGGCTGCCATTTACTAAAGTATGCCAGGGCCTACCTACTCTAAAACCCCCTTTTTCTTTATTCCTACTTCATAGTGTGGATCTTAGAATTAAAGAAATTTATAGCAGCCTATTGGCACTCAGCAAACAATAGAGGGTAGTCTCTCCATGTCTGTATTTATACATGCCTTTTTTGTACACACGATATAATCTACTGACTAATGTTTATAGAATTTTGCTCGTGTTTTCTTTCTGAAGACGACTGTTTGTTAGCTTAAAGGAAACCAACCAAACAAACCCCTTATGTACTGACTACGGAGCCCAGATAAACTGTTTTAATGTGCTTAAGTTTTACAAGTATTTAAATTTCAAATGAAATCAGTAAGCATATTCACTGGCAATAAAACCTAAAACCAGTTTAAGTTATAATAGGGAATTTAAAGAATATAAGCATCATTCTTAACGTTCTGAATTACTGTCCTCTTATTGTTTACCTTAGCATACATTTAGTCCTTACCCAACTACCTATTAAAGTCAACCCTGTATTTCTCAATGCAACAGAAACTTTTGTGGGACAAAAATCATGTTTTTTTATTTTCTGTCAAACTCTTGTTCTTATAATGATTTTTTTTTCCCCATGGTAAGAAGCATATTTACCCAAAAACTCTCTAGAAGTTCCAAAAAAGGGGCACCTGGGTGGCTCAGCGGGTTAAGCCTCTGCCTTCAGCTCAGGTCATGATCCCAGAGTCCTGGGATCGAGTCCCACATCAGGCTCTCTGTTCAGCAGGGAGCCTGCTTCCGCTCCCCTCTCTGTCTCTCTGCCTACTTGTGATCTCTCTCTCTGTCGAATAAATAAATAAAATCTTTAAAAAAAAAAAAAAAGAAGTTCCAAAGAATTTTGATTTTGTCTTTATCTTTTTTTTTTTAATATTTTATTTATTTATTTGACAGAGAGATCACGAGTAGGCAGAGAGGCAGGCAGAGAGAGGGGGGAAGCAGGCTCCCCACCAAACAGAGAGCCCGATGCAGGGCTCGATTCCAGGACCTTGAGATCATGACCTGAGCCGAATGCAGAGGTTTTTAACCCACTGAGCCACCCAGGTGCCCCGTGTCTTTATCTTTGAAGAGAGATTACACAAAAGATAATTAGCATCTTTAGAAAAGACATGAGAGAGCTGTCACATAAAACACCACTAGTAGGAAAACCCTAACCCTGCATAATAGGGACATTTAACCACGTGAGGCATGTTGCAATGGAAATATACACACACTGCCACTCCAAACCCTGTCATTTGTTTCTTTTTAGCGTCTGTTACTATTCATAAAAGTATCTTTATGCTGTTATTAATAATACACACACAATATGCATCCACCCATATACCCATACATAAAACATAAATCTATGTCATTTATCCTTTCCCTAGTTAACATATCTAGCACAGCATTTTCATGATTATTTGAAGAGCTCTATTTAAATCCTGAAGCCTAGTTAATAAGATGGTTAACATAGCCCTGTGTCTAGGACTTAGCCATTGCTTAGCACTGGACTTAACGACCACTAAAAATGTAAAGCAGGTTTGACATTTTAAAACAATTCTTTCTATTTTCACTTAATACAAACATGCTTTAAAAAGCAGCTGGAAGGGGCGCCTGGGTGGCTCAGTGGGTTAAAGCCTCTGCCTTCGGCTCAGGTCATGATCCCAGTGTCCTGGGATCAAGCCCCACATCGGGCTCTCTGCTCCGCGGGGAGCCTGCTTCCTCCTCTCTCTCTCTGCCTGCCTCTCTGCCTACTTGTGATCTCTGTCAAGTGAATAAATAAAATCTTTAAAAAAAATAAAAAAGCAGCTGGAACAAATACAGCATACTAAAGCATACTTAAGACCCAAGATACAGACTTTAAAAAAAAACGAACGAAAAACAAAAACCTCCTTGTTATACAAGTCAGGGTGGAGGGAGGGAGGAAAAGAATAGGGAGGCATCCCCTCACACAGGAAAAAGAAATCAAGGGGATCCTGAAAAACACTTTAACCTCACCCTGCAGAAATAACTGGCCAAATGAATGCCAACCGAATCCTGACCGGGAGCTGAAACGTCCCCGCATCCTAATGGTTTTCGGAGTTGATGATGTTGTCAAAGAGGTCAGAGCTTCGATGCCAGTTCTCTCATCCAGTCACAGCAGAGGGCTTCATACCATCCATACGCACCCTACAGCCATAACCGCCTCCACCTGCCCCAGGAACCCTTCCCAAGCAGAAAGGCCACGGCGAAGGACCTGGGCCAGCCGCCAGTGCAGATGGATGGGGTCTTAAGGCGACAGATAGCTCTGTTTTTTTTTTTTCCCCTGAGATCTCTCACTGTGATCGTCCCAGAATAGGCAAGGAGGACACACATGCCTACTATTTTACAGCTGGCCAAGGGCCCAGATTTTCCAAACAGCACTTTTACATGGCTAAAAATAAAAGGAAGCAAAGCCGTGGTTTTTTTTCTAAAAAGGTGGCTGCTATGAACGAAGCAGAGGATGAGGCTGCCTCACGTGTGAACAGCAGGCAGCCTGTGGACAGCCGGGCGGGTCTAATTAGAGTCCGGCTGAAAAGCAGAGCATCTCTACAGGTGCTTCCAGACACCACCATCATCTCCTGTGTCCCCAGGAACCACTATCCTCTTGTACTTTTTTTTTTTTAAGTTCCTTCAGGCCCCCAGCAAAGTCCCGGCAATATTATCAGATGAAGGAGCAGATGACTGTCACTAGAAGAAGAGGCCCAAGGAATGAGAAGTATGAATGGCAAAAATCTCTGAAACAAATCTCAAACCGTAGCCACACCCTCCTCCAAGTGACCTCATGCTAAGCTCACTGCCAAGAGACTCTTGCAGCGAAATGTAACTGCCATTCTTGTATGGAGAGAGTTGATCCAAACACTGAGTGCTTGGAGGAGTTTGGAGAACACATTTCCTGCCGCTGCCTCTTGCTTCTTCAGGCAGTCTCTGGAATATGAAGGCTCTGGAGTAAGACATGAAGTCTTTCCTCATCGGCCCCTCCCTTCCTCTCCTCCCTGTGTCTCTTCCCACACCCGCCTCCCCTTTAAGAAAGGAGAGTACAGTAAACTACAGTAACTAGGGTCCTTGAAGCTTTACTGGGATGCCACCTTCTTTGTATAAAAGGCCACCTTTACCTGGTGTGGGGAGCCGAAGAACCGCCTCCACAAAGATGTCTCTGTCCTAATCCTTAGCACGGGGGACTAGTTACCTTCCAAGTGAAAGGGACTCTGCAGGTATGATTAAGATAAGGATCTTGAGATGGGAAGATTATCCTTGGATTATCCCGGTGGACCCCAGAGAATCACAATGGTCACTATAGGAAGGAGGCCAAAGGCTCAGAGTCATAAGAGCCAAGGAAAGGAGGAACGGTATGCAACTTCTAGAAACTGAAAGGACAAGGAAATGGATTCCTTGAGAGAATGCCTCTATAGACTCGTTTTACGCATGCGACCAACAGAACGGTAGGATAATATGTAATAAGCCGCAAGTTTAGGACAATTTATTACAGCACTAATAAGAAACTATTATACCTGGTTAACTCTTACTCATCCTAAATTCAGCTCAGGCACCCCTTCCTATAGGAAGCCTCCCCGAGAGCGCCCATCCCATGTGCCTGCCTTCACCTCCTCTTGGTTAGCGGTTATTTCTCTTATAAAGCATCTGACATTTAACTTCATAAAGCCTAATAGCTTAACTGTCAAAATATTTGTTTCCGTAACCGGATTCGGATGCTCCTTCTTAAGGGTAAAGCCATATGTCTTGCTCACTTTCTTATTGCCAGTGTTTATCAATATTTCTGACACAAAGGGGCACTCAAATATTCATGAAAATTTTTCCGGTAAGTTAGCATGACTCACCCCCTAATGACCAACAGGAGACCAGCCTTCAGTTCCTTACAAGATGATAAAGACAAAGATGATAATGAAATAACTAGTTCATTACCAGTGGCTCAGAAATCTTACATAAACGGCTCCTTTCTCCTCTAGAAAGGCTCCCAAAATACCGTTTGCCCAAACTGGCTTGAAAGAAGTGGCAGCCATCCTTTCCTTCTTTCTTTTTTTTTTTTTTAATATTTATTTATTTATTTGACAGAGAGATCACAAGTAGGCAGAGAGGCAGAGAGAAGGGGGGAAGCAGGCTCCCTCCTGAGCAGAGAGCCCAGTGCGGGGCTCGATCCCAAGATCCTGAGATCATGACCTGAGCTGAAGGCAGAGGCTTAACCCACTGAGCCACCCAGGTGCCCCAAAACTGGCAACCATCCTTTCTAACGCCAGTGAAGAAGTTTACAAAGCTTTCAGTTCTGAGGCAAACCGAAGTACTGGGTTGAGAGAAGACAAGAGAGAAAACAGAATAGGAACCACCAGCGATATACCGGTAATTCTCAAAAAGTTATGGAGGTGAATTTTATTTTCCAAAAACGAGCACAGCAGTATCTCCCACCCGACACGTTCTCCCGTGGTATCACCCTCACAATCCACCATGGAGAAGTGAAGTCTTTGATACCCCTGGGCATCTGTGTTGGCCTTGGTGACCCGCTTATAACCAACAGCATGCAGCAGAAATGACATTGATGACTTCTGACACTAGCTCAGGAGATAGACTGTGACGTCTATCACTTTAAATCCCTGATCTCTGGATGCTCCCCCCTCCCCACCCTCCCTCTTGGAAGCCAGCTCTCCTCACACCATGACCGGCGCCAGCCACGTGAACTTCTACATGGAGGCATCCCGGTTGGTAGGCTCCACTGTGCTCAGCCCTTAAGTCATCATTGCCCAGAGCTAGATATTTGAGTGAAGAGAAGCCTCCAAATGAATTCCTGCCCCTAGTGGCTGGGATCTTCGCTGAGGCGGCCCTGGGTGTGAGGGAACAGGGACTGTCATCCCTGCCATGCCCGTCCTGACCTCCTGATCCACAGAACCCATGAGCGCAGTAAGACTATGTCTGGGGTCATTTACTGTACACAAGCAGTAATTGCAACCGTTAATAAACAGTCCAAAAAATTAATAATAATTGTGGGGACTCTGCTTCTTGATCACTGACAAGACAGACTGGCCAGGGAGGAGGCTCAGGCAATCAGATTAGTGTAATTCTGGCCTCACACCGTGAAACACACACACGTGCTCAAACTGTAGCTCCCACAGTCTGAGATCTGAGAAAATATATTGCTTGTAGTTCAGGGAGAGACCAAAAAAAAAAAAAAGTGCCCTTCCCTCCATGTTGAAAATTTTTACCAATGAAGGAGTCATCTGGAGGGTCTTGTGCTGGACTTATAATCCTACACCCTCAAACGTCTGAGAGGTTAGATTAGATGGGATTAAACTCCAAGGACGCTGGAAGCACACCAAAATGTCTGCTCTCCTTCCTGCCCAATTTGGCCCACTGTAAATAAAACTTGACAGGCTTTCTTAAATCAACTTAATAATGGATAGCACGAGTGCTTTCGGGTGCCCGGTAGCTAAACCACATCAGCTTTCTGAGGAAGCCTTCTAGAAAACGGCGAAAAAAACTAATGACTACTGCCAAGAGCGCTGCGTAAAGGAGCGCTGGTGGCCTTGAGTGACTCATTCCACAAGGCCCTGCCGCTCCACACTGGAATGGAAAGGCGGCCCTGGGAAGGAGGCGGGCCTTGAATAACCGAACTCGGGCCTCAGGCTTATTTGTTAAAGCCAGATGCTGTCATTGTGGAAGCAGATGAGAAGACAGTTATAATCATTCTGGAATCCTGATGAATTCCAGGTGCACCGCCCAGCAGCCTCGGGGAGCAGGGAGCTCAAAGCCCTCGGAGAGTTTGATCACGACTATCAGAGCAGGCCATTCCACTGCAGAGCCGACGGGCCTCAGCCTCTTCCCCTCTCATTTCATATGGGGGCATTTCTTTGCCAGACTCTTGCAGACACATTCTTTTTATTTATTTATTCATTTATTTTTATTAAATTAACATATAATGTATTATTAGCCCCAGGGGTACAGGTCTGTGAATCGCCAGGTTTCCACACTTCACAGCACTCACCACAGCACAGACCCTCCCCAACGTCCATAACCCCACCCACCTCTTGCAGACACTTTCTTAAATGCAGTTATACCAAAGGATTGAATATTGTCAGATATGCCAAAGAACAGAACAGAAAAACAGGAGGAAGACTAGGAAAAGTTGAAGAGAGCAAGGTCTAGGTGGAAGACCTCCAGTTCTTACGGGAAAGTAGATTAAATCGTGTCTTTAACTCTAAAGTGGGGGCTAGTTCATGTCCTTAACCCATAAACGTACTCTGATGACCCAGCTGATGGTTAGCTATGGTCCCTGTCATTTGGGAGAGAAGAAAAAGCATGATCAGAACCTCGAGTCATGTTTACCGTGGCTAAGCTTCAAGGGGACACAGCCTGAGAGTCTAGCCACATTTTAGGAAAGCCTGCTCATTTTCCAGGCCTGTTTCTCTAGGCTCCTTGTCAACCCTGTGCATTTCTCAACATCTTTCCAATGAACACTTTCTTCTGTAAGAGTTGCTTTCTGCTTCTCACAGACAAGAACTGAACTACTGCAAATACCAAGAGAACGACTTTGCTTCCAAATGTATTTTTTTCCTGTTGGGGAGGCCAAATGTTCAAAAACATATATTGCTATACAACTAAAAGTATTGACTTAGGCAAAATGGTAATACGTCCCTCCACATAGCAAAATTCGCCAATAAGCAAAAAACAGATGACTCCTTGTTCTCACCCTGATCCTCAATTCAGGATCATAAATTTTTATGAGGAGAGGTTTCAACACCAAAAGCAGATGTGTTATTCCTTTTATTTAGGAAAAAAAAAAAAACTTCTTTAAGAGAAAAAAATTCAAGGAGCATCATGGTTGAATAAATGGTTTGGTCTTTACTCACCACACTCAAATTTTCAGGCATGTCACAAACCACACCTGGTATAAGAACTCATTTATCATCAAATATATTAATGTGACATATGTGCTTCCTCAGGGACACCAGGCTTAGACCCAACCTCAACACCCACCTAAAGCAAAGCCTTGGGTTAATATTCTTCCTGCCCTCAGATATCATAAAACTGGAAGTGCTCCCTATTTTCCTAAAATATGTCCTCCAGGTATTATGAGGATATGTGACAAAATCTGTGGCAAAAACACAGAAAACCAAACTTAGGATTTTGAATACTAACTGAATAATGAGAAATTCAAGGAATCATACATAAAAGTCTATCAAAAGTGAAGAGACATCTTCCTGTAATTTACATTTGAATTAATTAGTGGTAGACAAGTAGGACAGAAGGGATTTGGTGGTTCAAGAAGCAGAGGGGGAGGGGCACCTGGGTGGCTCTGCCTTCAGCTCAGGTCATGATGCCGGGGGTCCTGGGATGGAGCCCCAAATTGCCCTGCATCAGGCTCACTACTCAGAGGGAAACTTGCTTCCCCCTCTCCCACTCCTCCTGCTTGTATTCCCTCTCTCACTGTCTCTCTCTGTCAAATAAATAAAAATAAAATCTTTAAAAAAGAAGAAGGGGCGCCTGGGTGGCTCAGTTGGGTTAAGACTCTGCCTTTGGCTCAGGTCATGATCTCAGGGTCTGTCTGCCTGCTTCTCTGCCTGCCTCTCTGCCAACTTTTGATCTCTCTGTCAAATAAATAAATAAAATCTTCTAAAAAATTTTTTTAAAAATTAAAAAATAAAAAAGAAGAAGGAGAAGAAGAAGAAACAGAGGAGGAAAACAACCCGCTACATCCTTAAGATGCAGGGTTTTTAAGCCTCCCTTTAGCATCTGGTGCCACATTGCAACAGTGTGCGTGGCCGTGCTTTCACAATGATCAAAGCCCAAAGAGTCTGCTACTCTAATGCCTATTACTTTATTTGCAAGACAAGATACTGCTGTCTAATGTCGAACTCCACAACCACCCTCCACCAGTCCCCTCAGCGAAAATTAGGATGATCCCATCATCTTTCTTAAGGAGACAAATGGAATCCCAACTTACTAAAAGGGATGAGAAGCTTTACAATCTTCTTGAAGGCAAAGTGTCTTTGTTGGCCACACTTGCTGGAATCCTGGTATGTGGTATGGTCTTCTCTCTGCCATGAATGGCCCAAAACGTATCACTCTCACCCAAACCCTATCTGCACAAGGATCTGAGATCCTAAGTACACTTTTCCTTATCAGGAGCAGCTGGCTCCCAAATCTCCCTAAACCCAGAAGATTTCACTGACATTTTTCCTTAAATGATTAAAGAACACACTCTTCACTATGATGTATAAGAAAAAAAAATCCTTCACATAAAATGGGGGAAAAGAGAAAAAGAAATTTAAGACACTCTGGACTGACAATGGCATTAAAAAAAAAAAAAAAAGGATCAACATAAAGTAATTCCTTTTCACGCTAAAATTGAACAGATAAATGGGTTGACATTCTTTTGACCTATCTGTAAGAATCAATCAGGTTTCTCAGGGGCATGCTCCTGCCCTCTCCTCATTCACACAGCTATTAGAGTAATCCCTTTGCTTGGTCTGTTTACACGGATCCCGCGCCTCGAGGTCAATGCACGCCAAGAGCACACACAGAACCCGCTCTTGTCCCTTCTCCCACGTGGCATTGTTTCTCTAAGACACCAGTGCCCGTCCAAGGAGAATCAGATCTTAAACCCCATCACTCATAAGTAATGAAGTAACAGAAGTAAGGCAGATTTGTTAGTTAAGTTTTTAAAATTCAAAGTCAGGGGCGCCTGGGTGGCTCACTGGGTTAAGCCACTGCCTTCGGCTCAGGTCATGATCTCAGGGTCCTGGGATCGAGTCCCGCATCGGGCTCCCTGCTCAGCAGGGAGTCTGCTTCCCTCTCTCTCTCTGCCTGCTTCTCGGTCTACTTGTGATCTCTCTCTGTCAAATAAATAAATAAAATCTTTAAAAAAAAAAAAATTCAAAGTCAAAATTAATTTAGTTTGCACTGTTACTTAGCCATTAGATTTCGTAAGATTACTTTTTTTCAACTAAGCACCCACTATGTCCTAAACAGATAAACTGTATACAATTCTGAAACCAGGTCACTGAAACTCAGTTCTGCAAGTATGATCATGCATAAGAAAGACATTCTGTTTTACCTAAAAGGACACAAGATTAACATCCATCTCATGAATTACTGGTTTTAATGATTCCTGATTGATTGCACACAATTATAATTTGAGGACATAATCTGACCTGCAATATCATCAGATGCTTGTTGTGATATTGCTTATGTTATAACAAGGGTCACTGATAAGGTAGAGTAAGTGTTTCCAATGTGGAAGGAATTAGACATGTGACAATATGATCAAATGGTAAAGATTTGGGAGTTAGAGTAGCTTTGTGAGCTGTTTCACTTTCCTACACACCCATCTACCCAAACATCTTATTTGTAAATGTGAATTTTATGTACTAATATGTTTTATGCAAAACATCCACAGACAAGCATTCATACATTTCTTCTCTCTAAAGCCTCTGTGGTTTTTTTTTTTTGATGACAAAGTATGAATTTAAGATTCACCATTATTCCTCATATTCTTAGAACCTGGATATTTTTTCACTATCCCTGAGACTGAATGGGTAAAAAGGCAATATTTGATTCTGTCCATGGCTGGCATTAACAAAATGCATATCAGAATCTTAAAGCAGTGACTGAAGGGAGGGAAACAATACAAATGAAAGGGTCCTCCTGCCTGATGACATCTTTGGAGCTTTCTAGTCCACATGTGCGATCATGGGTCACTCGCTAGTACCTCAGCAACTGGTGCAGTAAGTCCAATGAAAGGTGTAGGATGGGGGAAATGGCTCTGAGGTCCTATCTAATTCGGTATTTCCCCAAGAGGTTTATGCACAGCTGGGCCCAAATGCCACCTAAAACGGGAGTTGGTGATCAAGAGTACCAAATCCTGGTCCTCGCTCTGCCACTTCTCTGGCTATGGGCCATGGGCCAACCAGGTATCTGGAATTTCAATTTATTCTTCCAGAACATGTAGACATGAATACTTGTCTCACATATTCTCACGATTTCATGGGTGTACTTGGCATGGCGCCCATCGTACAGGAGGTTGTTGACAAATACTAGCTGGGTTCTTACTCCAGAGGCTCCCAGGAAAGATGAGAGAGAGTCTGGAAGACCCTCTGAGATCTGTATTCGAATCCAGAAGCTTCTGAAACCTAACAGGGTCGCCAGGAGAAAGCACAACTTGGCTGACGGCCCTACAAAAGCCTGAGATCCAAGTGCCTTTACTGACTTTTATAACACCCCACTGCAAAGGAGCCTTAAATGTTAGGCCCATGGTAGGGGAGCAAACAGGCGCTCTTCATGGCCACGTGACCCTGCACGCTACCACTCAGGGAAATGAGGGGTTATTCCAGTCATGATGTCTTGATACTCTGGGCCACCATCCTTGGTATCATATAATCTGCATGTCATTCTTTCTTTGTAGTCATTTCAGTTTTCATTTTCAACCACACATGTCTGCTGGTTAACTGTTTGTCTAGGACAGGATCACCTCATTAAGATTACCAACTGCTGAAATCAGTGTCTGTATTTAACCGAGAGGGTTTTTGGTGTGTGTGTGTGGCGTCCAGCACAGCAATGATAATACAAAAGATTTGGGGGAAGTAACTATGATCAAAGAGTTCCTAAAATGTACACGGAAGGTAATCAAGTATCACCATAATGAAAACCTCAGACATTTAACAAAACATGTTTTCAAACTGGCAATTCCACGTTCTCCAAAGGAAAATGGATCCTGCAAATAGTTTTTAACTTTTCTTGGAAATGAGACACCCAAGGAAGCTTAAAGCATCCCTTTAAGATATTTAAACTAAGTTCATTACTTCTCCCTCAGTGACGTCTTAGAAAATTAACTGTTATACCCTTGAGGCCCCAGAAGACATTAAAAAGGTCAACCACGGATATTAATTAGGCTTATTGTGGTGATCATTTCACAAGACATGCAAATAGCAAGTCCTTATGTTGTACACCTGAAACTGAAGTCAGTTATTTCCCAATAAGAAAACACACACAGAAAAGGTAAATCATTCTGTTCAAAGACTTCCAGAGAGGTTTGTGTGAGCGAACTACAAAAGATCCTACCTCCTTAAAGTTGTCAAATGCTGATAAAATGATTTCATGCCCGCCTCTGACAAGACAAACAGCTGCTAAGAGTTCTAAGACAAGGGCTTTTGTTCTGTCGAAGCAAGAAGAAACAAGCAAAAAAAAAAAAAAAATCAGTGAAAGTAACACAATGAGTCAGCTACTCCCTCCTTCCGAGATGGCTGTGATAATAAAATATTAATTCATGTATGTTTTTTAAACTTTTACTAAGGTATATTTATATGAAAGTACATTTTTAAACCTCTACTAACATCTACGTGTGCGATTTATCTGAGGTAGCAAATTTAGAAGGAAAGTTTCCCACTCCCAAAATTATAAATTACTCACTAATGAAAATCAATTCTGGGAAGATTAGTCTTTCATTTCTACCAGTGGGTGACTCAGTACAATACGTATGATAAAGTTTTATTGATAAGCTAGACACCTAGGAACTTGGGAATGTTCAGGAAAAGGACCCACTGGCTAAATATTTTTCCTGGCTTTAAAGTCAGAGAAATAACATTTGCCCCAAAAGTTCAAAATCTACTGCAATTAACGTCCTCCATTTCAAACCTGCAATTTGCAGATGGTACCATAAAGATCCCCTATGACAAAGCAAGTCTCTGTCACCACTTCTTCATATGCAGGAGATCTGAGAGGGGCTGGATTATAGCATTGCTAATACAAGAATATTTTCTGACTTGAAAAAAGAAAATAAAACCTTATCTGAAATATTTTTATAAGGAAGCCCTTAGCAATATAGTCTAAGTTTTCAATATGACCTCAAGAACAGCATTGTTTTTTCATAATAAGATCACTTCAGTATTTTTTTTTTCCTAGAAAAAAAACTATTGCCAACCTCTATATGAAGACTGGCCTGATAATTCACAATGTCAATTATCCTAAGAAAAATGAGTAACAACTTCCCTGTAGTGTAAGGCAGGGACAAAAAAGCAGGACTCCCCAGACTTTTTAGGAAATGAAGAAAGTGATCGCCAAGTTGCAAAAACTATCATCGGAGGAAGTTTGAAATAATATTCAAAATTTATAAATTTTTCATTTCATTCTGTATCAGAAAGGATCTCATCTGTGATCAGATTTTTTAATTGCATTAACAAGTTTTCAGATGCACGGTCTATACAGATGTATCTGGTGAAAGGGAGTAAGATGTGTGAAATGCAGAATCCCTCACCAGAATGGAAAACCCATTACAGTAACTAAAATAAACTGATTAAGACTGGCTTCTAGAGATGATCTGTGATGTGAATAATATGGCAGTGGCCTTTAGAGTCAAGTGAACAGAAGAAACAATCACCATACACAGTAATTTTTGTTTTGTGTTTCTTTTGTTGTTTGGTCATAACGACATATGTAAAGGTTTGCAAGTGAGGCGTGGACAAGGGACAGTGGCTGTAGTTAGCTTTCAGCGGTCAGTGGTATTGCTAAGTCTGATTGAAGACTCTCCTGGCCCCAGTTCTAACCACCTGGCAAACTCATGCTCTCTACTCAATTTGGTAAAATTTGCGAGGATGCCAAGAACCAGGCGAGGATGCCAAAGAAGTGGAAGATGGAAGAGAACAGTGAGGGGGTAATGTTGTCGCCAGTTGCTCAACTCCACCACATGTAAAACTGTAACTCAGCTGAGAAGAAAATTCTACATAGCCAACGAGTCTGCTGGCAACCTTAATTCAAAGAGGTGCACTTGGAAGTGTCCCAACTCTAAGTTGACTAAGTGTTGACTGGCTCTCTTCTTCCTCTGGTTAGATTTATTTACACTTGAAAAATGACAAAGTAAGCTTACCTTGGATTCTTGTTGTTCAAGCTCAGCGCGATCTCATTGACAGCATGTGGATGAGACATGACCATGTTGAAACCATACTGGGGAAAAAAAAAAAAAAAAAAACCCAAAGCATTAGGAGTCAACTTAGGGGACTATCCATGTTGATTAAGAAAAACAAAACAAAACAAAAAAAAAAACCCGAAGATTCTACCTAATATAAGTTATACCGTCATAAATCCATTTATGTCTCTAGTGCCTGAACAGATTTCTCTATGAAAAATTTTAGCAATCATGATACTATCAAGGAATCATATTCCGTTCTTTATGATGGAACTATGCATTTCTCTTTATTAAAATAGTGAAAAGGCTCTAGTCCTGTGATTCTCAATCTGGCTGCTTATCAAAATCACCTGGAAGAGTAAACAAAACACAACACTGATTTTCCAGGATACACCCCCAGGTCAATTCACTTCCAATCTCAAGGATGGGACCCTGGCAACTGAATTTTTATTTTTAATTTTTATCTTTTTTTTTAACTTTTTAAAAATTAACATATAATGTATTTAGCCTCAGGGGTACAGGTCTGTGAATCGCCAGGTTTACACACTTCACAGCACTCACCATAGCATATACCCTCCCCAATGTCCATAATCCCACTACCCTCTCCCTACCACCCTCCCCCAGCAACCCTCAGTTTGTTTTGTGAGATTAAGAGTCTCTTATGGTTTGTCTCCCCCCCCCGATCCCATCTTGTTTCATTTATTCTTTTCCAACCCCCCAAGCCCCCGATGTTGCTTCTCGACTTCCTCATATCAGGGAGATCATATGACAGTTGTCTTTCTCCAATTGACTTATTTCGCTAAGCATAATACCCTCTAGTTCATGTCGTTGCAAATGGCAAGATTTCATTTCTTTTGATGGCTGCATAGTATTCCATTGTATATATATACCACATCTTCTTTATCCATTCATCTGTTGATGGACATCTAGGTTCTTTCCATAGTTTGGCTATTGTGGACATTGCTGCTATAAACATTCGGGTGTACGTGCCCTTTTGGATCACTACATTTGTATCTTTAGGGTAAATACCCAGTAGTGCGATTGCTGGGTCATGGGGTAGCTCTATTTTCAACTTTCTGAGGAACCTCCATGGTGTTTTCCAGAGTGGCTACACCAGCTTGCGTTCCCACCAACAGTGTAGGAGCGTTCCTCTTTCTCCCCATCCTCGACAGCATGTCATTTCCTGACTTGTTAATTTTAGCCATTCTGACTGGTGTGAGGTGGTATCTCACTGTGGTTTTGATTTGTATGCCCCTGTGGCATCTGAATTTTTAAGCTGACTTTTCTGTGCAGCCTGGGTTGACAACCACTGTTTCTAGTAGCCTCCCTGGGAAATACGGCACTCGGGACCAGAGCCCAGGAAGACCTGCCTTGTTCTGAGATGTGTAAGTTCAATGAAGTAACAAGTTCCAGAATCACTTTTGATTTCACTGACTTGAGAAACTATTCCTTCTCCTCTAACCTCACAGTTCATGACCTTTTTCCTAATTACACTGAGAAAATATAAGCAGATAGGAAAAAAAAAATTTCTAAAAGCTTGCACCCCTTCATCAATCCACCCATGGTTTCCACAGCTTTCATCCTCACTCACCTCTTCCTGAAGAACTTTCCTGGGCTCTAATCCAAGGCCATTCTCTCCACTTGATTCCGTTCCCTCTCACCACCCCCAAAACATTTCTTAATGCTCCAGCAATTCTCCCATCCCTCATTGTTACTTCTCCCTCTCTGATTCATTAGCATAAAAACGTGATGCAAATGTACCCAACTGAAACAGTAGCCACAATGGCAAAATCTCTCTTGACCTTCAACCTGTGTCTAGCTACTGCCCTGTATCTCCGCTAACCTCTACAGCAAAACTCCAAGCACTCACAGCCTAGACTCTCCTCCTCCCACTGTCTCTTGCAATCCCTTTAATCAGGCATTTCATCCCATCTCTCTCCACTGAAACTGTTCATGCCAGGACTGCCGATGACCCACATTCTGTAAGCCCATGGCCAACTCTCACTTGTCATCTTACAGGACTTAGCAGTGGCACTGTCCCAGCTGACCATGCTCTTCTCCTCGAAACACTTCCTGTGCTTGGTACCTGCCTCCCTCCCTGGCTACTTCTCAGTCTCTCTAGCTAGTTTTTCCTCAGCTCTCTGACATTTAAACAGAGTGCCCAGGGTTCCTATTTTGGACCTCTTTGCTTGTCTAGCTACCCCTGCTGCTCTCAAGCACTCCCCTGGCTTTATATACTACCTATTAATTCCCAAATTTACGTCTCCTAGACCTCTGTTCTGAATTCCAGACGGGCATATCTCACCACTGACTTAAGAACCCTGTTTCGAGGACTACAGACATTTTGAAAGTAACACCCCTAAAATTTCACTCTTTATATTGTGTCCCAAATCTGCTCATTGTGTAGCCTTCCCTGTCTTAGTAGACGGCAACTCCATCTGACAGGGGCCCAAGACAAACATCTCGGGGCCACCCTCCACTTCTCACCACATAGCCAATGTCATTGTCTTTACCGTCAAAACAAAACCAGAATCTGGTCACCTCTCATCATCTCTACTCCTACTATCCTGGCCCCATACCACCATCAACATCGACCTAAATCAATGCAGCAGCCTCCTAAAAGGTCTACCTCCTTTTGCCTTTGCCCCCCAAGGTCAATCGTAAACACAGAAGCTAGAATGGTCATGTTAAAATCAAGAGTCAGATCATGTCATGTTTCTCCTCCAAACTGTTCGATAGCTTTCCACTCACAATAAAGCCAAAATCCTTTCACTGGCTCTTAAAGCCCCACACAATCAGGACCCCGTGTCAACTTCGGATTCATCTCCTACTGTTCTCCTTCTTAGTCCGATCCAGCCAGCCTGGCGTCCTTTCCACACTCCAAACACAGCAGACTTATTTCTGCCCCACGGCCTTTGCACTCGCCCCTTTTTCTACCCAGAATCTTCTTTCCCTAAAACCTCTTACCTTGTTCCCTCATTAAAATTGCTATGATGACAAATTGCTAATTCTCCAAGACACTGCCCTGGGCTGGCCTATTTAAAACTGAACACACATTTTCATCAATTCCTATTCTTACTTCTTGGGTAGCTTTTCTACAGTATTGGTAACAATTCTCTGGAGCCGGTCCTTCTTGGATTTAAATCTGACTCTACCCCTTTCCTGGGCAAATTACCTAACTTCTCCCTGTCTCAGTTTCCTCATCAGTAAAATGGGGAGAGTAACATTACCAATCTCATAGGACTGTTAAGAGCTTTAAATTAAGTAAATAGGCTTAAAAGTGCTGGTCCTATTAGGAAACACTCTCTGTGTTTTGTTCTTTGGGTTTTTTGTGAAGTTTTTTTTGTTTTTGTTGTTTGTTTTTGATAAGTATTAGCTTTTGTTTCATTTCATCATCATTATTATCTGGAACCCTGTATGTTTTCTCAAGTTATTTATCAGCTGTCTCCCCTCATTAGAGAGTAAGTTCCCTGGGGCATTTGTTTATTTCTTTAATGTTGTATTCCCTTCACCTAGAACAGGGTCTATCTGGCAATGCTCAAAAAATATTGAGAGAAAAAATAAAATGTGCATTCACATTCTCAAATTCAATTCAGCACACTTATGTTGGGTTTGAATTCTAATACTGACCCTCGCTACCTATGCATTTATTTTCCACTTCTGCTTGGACCCACCTTCAGCATCCCTATCCATAGATACCAAATCCTATTTTTATATTTGAATTAGGTTTTTCCAATTCTTACCCCTGGCTCCCCTTATCTAACTTGGACCCTGTCAGTTCATCCTTGATACTCCAGGCTCCAACTTTGACTTGTTGTTTGAGTTAATACAACCCACACGTTAAGCTGTCTTCTGTCCCCATTATGAAGGGGATCACCTGTATCAAAGACACCTAGAGGAATCTGCCCTTTGAAGAAGAATCCTCCAGGTGCTTCTTAAAAAGATTAAGAACCAGTAGGTCCAGGGGCACCTGGATGGCTCAGTCAGTTAAGTGTCTGCCTTCAGCTTAGGTCATAACCTTGGGGTCATGGGATGGAGCCCCGAGTCAGGCGACCTGCCCACAGCAAGGAGTCTGCTTCTCCCTCTCCCTCTGCCCACCCTCTCTGCTTGTGCACTTGAGCTCTCTCTCTTAAATAAGTAAAATTGTTAAAAATATTAAAAAAAGAACCACTAAGTCTGACAGACAGTAATTACAGCTTCTCACCTTTTTACCATTTAATTCTTTGAGAGAACCACTGACCCATGTGAGAGTCTATTCAATCCTAATTTTCTAAAGTTCTTCCAGTATTGCCTACAACCAGCAGCTTACTCGGTCTTTAATGGTCACAAACAATTACCCAATAATCTAAACAAGTTTATGACTGAAGGAGGAAAACATCTTCCCTCTAAATATACCACAAAATATAAATGCTAATTAAAATACACAGGCACTGAGGTAAGTCTTGAGCATTAAAATGATCCAGACCCTTCCTTTTTTAGTAGAATCACATTAAATCCTGATATTTACTTCAAATAGAAACAATACTGAGAAACCAAAGAGGACAAGATCTGATTTTGACGAATTTGGATTTTTAAAGACTCAGAACACAAACATACCTGGTAATTCATGATGGCACGTAAACACATGATACAGACATGTACGTCATCTTTCTTACTCACTAATCTTGAATTTTTCAGGGTTCTTCTGCTTGGCAAAGTATTATATCTACAAAGAAAAAAGGAAACTTCTATAAAACTATAGCTTACCTTCTCAGCATAGGCACAAGCACTTAAAAAATGGAAACTGTTCTCTATCTTTACCTGCACCCACATGAGGACTACAGGTGGAAATCACCATCATCCAACCCCCAGGAAGCTACTTCCGTAGACTGCAAGACCTACATGACTCCGTGTACTGGTCATCATCTCGTCAAGCCAGATACTACGGACAATGGCACTCAATTTCATTCACAACATATAAGATATCATCTGTACCTGAGATTCATCAACACCCCTAGGCTCCTAATCAGGAAGCCAAGCTAGATCTGCTGAGGTGATCGGAAACAACAGGCTTGCAGACTGCATTTGCAAACAAGTGAAAAGGTGAAGCTTCGTTTATTTGTAGACCTCGAATCATCTGACCCCAGTCTAACCGCACCTTCCCATTACTGCTCTCGGGAGTCCCCGTTAGGAGTTGAAGCCTTGGCAAGTTCATACATGAGCAAATTCGACATGAGCCTGTGATATTAGACCTTAACCGTGAGCAAATGCCTCCTCAGCCTGACCCCTCACCGAAAGCCTGGTGTGGAAGCTGAAGCTGGGGTAGAAATAGGTTGGTATTTCACAGGGTGAGGAGGTTTCGATGTTAAGCCTCATTCCAGAGATCCCACATGGCTAAGCCTTAGTTCTCCCTTCTGGAGATTTCTCAGAGCCTGCACATAGTAAGGGAGTGGCAAGGTCAACATGGTGCTAGGAGACAAGCTACCACCACCAAGAGCTTCCAAGTGAGCTCGAGGCGGGTGCCTCCAAGTACAGTTTTCTCTGCAACTCCAAGCCTGAAGTAAAAGCCCATTTGAAAAATTGTCAACTACTCTCTGATAGCGTCAATGACAGAAATGATCTACAAAGTAAGTCACAGGCCTTCCTTCTTCTTGAACTAATTAAAGAATTTAAAGGAAGTTCCAATTAATGTTAACCACTTTCAAAAGCCCCACAAGTGCAGGCAGAGTCGAAAACTGAATTGAAAGGTTTATCTGAAATTGTTCTGCTAAGTAGGCTTTTCGTTCATTTTCTATTCAAAAAATTTCAAACAGAAGATGATTTTTTCACATAAGCCTATGAATGAGCCAAATACATTTGTGAAAACTACTTCAATGTGTCACTTGCCTCCATATACCTGAATCTGTAAAACTCAGTTTGCTTATGCTATTCTCAAGGAGAATGCTTTTTCTACCAAATGAAGTGCATCATGATGTCCGTTTTACATGAATATGCAGAGACACAAGTATGAAGGGAAAAAAGCTATAAGAAAATAGGATAGAAATTCAATAAATTAAACAGTAATCTCAGGTGATGTGATCGTAGTTTTTTCTTTTTGTTCACATGTAATTTCTAATTTTTCTAAAATAACAAAACCTTACTTCTATAATAAAAATCATTTTTTTTTAAATATTTTATTTATTTATTTATTTGAGAGAGAGAGAGAGAGAGAGAGAGAGAGACACAGTGAGAGAGAGCATGAGCGAGGAGAAGGTCAGAGGGAGAAGCAGACTCCCCGTGGAGCTGGGAGCCTGATGCAGGACTCAATCCCGGGACTCCAGGATCATGACCTGAGCTGAAGGCAGTTGCTTAACCAACTGAGCCACCCAGGCGCCCTTAAAAATCGTTTATTAAAACAAAAAAAAAGAGGAGAAGAAGGAGAAGAAAGAAGAAGAAAAAGAATGCTTTATTAAAGGACTTCCTGCTTTATTCACACTTGCAAATAAAACTGCAGCAATGGAAGCTGGCCTAATTCAGCTCTGAATGCAAAGACAAAGTGAAGGAAATGAATTCAGAATTTCAGTGGTAGTAAGCAGAATTTCAACATCTAAAATACAACTCTTGGGACGCCTGGGTGGTTCAGTTGGTTGGACTACTGCCTTCGGGTCAGGTCATGATCCCGGAGTCCCGGGATCAAGTTCCACATCGGGCTCCCAGCTCCACGAGGAGTCTGCTTCTCCCTCTGACCTTCTCCTCGCTCATGCTCTATCTCTCTCTCAAATAAATAAGTAAATAAAATCTTTAAAATACAACTCTGAAACAAGTCACTACTCCACAGCCCTAGTCTGAGCACATCTGCTAACCCACCTCATGGAGGTCTCTCAGAGGTTGGTGCCTCTTCAAACCATAATCACACAGCCAGTCTGACCCAAATGTTTGTGGTCTTCTCAGCCTATATCAGAAATTCTTTCCCCGCCTTTCTTAATTTATTCTAACCTGTTTCGCATTTCTTTAATGCCATCACTTGTTAAGTATGTCATAGCTGATGGGGGTAGAGAGGGAGAGAGCATTTTTACTTGAAAGCAGTGGCTACCAGACCAAAAGTTGTCTATGGTTAACTTCAAAAAAGAAAAAAGGTGATTTTCCAAGGACTCAACTGTCCTCATTGCTAAGTTTCCGTGCAGCAATGACTGCAGAAGATTTGACCAAAGCAAGGGATTCTTGAAGGAAGAGGGATAGGTCAGTTCTACACAGTCGCACGTTTCTGCATCACTTCCACACACGTTTGAATGATTCTGCCAAACAGACCAAACATACACATTAATGGTGTTTCCCAAGAAATGTAAAGTAACATAGCAGGTTCCTTCCTTTCACGTATTAATCCTGTACTTCCGCTTCAGCATTATAAATAAGACTCTAAAAAGCAGAAATATTTCTGTCCTTGCTTGCATTATTTGTAGAAACTAGCAAAAATGGACTAATTGTAACATTCTAATAACTTAGTAACACAAAAGGTTTCTACTTACTGTAGCAGGTAGGTAATCTCAAATACACATTTTGGATCAACATTTAGAATGTATATAATATAAAACAGCACATGAATACTTATCAGTATTTAAGGAACTTAAAATATATGTCTAAAACAATATATATTTTATTTATTGATCTTCTATGCTTATAAAATGGAGATAAGCTTTTTTTCTAAGTGTATGGCATTTAATCTAAATTTTGTTTTTCCTCCCATTTTCCGTTTATATAAAAATGGATAATTAAAGGCCACATCTGAACTTGTTGTATTTAAAATCATAGCATTAAGATATATTTCAAAAAACCAACTACAACCAGTAACAAAAAATGAGCACTGAAAGCCAGAGGAGATGCGTGGTATCATTTACACCCATCTTTCCTGACATGGACAGCAAATGGACGCCCAAAGAAATTACAGCCACATAGCAGGTAAAAAGTAAGAGACAAGATCCAAGTGTCCTCACTAGGATTCGGGGCAGTCTCTTTTTCAAGTTACGACTCATAGACAATCTGTCAGGTTATCAAGTGAGAAAGCTACTGCCTAGAGCCATCTGTGCCGGCAAGTTCTTTGTCAGATATTCATATCCGTCATTCTGACAGCACTGGGTCCACACAGGTGTCATTTCCCCACTCCCAGCCATTATGGCACCAGGCGGGGTTAAGAATCAGTGTGCTAAGAACAGCAGCATCTGGGCATCTTTTTCAGAACACAGTGGTCAATGCACTTACTTGGTAAGCAGTTTGGTGGTTTTTTGTTTTTTTGTGGTTTTTTTTTTTTACAGATATTATTCATTTTGAGCGAGTGAGAGGTGGTGGGGAGGGGGCAGAGACCGAGGGAGTGGGACAAGCAGACTCCCCACTGAGTGCAGAACCCCACTCAGGGCTCGATCTCACCACCTTGAGATCATGACCTGATCTGAAAACGAGAGTCAGATGCTTAACCGATTAACCGACTAAGCCACCCAGGTAAGCAGTATTCTTTTTACATCTTCATCCTGTGTCACTTATCAGTAAAGTGTTTTTTTGGTGGGGTTTTTTTTTTTTTTTACTTTAATGGGAAATTTTGTTCCATATTTTGGAATTCTTATTCTAAAAGAATTTTCTCTCATTAAGTAAATATACCCCGATAGAGGTCACAACTCTTTACCTCGACAAATACAAGTATTTGCTAATAACTTAATTTAGGATCACATTAAATCTCTTCGGCTTAATTTTAGGGACTGTGCATGGGTTAGCATGTACTTTCATCTACTCTTCAACAAGCACATATTGTGGAATTTGACAATCTGTTTAATTAGATATTTGGTTTATTTGCTTTAATTATCAACTGAGTAACTTATCACCTTTTTTTTTTCTTTCTCGATAGTTTTAAATTCAGCTCTCGTGTATCGGGAGTACCTAAAATACGTGTCCGTGTGTAGCTGGTTTGAATAGATACCCTTAAATTGACCCTAAAATACCAACAGAGTTAAGACTAACAATTTCCTGGATGCACTTTAACCCCAACAAGGACACCTAGACAAGGTGAGCAATCTAAGAGCGCTGGCCTTGATTAAGGGGGCCACTTGTGTTGTGATAAGCCCTGGGTGATGTATGGAAGGGTTGAATCGCTGTATCGTGCACCTGAAATTAATATTACATGGTGTTAACTGGAATTTAAATAAAAACTTAAGAATAAAAGTACTTGCCTCTGATGTTCTCCACCAGCCCCAGGAGATCAAACTAAAACTCGTGTGTAAGCTCCAAAGTTGGCTTTATTAAGCATCTCCTGTTTATGCTAAACCCTACTAAGTGTTAAGGAAAAACGAAAGACAATGAAAGACATTTCTTCTGCCTTTGAGGGCTCACCACTTAGTTTAGGAAGCAAAAGATAAATATATCAATAGCCCCTGTATGAAATATGCTCTGCCCACACTCAACCCCAGCCCCGTCTTCTGCTTCACGCACATGATCACGTACAAAATAAACTCAGCAGGACACACACCTGCACAGCATGACATGGTAGTGATGTCAGTTACATCTTAAAGGAGGACATTTTTTTCTGCAAATTATCGAACTTAAAATCCCCGTAGAGTGAACATTTCCTCAACCAAGCCAGATTTGACTTAGTTAATACAGACCTATTCCTGGAAATGGTCTTTAGGCATAAAAAAGTCATTTTTAAATAGGGCTCTGATTCAAGAAGTCAAACTAAAAGGGATGGACAAATTGTGGGGTGAGTCTCATAAAGGCAACATGACACTGAAGATAATTGAACATGAACTATTACCAATGCAGAGTCAAAATATACCCATCTCCTGTGATCCCTGGATTCATCATTTTTTCTGTATTTTTAGTTTTCTACAGTGGATGTGTGTTACTTTCCAAATAAAAAAAAAAAGCTGCATAAAAATAAATGTTTGTGGGGGTGCCTGGGTGGCTCAGAGGGTTAAGCCTCTGCCTTTGGCTCAGGTCATAATCTCAGAGTCCTGGGATCGAACCCCGCATCGGGCTCTCTGCTTAGTAGGGAGCCTACTTCCCCCGCTCTCTCTGCCTGCCTCTCTGCCTACTTGTGATCTATCTCTCTGTCAAATAAACAAATAAAATCTTTAAATTAATTAATTAATTAATTAATTAATTAATGCATGCATGCTTGTGGACGATCTAGGTTTAGATTTCCCCTAAAGATGGAGAGCTAACTAAGGGTGTGATCATAATGCCTTTTCCACTTCAATCGTCCTGTACAATGTTTCCCAAAAGGCCTCTTTAGGTGGAAAGCTGGCCCTGCTCTACCCTCATAAAGCAACGTGTAGCATTTCTGTGATGAGGCGAAATTCTGCAACACATGGAACAAAACAATCAAGTGTTATCAGAAAAACTGGACTTTGAAAAAAAAAAAAAAAACAGACCAGCCTTAGTCCCTGGTGCTGCAAATGTCCACCCGGACCTCAAGGAGGCAGCTGAATAGTGATTGACAGTTTCCATGGACAAAGTATGAAGGTAAGTGATCAGTGCCACAAAACTCCACCAAATGTATAAGTTACACGGATTCCCTTAAGGTGCTGGAAAATCACAGCAATAATTGGTGACCAATTAAAAACTCAAACAGCTCAAAGCCAGTCATCGCAACTCAGTGCACAGGTGCTGTTGCACAGTCACGTTGACACATGTGAAATAAGGTTCAATATACTGTAGCTGAAAGAAAGGGTGTAGAAAGCAGCCTGCATCCGGTTCCATGCCATAGCCTGCAGGCTACACCGTGTCCGCCTTTCACAAGCACTGATCATCCCAGTTTAGCTGTTTGAAAAGACCTTCCACAAAGACCTGAGCTTTACAAGGGATTAAGTGGGTGACTCAGCAGGAGGTATGGGTGCTTCCCTGGTAATCTAATAAACTTGGCACTTGTACCATGACAGAATCAGACACTGTGAAACCCATTGCTACAATATTTCCTTCCTGAAGTTATTACGAAACTTCACATAAAACAGAGACTATGTGAGCAGAGCCAGATTGAAGGCTATCACGCTGGCTCACTGTGGTCTATTTAAGAGGCCCCGGAGAGAGGCAGCCCTCGTTTCTCCTGGTCTCCTACGGATGACCGAGGTAGAGGAGCCACAATCCTGTCCCATCTAATGGGTTTTGAGCGATCGCAGATTCTGTCAACAACTAATAGTGTATGTGCACTTAACAGAGGCTTCAAACTGGCTTCTTCACTAGTTCTCAGCCCTCACAGTACCTCTTAGCTTAATCTAGGAGGAGGAGGAAAAGAGGCTTGGGAAGAACTTCATTTCCATTCTGCCCCTCTGCTGGCTGCCAGGCTGATGGCTTTCACAGTGATTACAGAGCTCCTGGTTTTCAAGGCTACTGCAGAAATAGAGAGGGAGGAGGGAGGAGAACAGGGCAAGTGACATGCCACAAAGCCAGCTGTTCTTACCAAGATTCACTCTTTTTTCCTAAATAAATGCTCCCCAGATTGCTGCAAGGCTAGCTAATTTCTAGAATTCTGAAAAAGTTGATTCTGGCATATTCTGCCTGTTTCCACGTTGTTTTTATGGATGACAGCATTCAAAGAGTCCTTACTCCCTCATTTTCACTGACCTCCCTCTATCATGCACTTAGAGATCATTTTCTGCTCAATGAAGTCATGCTGACTATGTGTCACTGTTCCTTTAAGTTAATGGGAGCGGGTCTTATGAGGTCCCCAAACAATTAGGTCTCTCTGGTGACTTGGGGCAGCTTCCTGGAGATACGGGATTTGGAAAGAACTCCCTCAGATTCCAGAGAGAAAAACCAAGGAAATAAACTATTCAGTGGAGGGATTGTGAACTAATGCTGGGACCGCTGGAGAAAAGACCTAAATGCTGGCTATCCTGAGAGCTTTTCCTCTCCCCTCGGGCAAGCAGAGCTTTGGGGCTCTGCATGTCTGGACACGAAACATGGTTTCCCAGAGTCAGATAACCGCCCTGAGTCCAATTTTTGGAAAACCTGCCATCTGGGGCGGGGGGGTGGGGAATGGGAGATGCAGATTTAGGAACTTTTTGGAGGTCTCAAGAATTTTAAGGAAATCCCGTCTTTTGAGAGGTCATTTTGACCTAAACCTTGTAGGGAAGTGAACACCACCAAATTTCCCAGACCCTCTTCATCAACTTGGAGAACTGTCTGCTCTCCTGTCAAGCAGTGAATTAAAACTAAAATGTTACTCTAGCATTCGAAGATGAGACACTCTCTTGGAGGAGCTGCCAATCAGAATTCACAAAATTCTGTGAACATGGAAAAAGATTATAAAACTGACTTGAGATCAAAACCAAAGAGAAATGATTCTAAGACTGAGTGTACCAGTAGTTACATGCACATGAAGTGATAAGTGAAAGCTAGTGTAATAGGCAGACAAAACTAAGCAAAATTCTACAGATATCTTTCAAGAAACCTATACAAACATGTCCTGTTTAGTACCACAGTGACACCTGCCATCCGAGCCACCTGCTTCATGCACAGCAATGAATTTGCCGAGAAGCAGGTGGTGAGAGGCTCAACCCACACAGCACTGGCAGCAGGTGCCACAGGGAAAGAAGGTGTGTGCCTTGTTTTGTTAAGATTTTATTTATTTGAGAGAGAGAGAGATAGTAAGAGAGAGCAAGAACAGGGAAGAAAAGGAGAAGCAAGCTCCTGGCTGAGCAGGGAGCCTGATGTATAACTCGATCCCAGGACCCTGGAATCGGGATCTGAGCCGAAGGCAGTGGCTTAACTGACTGAGCCACCCAGTTGCCCAAGAAGGTGTGTGTTTTAAAAGCCCTTTGGAATGACTGATGAGTGAGCTCCAACCCATCAACTTATTTTACTAAGAAATGACAAGGCAAGTCAAACCTGAATCTTTGCCTCCAGAAAAAAAGGAATGGCAAGGTCAGAAAAGAAAAAAAAAAAAAAAAAAAAAAAAAAAAAACAGGGAAGCAGCTATCTTGGAATCTTCCTAATTACAGATTAGATACATAGGAATTTTTCTTGCCAGGCACATGTTGGTAGCCTGAAGTACATGTAATGCTTGTTAGGGTTCTGGCTAGAGTCATGTTGTGCTGTCCTTTAACCACTACTCATTTTAAGAGGGTTTAAAAAGGAAGCTATAGTAATTTTGAACTAGTTCCTCATGGTTAGGAATATAACAGACAAGGTGGATTACATCAAACTAAAAAGCTTCTGCACAGACATGAAACAGAGTAAAAAGGTAACCTATAAAATAGGAGAAAATATTTGCAAACCATTATTACCCAAAACACATAAGGAACTCCACTATAAAGGGTTGATATCCAAGATCTATAAAGAACTTCTCAATCTCAACACCCAAAAACAGATAATCAAGTCAAAAAATGGGCAGAAGACATGAACAGACACTTCTCCAATGAAGACATAGAAATGGCTAACAGACACATGAAAAAATGTTCATCACCATTAGCCATCAGGGAAATTCAAATCAAAAACACATTGCGATACCACCTTACACCAGTTAGAATGGCAAAAATTAACAAGGCAAGAAACAACAAATGTTGGAGAGGATGTGGAGAAAGGGAAACCCTCTTTTTTGTTTTTTAAAGATTTTATTTATTTATTTGACAGACAGAAATCACAAGTAGACAGAGAGGCAGACAGAGAGAGAGAGGAGGAAGCAGGCTTCCCGCTGAGCAGAGAGCCCGATGCGGGGCTCGATCCCAGGACCCTGAGATCATGACCTGAGCTGAAGGCAGAGGCTTTAACCCACTGAGCCACCCAGGCGCCCCAAGGGAAACCCTCTTATATCATTGGTGGGAATGCAAGTTGGTCCAGCCACTTTGGAAAACAGTGTGGAGGTTGCTCAAAAAAATTAAAAATGAGCTACCCTATGACCCGGCAATTGCATTACTGGTTATTTACCCCAAAGATACAGATGCAGTGAAAAGAAGGGCTATATGCATCCCAGTGTTCATAGCAGCAATGTCCACAATAGTTAAACTGTGGAAAAAGCGGAGATGCCTTTTAACAGATGAATCGATAAAGAAGATGTGGTCCATACACACAATGGAATATTACTCAGCCATAAGAAAGGATGAATACCAACTTTTGCATCAACATGGATGGGACTGGAGGAGATTATGCTGAGTGAAATAAATCAAGCAGAGAAAGTCAATTATCATATGGTTTCACTTACTTGTGGAACATAAGGAATGGCACAGAGGACATTAGGAGAAGGAAGAGAAAAATGAAGGGGGGGAAATTGGAGGGGAAGACAAACTATGAGACTGTGGACTCTGAGAAACAAACTGAGGTTTTTTTTGGGGGGGTGGGGGGTGGAGATAGGTTGGCCCAGTGATGGGTGTTAAGAAGGGCACATATTGCATGGAGCGACAATGAATCATGGAACACTACATCAAAAACTAATGATGTACTGTATGGTGACTAACATAACATAATAAAAAAATAAATAAAAGACACAAAAGGATTAATACAAAAACAACAATATCTCCACTACTTAACAGCAAAACAAAACAAAACAAAAAAACCAAATAACCCAATTAAAGAATAGGCAAAGGGCCTGAACTGACATTTCTCTGAAGAAGACATACAAGTGACTGACGATATTTATAAGGATGCTTGATATCGCTAATCACCAGGGAAATGCAAGTCAAAACCACAATGTGACATATCACCTCACCACTGTCAGGATGGCTCTTATCAAAAACAAAACAAAACACAAAATAACAAGTGTTGGCTATGATGTGGAGAAACTGAAACCCTTAACGCACTGTTGGGGGGTGGATATAAATTATATAGGCACTATGGAAAAAAGTACGAAGTTCCTCAAAAAAATAAAAATAGTTTTACCATATGAATGAGCAACCGCACTTCTGGGTATTTATCCGAAAGTATTGAAATCAAAATCTCAAAGAGGTATCTGCGTACCTGTATGCATTGCAGCCATATTTCTAACAGCCAAGATGTAACAGCCTAAACATCCATCAACAGATGAATGGATAAAAAAACTAGTTAAGAAAAAAAGTAGTAGGGGCACCTGGGTGGCTCAGTGGGTTAAAGCCTTTGCCTTCGGCTCTAGTCATGATCTCAGAGTCCTGGGATCGAGCCCCGCATCGGGCTCTCTGCTCAGCGGGGAGCCTACTTCTCCCTCTCTCTCTGCCTGCCTCTCTGCCTACTTGTGATTTCTCTTTCTCTCTCTCTGTCAAATAAATAAATAAAATCTTCAAGAAAAAAAAAAAAAGAAGTAGTAATGATGTGACAGGACAGAGGTGTTAGCTAATGCTACTGTGGTAATCATATGACAATATACAAATTTTTCAAATCAAGTTGTACATCTAAAACATACATTATACAATTATAGCTCAATAAAAAACAAAACATTATATATTCACACACACACACACACACGCAATATTAAGTCATGGAAGACAAAGAAAGGATGAGGAACTGTTCTAAGTTAAAGGACATTACATAGACACAACCACTAAACATGATAAATGATCCTTGCATTGTATCCTGGAAAGAGTTTGGGGGGGAAAAAAGCATGAATGGAAGACAATGGGATAACAGATGTAACTCTCAGACTGGACTAAGAAACAGTGTCAATCTTAAAACATTCTTATTTTGACAATTGCACCATGGTTATTTAAGAATGTGTCCTTGTCTTAGGAAATCTACACTAAAATTAGGTATAAAAGGGCACAATTCTGTAACCTGCTTTCAAATGGTTAGAAAGGGTGTACGTTGACAAAGCAAATGTGTAAACAGTAGAGTAAATAAACAAAAGGTGAATTTCTGAATCTGTATTAAGAGCATAAGAGGGATCACTGTACTCTTATTATAATTTTTTAAATTTTTAAACAATATCAGGATGCCTAGGTGGCTCAGTCAGTTAAGTGTCTGCCTTCAGCTCAGGTCGTGATCCCAGGGTCCTGGGATCGAGTCTTGCATCGGGCTCCCTGCTCAGTGAGGAGCCTGCTTCTCCCTCTGCTGTTCTCCCAGCTTGTGCTCACACACTCTCTCTTGACAAATAAATAAAATCTTTTTAAAAAATAAATGATTATCAAAATAAAAAGTAAAAAGGAAACATACATATATCTAATGGAATATCATTTAGTCTTTAAAAAAAAAAAGGAGGGGCGCCTGGGTGACTCAGTCATTCAGCGTCTGCCTTCAGCTCAGGTCCTGATCCCAGGGTTCTGGGCTCCCTGGTAGGTGGGAAGCCTGCATCTCCCTCTTCCACTCCCCCTGCTTGTATTCCCCTCTCTCACTGTGTCTCTTTCAAATAAATAAAATCTTTTAAAAATAAATAAAATAAAAATAAATAAATTTTAAAAAGGAAATCCTGCAATGTGTACCAATATGGATGAACCTTGAGGACATCCCGCTAAGTGAAATAAGCCACGTCCAGAAGGACAAATGCTGTATGAGCCTATTTAAAGGTATCCACAACAGTGTAACTCTTAGAAGCAGAGAATAATAGAATAGAATAGCCCCTGGTTACCAGGGGCTGAGTGGAGGGGGACACTGGGAATTGTTAATCAATGGGTATGAAGTTTCAGTTATGCAAAATGACTAAGTTGTAGAGATCTGCTATACAGCACTGTGCCTATAGTTACCAATACTGCATTGTAAGCTTAAAAATCATTTAAGAGTGTAAGATCTCATGTTAAGTGTTCTTACCACAATAAAAAAAAATAAAAGGAGATGGGACGCCTGGATGGCTCAGTCAATTAAGCGTCCAACTCTTGGTTTCGGCCTGGGTCACAATCTCAGGGTCCTGAGATTGAGCTCTCTCTGTGCCGGGCTCCACACTCAACACAGGATCTGCTTAAGACTCCTTCTCCCTCTCCCTTATCCCCCACTCCATCTCTAAAATAAATGTTTTTTAAAAGTAAAAAACATGGGGCGCCCAGGTGGCTCAGTGGGTTGAAGTCTCTGTCTTCAGCTCAGGTCATGATCTCAGGGTCCAGGGATCGAGCCCCACATCGGGGCTTGTGATATCCCACAGATACTTGTGATATCTGTCAAATAAATAAAATCTTAAAAAAAATAAAAATAAAGAACATAAGAGGGGTATATTAAAAAGAATAGGTGATAAACTTAAGAATGAAGGATACGAAGCATGTCCATGATAACTCTGGAAGTACAGGAAAAACAACACTGCTTCTGAACAAAAACTAGACGTGATCCACAATGGATATGATTCAGCGCTCGCCATCTGCGAAGCAGCGAGCACTTAGTAAACACCAAAATGGAAGCTGTTTGTTGCTCACCCAGTGATACCTTGAAGTAAGTCTGATCAGTAATCTATTGTTTTTAACAATATACACTTCTTTCTAAACATGGATATCCTCTTGTGGTGGGTTGTGTACACGTCTGCCTCTCCCTGTGACCCTGTACTCTCCAGACAATAATATTACTACAAAACCTTAAAGGAGTATTTCCCGAACCGAACTAAACCAGACTTCCCCAAAATCTGACAAAAAATGTTTTTCAAAAGTCTGTAGACCTTTCTTGCCAATATGTGTGAAGTCTGTAATATCGAAGTTCTTGTGGCAACAGGAAAAATGAATGGTGTATTTTTTTCTCTTATCGAAAGTATTTTCAAACAGTCTAACTGTTCAGATATCAAACTAATATCTACCTATAAATGAAGAATAGTAGTTAGAACTTCCTTGGAAGCTTGCGGTAAGGGTTCAACTCAATTGGGATGCCAAGCCAACTGGGTATTCACATAATTTGGCATAATTTTACTAGTCTTTTATGGTTCCAAGGTCTGGGCTTAATATAATTTCACCAAGATTTGTGGTTTTAGGTTTCCTCTGTTACCTTTCAGACATGACATCACTTGGGCATATTTCTTCTATCAATTAAACTCATAAAATATACAATGCTGAAGAAAATGAAGCAAGCACTTTCTGACGGTCTCCACAGCCAAAAGAAACAGAGCTCAAAGAGTTGAGTCCAGACGGTTCAAAGTGGAGGTAAAGAGAAAAAGGGAAAAAGAGGATGGGGAGGGCAGATGGAGACAGAGACAGAAAGACACACAAACCTCCCAATGAATCTTTTTTTATTAGTTATTGAAATTTTCCGCTTGTCTACATTTCCCATCACAGGACCAGCTAACAACTAGAACAGAACCTGTGAATCAAAATATTTCCATATATACATTCTGAATGGAGTAAGTGAACAAACAGGCTGCCAACTCATATGAATGGAGAGCCAGTATTCGTCTGAATTTTCTGATTTTTCATTATATTCCCTACGGCAAAGGCATTTGCAATTGAGTTGCTAATTAACCTGTATATATCCCTACGTGGGGAGTGTTCAAGGAAACCATCTATCTCCTGTGACCTTTAAATAGAAATATTTCTATGTTTATCCCAAATTACCCCCTCTTTTTCACAAACCTTCAATAGATCATTGCCAATGAGTTAAAATGCCAATTCCTTAGCCTGGCCTTCAATATATTACATAAACCGGCTCTAAAATGCTTCCAGCCAGACTCATCTATTCATTGTTTCCTAAACAAACCATGTGCTCTTAGCACCGAGCCACAGCTCAGAACATTCTCCCTCCGCCCCACTTCCACAGCCCATCCTCTAGGTCTTACTCACTGCTCTTCCACAGCCAGACCCCATCATGAATCTCGCGTAGGTTTTACCATTCACTCTAGCCTCTCAAGCTCCATACTTTGGTTTTGGTTAGACTCAGGACACTAGCATATGACGGGCGCAAGAGCACACATACGTGTATTTTCTCAATCGAATCATAAAAACACTCGACATACAAGTCAGAAGACGGATTCTAAATCCTGGCTCTATGACTAGGTTTGGATAACTTCTCTCAGCCTTGGCTTCCTCATCTGGAAAATGGGGCTAATAATCCTTGAATGCCTCCTGAAAGGTTTAAGGAAGATGTGTCCTTTATCAGCCACAGATCTTCTCCAAATAGTTTAAGGATCTTCCTTTATGTGGTAAGTCTAGCTGATGATGAAGGTACTGGACCACAGCTGTAGGAAGTTCCAGAGTCATCCGCAAGTTTTCTCTCAATCCTATGAGGTTAACATTGACTGACTACTCACTACTGAGCCAAGTTCTTTACAGGAATTAATTTAATCTCCTAACATGGAAGGCAGGTCCCAGAGCCTATCATCTTTACCAACCAGAGTACCTGTGAGACAGGCCCCCAACTATGCATTGGCCAGATGACTTCCTTATCATAACCTCTCTCAGCTGGTCTTCCATTGGAGAAAAGACCCAACAAAGAGGGGGAACAAGTGAAATCAGTGTTTCTAGGAATCGGAAATGCTTGACTAAGATGCCTGTATGCACTGCAAGCTAAAACTAAAGCTGTCACCACTTTCACTAGCACGGCCATCGAAATGGGCTCCCAGCTGAGAAGCTGAAAGGTACATTCTTAACCCAAGTATAGTTTTCTCTTTTTACAACTTCAAATAAACAAAGAAATACAAAAATCTGAAACACAACAATCCAACATCTTCAGTTGTTTTTGCTTACAGAATGTGCCGAAAAGTAAAACTAAAAGTCTATGGTTGCAGATTATTTTTACAGAGTCTGCAAATTTACAAAGTCTTTATTTTATAGGTAATTATTTTCTGGAGCCTCAGATCTTCAAGACAAAACTCATGTTAAGGAGTTTCTTCAACATCTCTCTTCCCTCAAAAGTGATACTCAGGTGTTAGCTATAATGACCATCTCCTCATTCTTTTTTCTCCCACTCCTTTACTCTTACCCTTTCCTTTTTTTACCTTTATTCTTTACTTTCTGTTTCTCGCTTTCTAAATTCAGTGTTAATGAAAATTTCAGTCAGTATCTGCCATCTTATCTGATGGACAGAAAGAACTCAAGCTTTGAGAAAAAAAAAATTTTTGAGAAAAAAATCTTTAATATATTTTTCTTCATAGTCTTCCCCCCACGTAAGTTGGACCTTATAGAAATAGATTAGATTTTTCAGTATCTTTCCATATGGAAAGTTCAAATACATGGAGTTAAGAAGAAGGAACACACATAAAACAAAATACAGCTTACAACTCTCAATTCCGAGGACTAGAAAAGATCTGAGTTGATTTTGTCTAACTTGGGGGCAGAAAAGGGAAGAAGAATAGAGGACAGTGATCATTTTAGAAATTATATCCCTAATTCATATAAACTGGAAAATGAACAGAAATGAGTTCTCCTTGTGGCGAATCAAAGTAAAAAGTGCTTTAGCTTCCAACTACACAATTCAGAGATCTTTTTTTATCTCATACCACAGTGGTTTAAAGTTAAGAGGTCACATTATTTTCTTCCCCCAACAATTAAAATTGAAGGTAAAATGCTACTGTTGAAATAGAAGAACTTGGAAGAGCTTCCAAGAGCTCCACTCTTCTAGAATACCTCTGACTTTATAAGCCAACTGGTACAGAGTTGGTGTTCCCAAATATCTAAGTAAAATCAGGACAACTGCTGTGAACACAAGTATTTGCTGCACTAAAGCCTAATCAACTCTATGGGCCACAGGCGTGCACACAGCAACCAGTCTGCAGGAACTAGGTAACTCCTCGGAGAGTAAGGTCTTAGCGAAGAGTCTCATCGACAAACCACATCCAACTAATCACATCCGAGATCCCTTCCAGATTCCAATTCTGCTATTTCTACTAATGATTCTATTTCTCTTCTAATCAATCATACGCAAAATTTTCTCTTTACCCCTAAGGCCACCAAATCACCAGAATATCTTCATACTTGGCCTTTTGCTCTGCTTTTCAGGTACCGTCTGCATAGATTCGGGCAACAGCAATCTTTTCCTCCAATCAACACCCAGAACATTCCCCAGACCCTACACACCTGAAAAGATCAACCACCTCATGGGACTTCCCATTCCGTTGCCTACCAGATAAAAACTAAACGCCAAAATTCAAGGTTCTTTATTATGTGGCCTCTCCCTGATTCACAAGTATAGACTACATGTATTTTAGGTCAGTTCGAAAACATCATAAAAACTAAAACCTGAGAAAAGTTCACTCATAATCCCCCCTGTGCTTAAAAAAAAAAAAAAAAGTCACTTTTTCACTTAGTAAGTTCCCTTTTCAATGCCTTCCGAACTGCAAATAGGTGACCAGGAAATTTTATCAGTACAGAATTTTCTGCCTTAATCTTAAACTTTTTCATGTTTCTGTGTTAACTTGTTCTGTAATACCTCGATTCATCAGCCATACTGACCAGCATGTCACTCAAGGTCTCCGCTAGATCCTCTAGCATCTCTGTGCAAAGTGGAAAAAGGCCCATCTTCTGAGAAGGATTGGCAAAGCCCCCTCCCACAGGGCACATCTCCCATAAAGACATGTGGACACCCTGATTAAAAAAGGCTATCTATGAAGGAGGAAAAAAATCCCCCTGTGCATAAACAGGCAGGACAACATGGTTTGGAAGTTGGAGTCAGTCCTACCTCTTACAACTAGCTTGTTTGGTCCCAGGCAAGTTGCTTAGCCACTACAGACCCCAGTTTCTTTGTAGGGATAACAGTCACCACTACCTCATTAAACCACTGTGAATGGTAAATCACCAAAGGTCCTTAGAACCGTGCCTGGCACGGAACAAACACTCAATATTTTCCTCCCCAGTAAAATTATATCAATGTTATCTACATCTCTGTGCTTATTTTTAAATACTTAAAAAAATTAGTCCCATGAGGGAAAAAGTGTTTATCAACAAGGATCTAAATCTGAACTCTTCATCTCTTTATGTAAATTCACTAAAGATAGAGGTGGTCAACAGAATGATGACTATTCAGGAAATGTCATTCCTTTAAGATAATGATCTCAGGAAAAACAGTGAAATTTGTTCTGGGGGTATCTTAGGAATAAATACTTTTGTAAGTTCACATTTTAGAGGAAACGTGGGTGTTGGTTTCCTCAGCGCACTGGGAAGGGTCAATTGGGATGACCCTCGAGGCCTTGCCAGCTTTGGATGTATATGACCCAATTTTGCCATTAAACCACCCTCTACCCCATCACAAAGCTTCTACTCTAGAAAAGACAGTTTCTTTCCTCTTCCCCAAACATGCCTGACCTTTGATGTAAGCTTTTGCTCCTCTCATGCTTCTTCACTTTACCTCCACCAGAAGCACTTTCCTCACCCTGAATAGCAACTCTGGCCGTCACCCAAAGGCCCAGTTAAAATCTGACCCCTTCTTCCAGGCTCTTAGTGCTCCATGGATTTCTTTAAAAACTCAAAACTTTTATTTATTGTCTATGTCACTCCTTATTTAAGTCTAATGCATTAAGTAATCATTCTTAAAAATTAAAAATCACTTTCCCTTACATCTGAATACAATCCTTGTCTCCCAAAACCTAGTATGTACACACATGCATATAGAGCACCATTTATTTTAGCTAGACCTATAGCCACGTTAACAGAAATCTTAACTGAAGGCACGCAAGACTCCTGGCTTACAACACTGTACAATTCTGGTCACTACTCCATCAGTTTCAGAATTTTTACCACTGGCCAAGCTGACAAATTCATGTAACATGGAATCTAATACCTGATATATCAAGGTGAATGTCATGTCCTAAAATTTTTACTAATCCATTTTAAATAGTTAAAAAATGAAGTTTGGGGCACCTGGGTGGCGCAGTAGGTTGAGCCTCAGCCTTCGGCTCAGGTCAATGATCCCAGCGTCCTGGAATGGAGCCCCACATTGTGCTCTCTGCTCAACAGGGAGCCTGCTTCCCACCCCGCCCCCGCCTGCCACTCTGCCTACTTGTGATCTCTCTCCCTCTGTCAGATAAATAAATAAACAAATAAAATCTTTTAAAAAGAAATTTTTAAAAAAATGAAGTCTGAATACAAAGAGGAGAGTGTGCATCAACATCACAATTTTCTTTAAAAATGGTGTTTTTTGTAATCAAGCCCCACTTATAAAGTGTTTCAAATTTCTTAAAATCTCATTTCCTCTTCCAGCTTTAGCTAACACATTTTGCCAAGTGATAAAGGATGAGATCACTGAATCTACATTCTTATCTGGAGATTAAGAGGAGGGAACTAAAATCTGCATTTGGATCCAGAAGACATATTCCCATCAAACAAAGCTACCAGAATAAGTTACAGAACATGAATTAATACCCTTTTATGCTTTCCCAAAAAATGGCAACATGAATATGATACACCTTAGAGGATCAAATTCTTAAAGAATAATAATATGACAACAGAGTATATCAAAGTTTAAAAGGCAGTAGGTTTTGTTCCAGTACAGGGTGATGGGGAGCCGTGAGGTCATCATATTATAACATGGGAGCAGTCACGATACCCTGCCACCATGCATGATGAGCTCTCGTGGCCATCATGCTCACCCGTGACTTACGAGTTTTTCCGGTTTGAAGCCTCATCACCAGTGTGTAACTGAAGCTGCTCCAGAAACAAAGGGAGAGAAGCAGCTCTGGTGGCATTTGAACTGAAGATACTCAGGCAGAGAAACCATCTGGTGGTGGTGTAAGGAATGAATGGAACCAGATGAAGGGGAGACAGTAGGAAGAGAAAGGACAACTTAGAGGAGGCAAAGACAATCCGAAAGGAAATGGCAGAATGGAAAAGGAGGACAACGAAAAGAAATCCAAAAAGTGAAGGAAGTGTGAGGAGCAGAGAAAGAAAGGAGAGAGAAGGAGGAGGAAGAGAAAAGAAATGTGAACAATCTTTGGGTATATGAAAAGCAACATGTACCACATGCCTGTACTTCTGATCGCTGTTCATTTGGTTTTTTTAAGTCACAGATGCTATCAAATGACCATATACAGAATTACAATCCAGGCACAAATCCATGAACCACAAGAGCTGGATGGAATGTCATTGATCTACGTTGTTTAAAAACAAAAGCAAACAACAAAGCTTCAGGTCAATAAGGGGCATGAAAGTTACTGCCACATTGATTTTGAGTTTCTAGAACCCATGAAGGAAGAGTCAAGGGAAACCCAAATGTTCCGTTCCTTAGCCTGAAACTGTTCAGATGCAATACAGAAGAATGTGATATGGCTTTCTTAGTTGGTCATCTTCAAGCACATCTGCCAACCAGAAAGTTCAGATACTTCCTGCGTTTCTCAGAAGAGCATTTCCATCATGTCTATCTCTACACTTTGGGTCTATTTTTCCAATTTAAAATGAGTTCTAGCAAGATCTACCTTGAGCCAAGTGTCAAGCAAGTCAGGCTGGACACGGATGTCCCTATCCCATGCCTTCTAGGGTACAGGACTACAGTTCTCCTTGAATCGAAGATATTTCCATATTTTACTGACTCCTCCACTCTTCCACAAACAACGTGCTCTCAATGAACAGTCCTCATAACTCAATATTAGCCCTAACAAATTATTAATCAGGAAAATGGATCTTTATTGAGGTAGTAGCTGGCCAATAGGTGATACATTCCAGGTAAAAATGACAAAAAAGCAACTTAAAATGTGCTTTGTCAATTAAATTCCTTACATATAATTATATCTCTACTAAGGGTAAGAATCTCTATTCACACACAAAGGTCATTAAGGGAATTCTTCACACACGACTGGCCTTTCTTCAACTTCCAAATCAGCCTTGTCCACATGTAGAGTTGGTGAAGGCTAGCTAGTGATAGAGCTCTCAGCCTGTTGCAAATACCACAAGATGGACTGAAACACTGCTCTTCATTATTATTAAACCATTCAAAACCCGTTAATATTTTTGGCATCTCCAAACGTGGAAAATCCGACTGGTTGATCGGAAGCATCATATTCAAATGTCAAACCCTTCAGCAAACCTGCACTTCATTATTGAGGTATTTACTTTCTATGACCAAAACCCAAGTCAAAGGGACGAGAGGTAATCAGAGGACTAATAATATGAAGTCTGCAAGCCACATTTTCACGACTTACAACTTGACACACAGACCCTACTACCAACGACCCAATACCCACGGGAATCTTCAACACTGACAGGGACAACATCCACGTGCCAGATCAAGCCTAGAGTAAGTGACATAATTTTTTTAGGTTACAAAGAATAAGCAGCAGTGGGGAAGGGAAGGCTAATTAATAAAATATTTATTCAGTTATTTATGAACTTGCTCTGGAGGCCATCTCTACCTTGACAGGCTAGAGTTCTGATTTAGCCATCCAGACCTTAATGTTAAGTACAGTGCCTGGCAATTTACAGAAGCTCAAAAATATTTTTCGGTGAATGAATGACTGTAAGTAAGAGAGAACAAATCTTAGTGATATTGCACTCATTAGTCATACAGGCGGTCAGTGCCCATCTTTCCTCAGCTTGGTGGCATTTCAGCCATGACAGACTAGAGAAGAATCCTTAGGAGGAAACAAAAGGTTGACAACTGAGCACACTAACCAAAGGAACACCACTTAAAAGCATTCAGTTAATAAAAATGGTCACTACAACATCTTGCACCTCTAAGAACACGTCCCACAGAACACACACCTAAGCTACCACTGGAAGAAGGGAAGGGAGTATGAAGAGTCAACCAGGAATTCCTGAGCTCCTCAAATCTCAAGAGGTGCTGCCTCGACCCAGAAAACAGAGCCTAAGTCAGGAAGTCAGCCTCCCCCTGGTTTCGGAAACTCATCTACGGAGTCCTCTGTGCTCTACTATTCGGCAGCAGAATTCTCCTCCTGCGCCAAATGCAGGGCTGGTGTTTCCCCAGAACTATTCAAAGCTGTAGAGCATTGCCCAAGTCATGATCCCATGATCTCCCGAAGAAACTCTCCTTTGCCTCACTGGAGATGCAAGTGCTGTGTGGAAAGATACAGCTCTGCGTGGCCCAGGACCAGCCACAGAAGCGAGGCGGTCTGCTGTCCCAGTGTCGCCCAGCGAACGCGCCTCCCTCCGGGTTCACGGAACTCACCGCAGCGCAGAATGTCTTCCTGAGCGGGACACGCTGTTGCCCACGGGGGAGGGCAGGTTGCTCCCTCTGTGCAGATCCTCGATGGACCTACTCCAGGGCTTTGATTTGTCCACCGAGCTCTCCACTGTGCTTTCCACGCTCTCGAAATCAAAACTAAAACAAAAGAGAGATCCCTTAAAAGTGGACAGTCACACAAATACATGGCTATGCGTAACTGGCTCCTTCCGACCGCGCATCTGCACCCGATGGCGGGGGGTCCTTGCGAGCAGAGGAAACTAAAAAGGCAACACCAATGCCAAAAAATGTCCACGGACTCAGCTAGCCTCGAAAACCCAAAATGACAAATACTGGGCAAGGCCAACGCACACACGAACAACAGGGAAAAATTAATAGCAACGTATCATTTGTATTTTACTACAAGGTTTACTAACTTACCAACGGCTAACACTGCTATGGTGGAAGGGCAGGGAAACGTCTTCCAGCTGTCTTCATTTTGCTTTAACAAGTCAATATGTAGGCTTATACTAATTTATTCCTACCCATCAATTTTCACTGAGCATTTTCTCCTAGTGTGTTGGCAAGTGTACTTTTCCAACCATATGTGATACATTACTTGCAAAGTTATGGATTTGCTTTGATTTTGGAATCTCTTCCCAGTGTGGTGTTCTTTAAAGCAGGACTGGTGTTTCTCTGACATTTTTTGAGGTTATTACTCATGTTGACCATGTTAGAATAAATGGCAAGTTAAGTTGCTCATTCTTGTATAATTTTGGGAACAAAATCTTTAAACAGCCAGGCCTCTGTGTTCTGTGCATTTTCCCGTCCCAAAGACAGGAGCTCTGCCTTCTCAAAAAAATGTATTTTATCAATTGTTTCTACCTCTAGTTCCACCCAGCAACACCTGATCAGACAGAGAATAAACAGAAGGCGGCTGTAATTAATACCAGATGGAAGGGTTTGGACAGCGATCTCAGAAGAGACAGTAACAATACATATTGGCAATAATAAGGATGACTTTTCATAAAGGTACCATCGCCAAAATAAAATATTTTGTTAGAATCGTCATCTGTCAACCAGGCGATGCTGTCCCTCTATTAAATACTAAGCCAGGCGGCGGCCAGGACAGATTGTCAGTGAATGCATCTGGCAAGTTTGTCACGCCTTTGGATGCAGGAAGCAGAGCTGAACAGAAAAGAGGTGGGATTGAGTAATCAAATCCTTAAACACTAAAAACAGAAGCCTACAACTGATATTGGAGAAGGTAAGCCAGCGGGGCACCCCAAAGATCACCCGTGTCGTCAACACTCTTGCCAAGTCACTCTGCAGCACCCCCACGTCCTTCAGCTGTCCCACAGGCTTATGCTTCTCTCAGCTCGCCCACCTCATGGAGCAGGAGGAGAAGAAACACAACTTGGTGAAGCATCCTTTTCTAGGAACAGAGTATGAGCCTACTGGTGCACATTACCTGAGCTAGGAAATTATCACAAGCCAAAAGGACAGTAAGAAATTTTTCAACCCATTAGTTTCAAGAAAAAATGTAAGCTATGTCTCTATATATAATTTATCTAAACAAAGCAACACAAAACCAAAATTAATAAGCAGAGCATGTAAAGGTAATGCCAAGAAAAAAAAAAAAAAAAAGTAAAGAAGGAAACCAAAACTCTGAGTTCTGATCTTCTGCTGGGTTTGGTCTTATGCCACACCTAGAATTCCCTCATGGTAACACTGCTTTCTCCCAGTGGTCTGAAGTGAGGGTATGCCTGGGAAAGCTGGGTACATGAGCTCTACTGTCATGTAGGTAAAAGGTAAATTATAGCAAACATGTAATACATAGCATGTCATCCTTTTTCACTACAACTGAAGTCTCTTAGCTCTTCCTTAATTCCAAAACTCTTCCTCCAAATTTTAAACTATGCAGCGGGGTAATATTATTGTGTTTTGTCATATAATATTAAGTGTAAGAGAGGTTAGCAGTTTTTGACACAATGGACATAGATAAACAATCCTTGGAGGAACACACTATAAAACTAGGATTATATTTCAGAGAACAACTTCTTAGAAAGGCAAGAATGTGTCTATTGGTGTTTCTTACTCTTTTCCATATCCTAAACAGGAGATATCAAACCTGAAACTGATCAAGCCAGTTTCAGTTTGTACTGTAATTTCTGCATCCACTAGAAAGGAGTAATTACAGCTTCCTTCCCAAGAATTCTTAAGGAAGTGCTGAGGATTATAACATCTGGTTAAGTCTTAGAACTTCTTTGGAGTGATGCAATATAAAAAACAAGTTACTGCTTTTAAAAGAAGCATTGGGGCGGAGGGCAGGGGGAGAAACACCACCTGGGCCCAAATGTCTTCCGGTCAAATTAAAAATACAGTATTACTTCCTCAGTCTGTGTGTGTGTGTGAGAGAGAGAGAGACAGACAGACAGACAGACACAGAGACACAGAGAGAAAGAGAATCGGTGGATACTGCAATATTCTTTGATTAAAGAAGTAAATACAGGGGCGCCTGGGTGGCTCAGTGGGTTAAGCCTCTGCCTTTGGCTCAGGCCCTGATCTCAGGGTCCTGGGATCGAGCCCCGCGTCGGGCTCTCTGCTCAGCGGGGAGCCTGCTTCCCTCTCTCTCTCTGCCTGCCTCTCTGCCTACTTGTGGTCTCTGTCTGTCAAATAAATAAATAAATAAAATCTTAAAAAAAAAAAAAAAAGTAAATACAAAAAGAATATCTCATCCAAATGTACACTTTTCATTTCTGTTGTAAATTCCTCCAGAAGCCTAGCAAAAGGGAAAATTTTATGAATTAACAAGAAACAAGGTTAACTAAATTGATTTTCTTTCCTGGTCTTTTGCTATTCTCCCCCTTCACCTGATGAAAGGTAAGTCAAAACAAATCAAATACATATAAAGTAGAAAATGGAAAGGCCTCTTGTTAATTCCTTTTTCCAGTCCTACTTTATTCGGTATATCTGCTATCATTTTCTCTGCATTTACTAGCACATACAAATACACACAAACATATACATATACATGTTTTTTTTTAACAAAAAGTTACTTCTCTGTGTCTTGTTTTATTCACTCAGCAACACATCTTACACCTCCTTCAGTGACTGCCAGGGTCATCTACCATATGGATATATGTAAGCTGAACACTAAGGAGAGCACTTTTGAAAAGAAGGACTCTAAGGGTGATTTTTACTTCCCTATTTTACTTTTGCCTTAAAAGCATTTCTATGGATGATTCTATGACTTGAGTAGAAACAAGCCTCCTTAAACCTTACAACATCTGCTTCTGGGTTTCTCCCTTCGGTGTGGTATAGAATTTTGCCACTCACTTCCATCTTCTGTGACCCCAAGAAATTCAAAAGCCAACAAGCCAAGTTTTACTTACGTTACCGCATACTGAGCAAATGACAGATATTCCACTAGAACATCAAGACCTCTGTTTTCTTCATTCAGAAACTCTCTGACCCATCTGTCAAAAAATAAAGACAATTATTACAGAGGTTCATCACACGGTCTGCTGTGAGAGAGCCCAGGGAACGCTGTTACTGGTCCACCAGAAACATTCACCGAAAGGGAGTCATGGAGGAAGGCCTAGACTCCATCACACCTAGGAGGAACTTTTCCATAGTGCAACAAAAAAAACCCCAAAACCAAAAAAACCACAGCATTTTGGGGCACCTGAATGGTGTAGTCAGTTAAGCATCTCATTCTTGGTTTTGGCTCGGGTTATGATCTCAGGGTCCGGGGATGGAGCCAGTGCCGGGCTCTGCACTGTGCGTTGGGGGGCAGGGGGGCCGCAGGGGGGAGTGTCTGCTCCAAGACATTCTCTCCCTCTGCTCTCCCCACCCCCCCACTCTCTCCCTAAAATAAATAAATCTTTGGTAAACAAAAACAAAAACAACTACAGGATTTCAACGTATAAGAAGAGGGGGCAAAATGTATACCTGCATCTCCCTTGCATTTTACTACTTGGGAGACTTAGCATAAAGTGTAAGAAGTATTCTAAAAAAGGAACTTGTTAACTGTACATTTTCCACCACAAGTGACCCACAGCCTGTTCAAGGAGCCAAGACTGCACGGGGAATGTGGCAGGCCCGGGATGTGACGACATGCACACTAAAATCCAGGCGTGATTCCAAGTCCACGTTCAACTCCTTCTTGGCACACTAAGCCATCGAAAACACTCAACTAGCCAATGAGACACCAGTGTTTAGGGGTTCCTGGAAATTCAATAGGGATCATGATTTGCTTAATTTTTTCCATGAATGTTAAAACCTCTTAAAAACTTGCAGACACCACATACCATTGGCAAAGCCAAGACATGACATATCATGTCTTTTTTTTTTTAATTCATTTTAAGTAGTATCACCTTGCCTTTGAATGGTGGGTTTAAATGCAGTTTACTGAAAATGTTTACTCATTTTCAATTGCACTTCATAGTAACTCTTAACAATGAAGCCCAGTGGTCAAGCTGAACCTTTAGGTACGGAAGATAAGCACCTGTCACCGCCCATTGCAGATTTCCTCCAGGACATTCCTCTTTGAAGAATGTATGACACCTGATTAAACCTTCTCTGGGTTTGAGACTTCAACAATTAATAAGTCAAAAGGTCAGCAGAAATGGACCTTGAGGTACATCAGCCAAATGCACTCCCAACCTGGTTGCCTTCTTCCATAAACACCAAGCAAAAAAAAAGCCCCACCAGCTCTAAACACGACAGCTACTCCGGAAGCCAGTTTTATAAGCTATGAGAACAACACAATCAAATTTTAACTTTAAGGCTGAGCAACCCCTCAAAATCTTTGTCTTAAAGGAAGAAAAAAAATCTGGTGGACTCAGGATGCCTGTTTTAAAATTCTTTTGGGGGCTCCTTCTCCTTTGTTTCTGTTTGTTCTTTTGTTTTACCCTCAAGCTCATTCTTTCTCATACTTCTACCAACTCCGGGATGCAAACTCGGGCCTGCAGGGAGTCCCAGAGGGCAGCAAAGCAGGAAAAGCAGACAGCGTATCTCTTTATTTTCCCCCACATGCCTCAGGCAGGCTATCACAAAATGTAGGCACCCAATACAGCCCCACGGAAGCAAATAACCATTAATTAAAAAAAAAAAAAAAAAACTGGGGTGGCAAGCAAAAGAACCACCCATCGGGCCTCATGAGAGCTGGTCCTGAGTTCTGTTGAAACTTCCCTTCCAGACCAGCACATACACCAGCTCACGGCATCTACCTCGGGATACTTTTGGCTAATTTATTTTAATGATTCCCCCTATACCACTAGATCTCAGGAGGCATGAGACATTTTTAAGTGCTAATAATTAGAAGCCTAGAAGAGGTAAACACACACACACACACACACACAATACATTTTCTGTTTATAAATGGTAGGAGATTAGAGAAAGGCCGGCACTCACTATGAAATCCATGGACTAGCTGTTCTTGAAACTCAAGCCTCTGAACAGCTTCTCCAAGGCTTCTCTGTGGCCCTGGCCTATAGACTCTGACTGCCCCACTGCGGCTGACCCTCAGTGGCAGGTGTGTGGCGGGAATCCCCTGGGCTGGGTGCAGGGGCGTTCACTTTAGAATGCAAAGTCGCCCTCCGTTCCAGAGTCTTCAGAGCCGCCTAAGTTCCACGTTCTCTATCCCAGTGGCTCATAAAAACACTCCAGTGTAGGAGCTGAGAACCACCACTATTGTAGGGCCTTCTGGTTGACTTCCCAGACACACGGCCCCTAAGAAGTAGGGATGGTCCGGGACACTCCGTGGACCTGTCATGGTCTCAACTGCCAGCACCTCCAACTCAGGGAGTTTGGCCACAAAGCAGAGGAGGCAAATGACTCATAGATAAGAAAATTAAAAAAAAAAAAAAAAAAAAAAAGGAAGAGAGGGAGGGAGGAAAGGAAGGAAAGAGCCAAGTACATCCAGAGCCATGATTCTCGACTCAAAATGCTAATATGCATATATTTTGATTCAGGGATAAAAACTATTCTGAGCTTCTCCTGCTTCATCTCCATGCCCTCCTAGGTTCCTCCACCCTCACTTGCTGACTTGGAGCGTAAGTGCCTTAACACAATGTTCAAAGTGAAGGGCAAGGACAAGCCACACGGTTCCTAACCAGTCGGCTAGAGTGTATCAGGTCCTACATCTGAGAGATTCGATTCCACACAGCTAGACCCGTTTCTCTAAGCCATGCGATGTTCCCTGGGTCTTTGATCTGGCCCAGACACCCCGAGGTGATTTAGCAAAGAGTAAGAGAACAATCCACATTGGCTGACTACCTATCTCCTCTGTCAAATGATACCAGGTTAGCAAAGTCACTGCAGCAAAAAGGCTACGGGTTTACAGGAAAAAAAAGTCTTCACCCCCCTCCCTCACCTCTGGGTCTCTCAATCTCTGTCCCCGCCACACTTGGGATATTCTGTGTGGGAGAGAACAGGGGTGAGAGTCAACTTCCGGGAAAAGGAAAACAATATAGAAAGAAAATGCAGGTGATCATGCGATGACATATCATAAATTTAGGGTTCCTCTAGTAAATAATTTCCATTTTTCACTTCTGTGCATGCTCCACACACTTTTTTACATATTGCCAGTACGCACACCGTTTCAAATTGGATGATTATAGGTTTTGGAACCTAGAATCGTTTCTGACTCCAACAGCACGCATCACTTACTGAGTACCCCACAGATTCAGGGTAATTACCATATGTTGTAAATCTGAATTAGGCAAATTCCAAATCAGGGGCTCAGGAGCTGGAAGAAACCATGATAATGAAAAATAGCTCTGGGGGAAAAAAAATCTCAAGGAAGGGATCTGAGTGCAGACACAAGAGTCACTGCTTTATTGTAGACAGGTCAAAGCTGTTTCAGAGAGGCTGGTTTCTCTCTGCCCTGTCCCCCCACCCCCACTGCCAATTTTAGAATCTCATTGTTCTGATCTAGAAAATGAAGTCTCAAGGGACCTTTCTGGTTCCAAATTTCTGAGATCAAACAAAGCAGACCCAAGATCACAAGATAAAGGGACAAGGGGTGAACTCCCTTTGTCTGTCTCCTTAGAGAGGCACTCCTAACACAGGCTGGAAACTGCAGCTGCTGAAAAATCATGAAAAAACAAAAAAAATCATGAGAAGCAAGAGAAAGAAGGTAAGCATTCCCCAGATTCAGCATCAGCTACCAAATCTACCCTGCAAGACGGCATCCCAAGTTGGGGCTCAGTGCAGCCCCCCACAGCACTAGGGGGCCCCAAGACCCTCTGAGGGGTTTGTGACATTACAACCATTTTCATAAAAATATTAAGATCATACTGACTTTTTACATTGCTGGCACCTGCATGATGGTACAAAAGGAATAGTGGATAAAACTGCAGCTGGCCAAAGTACACCTCTTTATTGTGTTCTCACCCCAGGCCCTTGGAAGGCAAACAAAAAGTCAGCTTCATTTGAAACGGTCCTTAATGAAGCAATGAAAATTATGGATTATTACTAATGCCTGTCCCTTGAGGTTATATCTTTTACATTTTCTATGTGACAAAATGGAAAGCCCACATAAAGTACTTCTGCTCCTACCCTAGGACCACAGTTGTCTCCAGGAAAAGCACCTGGGCAGTTGTTTGAGTCACAGACTGAACTAGCTGTTGTTTTTTACATGAAATGTAAAATGACTAACAATTGTGGTTATTCTGTCTTGGGTGTTTGACAGACATTTTCTCAAAAGTGAATGAAGTGAACTTGCCATCTCGAGGAAAAGAACTGATGGTATTTGTTGTCCATGATAAAATTTGAGGTTTCCACCAAAAAAAGGAATATTTTGGAATACTTGTATTGACCACAAGCTTGACAACTTCCCGGTACTTAAAGTATATTCAGATGAGACTGGTAATTATTAACAAATGTGACTGTTTTTATATTGTAGAATAAAATGTCTCCACTTTTGAAAGATCGGTATAACCCAGTGAAACAATATTTTTCAGATGACCAATTCATGATGTTACCCAAAATTTTCAGATGACCAATTCATGATGTTACCCAAAATTACACCTGGGTAGAAAGACCTATTCAATTTTCAAAACGGCACAGTAAATTTTAATTTAACAAAGTACAAAAGCTCACTGATAGCATTTCAGATTCCACATTGCAAGGAACTCTTAATTACTGCTCCTTGGAGGATGGTATACTATCAAAGAAGAATATCCACAATAATCAGAAAAGTTTATTTAAAAACTACTTTGTTCAGGGCGCCTGGGTGGCTCAGTGGGTTAAGCCTCTGTCTTCAGCTCAGGTTATGATCCCAGGGTCCTGGGATCGAGCCCCAAATCGGGCTCTCTGCTCAGTGGGGAGCCTGCTTCCCCCTCTCTCTCTGCCTGCCTCTCTGCCTACTTGTGATCTTTGTCAAAAAAATAAATAAAATCTTAAAAAAAAAAAAAACCAACAATACTACTTTTTTCAAGTGACGTATGTGTGTAAGGCCAGGTTTTCTTCATACATATCTTTGCATACATATACAACATATTACAACAAATCAAATGCAGACAAAGAAATCTGAATCCAGCTGCTTTCTATTAACCAGATATTAAAGAGATGTGTAAAAATGTAAATCAGTCCCACCCTTGTCACTAATTTTTCCTTCTTGCTTTGGAAAATAGTTATTTTTCACCAAATATGTTCTCCATGCTACGTTTACCATTTTGTATTTATATATTTATATTATTTACCTTAAAATAAATACTAAATTTGATTGAATAATCAAAATTAACATTTATCAGTTTAAATTTCCAATATGGTAAACATTAAGAGAAAAAAACCTCATATAAACAAAAGCATATTAGGGTTAAAAATAATTTAAGAGAGTTAAGGAGTCCTAAATCAAAGTAATTTAATAATTTCCAGTGTAGATAACATCAGAACATATCTAAGTTCAAATCTCAGTCCTTCTCGGTTATGTGGACTGGAGCAAGATAATTAATAAGTGACTCAGTTTTCTCATCTATAAAACAGGCTCAGAGGTAAAGGCCAATAATAAGATTTTTGTAAGAAATAACACACTGAACATGTTTAATAAATGATAAGATCGCAATCTTGAGGATTTCGAAGACTCGACAACTAAGAATGAATTAATTATAGGGTCGCTTGATATGCTCATACCCCAGACATGTTGTATACCTGTTAAAACCAGCCTTACTCTTCTCTTATCTTTTGGCCTGGCCCAGCCAGAACTGAGTCACCGAGACACCAGGAAATGCAAACCTTCTCTGAGAGTTTCCGGGCTCCTTCGCCTTTGTACAAACCTTCTCCCTGCCAGCTGGCACATTGCTCCCACAACCTCAGGCCCATTCTTTCAGCTCCAATGAGATAAAGTGAAATGAGCATCTTTCAGAACTTCTATGTTCTCCCACTCAGGATGAAAAGCAATTTCCTATCATAATGGAGAGCTTTATTTAAAATAAAGTACCTCCAAGGAGAGAGAAGCTATCCCTCAGTGCCATGGAATAAAGCGCATAAACCTATCCAGCTCACCACCATCCCCACCCCTTAACTCTTATCATCCTGACATCCAAAATATCATGACATGTGCCCACTCACACCGCATAGCCAATGTGTTCTCACAGTGTGTGGCTCCTTTCAATGGTATTTCGAGTCATTTCAAGGGCTTGGATTAGTCGTAATCTAATTCTTCTCTATTATTATAGTTCCTAAGGGTAAGTGAATAAGATTTTTTCGAGTCCAATTCTTATTTCAATTTGGCTCAAAGAAAATTAATTTTCTTTCTCAGAAGATTGCTCCATTTATAGAGTTTTAGGCTTATAACAAAACTCAGAACAGACCCTCACTTGACAAAGCTGTAGCCTGGAATGTTATCTCAGCAAAGCCCCAGACTTTAAACTTAAAACACAAGTGTGTGCCAAGAATAACTTCTTCAGGACAAGTAGATTTTTAAATGTAATTCTTCCTTTTCATTTCTGGGAATTGCAATCTCCTAGGTGTCAGGGTCATTTCAGGCAGAGAAAGTACAATCTCTGTATGGAATTCCTTAGAGATACATAATATTATTGATTAAATATTGCTTGCAACAAGCCTAACGATAGTTATCATATTTTGAGTCATTACTTGTATGAGACCCTATATAAGGTCTTTTATAAATTTATCTCATTTAACCTTGCAACATTTCTATTGGCAAATATCATTATCCTCATTTTATAGATGAGAAGTTAACTTAGGTCACACAGTAAATAAATACAAAGAACTTATGTACTTTAGCTAAGTGACTTAATAACTAATCAAGGGCATGGCAAAACCTGAACCAATGGGCACCCAATTACCATTCTATTACGGTACCTCAAGAGAGTACAATAAAGTCTATGAATCCCTTAGATAGCCCATTGCATTCCAAAAATTCCTCACTGTAGTAATTGATTATTTTCACACTACTGAATAATTCAGAAGATTTCCCAATCAAACGAGGTCAAGCGAGTTCATTTCCATCAGAATTAGAGTCCAGCGCAGGCTTGGGTTTTCAGGACAGCCGAGACAGGTCCAAACCCTGGTGTGCATGGTTTTGTTCCACACAAGGCTATGCTAATAAGCGGTTGCATACAACCAGACAATGCACCTCCATGAATGTTTCTGCAGCTAAAGCCAAAGCTTTCAGAAAGTCTCACACATAGGTGGTAGACAAAGGGAAAGTTCAGATGCTCAAGAAGGAAGAAATGTGAGAATTGTTCAACATGCCTACAGCATCCAAAACAGCACACCACTCCGATTGCTTACAGATTTGCACTGGCTCCCACCCAACCAGGGCTCTTCTACTCAGCCAACTCTGTATTGGAAATGACTGTCTTGCTTTGGTATTTGATGGTCAATTTCACGTTATTTCAGCAGTGCTTGAAGAAATGCTCATCGACAATTTGAGAAGCCCTGGGTGCAGCTCATTCCACCGTTGTCGGTCCCAAGTGCCAACAGTACAGGGTTGGACCTTACCAAATGGAATCTAGTTCCTGATCCCCAAATACTGGAAAGTATTTAAATTTCCCAAGCTTGGATGCCCAACTGTATTAAATCACCACGACTTTCACCCCCAAAAGACAAGCCTCATTGCTTTGATCCCAGAGTCCTGATTACCTTACTTCCTTTCCAGGAAAGAGCTGCCAGATTAAACTACATAAGAAAAAGAACATAGCATTTTGAACCCCAGCACCTGGGCTGTACAGCCATGGACTTTGCAGGAGTCACTCACCTTCTCTGGTCCCGAATGCTTTTTATCTGTAAAATTAAGAACTAGGGAATCCTTAATTTCTCTTCTGGTTCTAAAGTCATGATTCTATGATCCACTGTTTGATAGCCCATTTTCTCAAACAAAGTGATTATCAACTTTAGAAATCAGTTCTTTTCCAAATACTTCATTCTCAAAGTGACAAATGTACAGTTATCCTCTAGGAAATGAACATTCTCACCCAAGCTTCGTCATGTATCAATTAGCCTTGCAGATCCACAATTTTAAAAAGCTTATTCTGTAATCACTGTGGAAATTAACCATTTTATTGGCTTATACCTAAAACAGTCTGAAGTAGAAGTAAACTATTATTTATGTAGTATATTTTTTAATGGAATAACCTATTAAACTATACCATAACATACATGCAAAACTTCATTTCCAATGGATCTGCAAAAAATGTCACAGGAGAAAGTTCTGAAAGATCAAAAATCTACAGTCGTCCTGACATTAAATTCCAAGAATCAAAATGCAGAGAGGCTGAATAACTTGCTGGATGTCCAACAGGTACTTTAGGAAGAACTAAAGCTACAAAGTAGGATACCCGGTATCCCGCCACAGAGGTAAGCCATGTTATTCTAAGGCACTGTACAATGATGCTGTTCTAGGAGTAAGGGAGCATATGCTCAAAGTTGTACTTGCTAGAAGCAAGCCACATAAAAAAACTCTCAGTAATGCTTAGCGTGGAGATTTCCCAAACTTTACTTTCTGGAGTGGATTTTACACTCCCAGTCCTAAAAATTTTGGAATGCAAGACGAAGAGACTCAGAACAACTCAATGCAATGAAGGGCATAAGGGGACATCATGCCAGCTTCTCTTCCCTTCTGGAACTGAAGAAAGGACAACAAAGCAGCTTCAATGAACGAGCTCGGAGAACTTCTGTGACAGCCAAGAGACAGCCAGCATCTGAGATCATTACCTGGTGGGAGCTCCCAGTTTGCCAGGAATGGTCACGCACCCAAGAGACCAAGCACTATCACTGCATCCAAGCAAAGAATTTTAGGATTGTTATAAACAGCCCAAATCAAAGGCTGCTCTGCTTCTACTAATTCTTGTACAGTGAGGGATTCAAGCACCAACAAACGTTCCACCCATCTAAACCTCAGTCTCTTGACTTACAATGATCAGCAAGGAAGCTTAATTCTTTGGATATGATTCAGTCACTTTGTAAAGTGTCCAAAAGCCTTAAAGCCAAATGTGAAATGGGCACACTTACCCAATATGGTTGGTTCTTAAAGAAATTTCCAGTTCTCTTAGCACTTGTGTGGATTCTTGAACACGCCGTCTGAATTTCTAGAATTCAAGAACACATATTCTCACAAAACATTTTATCAACTGCTGTTAAGTGCCATTAGTAATAAGTTTACCCCAATATGAAAATATCTCTGCTTTTAAAGTGGGCTTCTCTCTAAGTGAAATAAGTCAATCAGGGAAAGACAATTATCGTATGCTCTCACTGATGAGGAATTGAAGAAACAAAACAGAGGATCATAGGGGAAGAGAGGAAAAGATAAAACAAGACGAAATCAGAGAGTGTGGCAAACGATAAGAGACTCTTAATCACAGGAAACAAACTGAGGGTTGCTAAAGGGGAGGAGTGTGGGGGGATATGGTAACCGGGTGACAGACACTAAGGAAGGCATACAATGTAATGAGCACTGGGTGTTTTATAAGACTGATGAATCCCTGACCTCTACTCTGAAACCAATAAAACATTGTATGTTAATTAATTGAATTTAAAGAAAAAAATGCTAAAATAAAAAATAAATAAAGTGGGTTTCTCTCACCTTTCTTTTTGCAAAGGACACAAATTGTTTTATCATGAAAGTCAGCTTATAAGAAAGGACCAGGAAGATTTTCTTATTTCATGTACTAGGTGTCTTTGAGTAAGTAGGCTACTTCTCCCTTCCCTACAACAATATTCACCAATATGCCCAAGTGTTGGGGGTCCCTGAAACTCCCCCCGCCCTAGTTTCAATGATTTGCAAAGACTCCCTCCTAGGACTTGGCATATAGTTGTCCTTATAGCTAAGACTTACTACAACAAAAACATACAAGGTACAATCAACAAAGGGAAAGGTGCATGGGCTGAAGTCCAGAAGAAACCAGATACAAGCTTGCAGCAGTCTTCTCCCAGAGGAATCACAAATGATAGTATCTGTAAAATGGGTCTACCAGGAAAGCTCACCAGGGACTCAGTGCCCAGAGTTTTTACTGGGGTCTGGTCACTTCAGCATCCTCTGCCTAGCACATACCAAAAGTCCAGACTCCCTCAAGCAAAAAGGCCTTCAGCACGCACCATATTGTTGGCACAGTGAATCATTCTTATCAGGGAAAGTTATGAACTCTCCTGAAATGCAAGTCCCCAGCTGCCAACCAAGAGCCAGCCACTCTGGGAAGCTGGCCTTTCTAAGGTAGCCATCTCAGGACTGCTATGTTAATTATTTTCTGCAAAACCTAACATTTCCCAAGAATAAGCGCATTCAGAGTTACCTTTGCCCAGGTGCCCTCATTTGGAAGGTCCCTCCGACTTTGGGAATGCCCTTCCTCATTCCTTGGCCCATCAAAATCCCACAAATCCTTCCAGAACTCCCTCAGGCCATTCTTTCTTCAACAAACCCCCCTCTGGCAGTAAATGTATGCTTCTCTATCCTCTCAACTCTCAATGATCCCCACGTACCACTGGGTCAGGATGCACATGGGCTCTCTGGAACACAATTTCTTCCAGAAACACATATTTATATTAACTAAACTTCTGGGCCACTCTGGAAGTAGGACATTTGATGGGCCGCGCCTTCTAGGAAGAGTTCCATGTTTTCTGTGCTAAAAATTCAAACCACCTGCATATTACATGGTCTTCCAAGAAAAGGCTGTGGGAATTCCAGCTCAGGATGTTAGGGACCCTTCTCTGCTGCCACAATTGCAGTGGATAGAGAGTCATCCAGGTCCAAAGATGAAGGCATCCAAGGACAAGGAGGAATGGAGGAAGGCTGGAAAAGCAGGATGTGGGGTGGGGAGAGCCTGGCAGCCCCTGGTGTCCAGATAAAGACTGGAACCCCGCTCAGCATGGAGGGGTCCTGTCACCCTCTTCTTCTCTCCCCCCAAAATACTCCTTACTAAGGCCCCAAGGAAGCCAACTGTCTCACAGTTTCCACATGGCTGCCATTCTTAAGGAACTCCAAAGACCTTCTTGGTTGTTAGAATCCAGGTATAGCCAGATATATGAAATTAAAGCATCCCCAATGCAATGAAAAAAAGAGCCACACCCCTCCTCTTTCGTGTATCCTTTGGAGGGACACCTGAGTGTCCCCTGGAGAGCTTTCCAGCAACGAGGACTGCTGATGAGGCAGAGTCTCTGGCCACAGAGCTGAGGAAACCACTTCCAAGGTGCTGGGTGCTCTGGAAAGGCCATTCCCACCTTAGAGTCACAGATGTCAGAGAGCCTGCCCTTGTGACCTTGAGAAAGCAGCTCAGCATTCCCAGCTCTGCCTCCTACCCAGTTCTGACTGGTTCCTGGTGGCCTTCAAGGGTCCTCAGGGGGAAGGTCACCACGAGCCACAAAAGCACCCAGCATAGCACTAAGGACACAACAGGGTACCCGAGAAGAATCCGCTGAAGGACTAAGAGGCGTGTATCAAAGCAGAAGACCTCCGTGGAAACACCAGGAGATACTGGGAATGACAACAGGAGCAGATAACACTTCTTGGGAGTCACTACACTTTTGCAACTGCGTGATAACAGATAAAACCAAAAGGACTCTGGCCCCGTGTTACATTCTCTCAGGAACTGGGCCACTGCCAGCGGGACTCGGGGCTATGGAGAAGCCTTGGCATCCACCTCACTAACACATTAACAATGACTGCCAACGTTCTGCACTTTGACAATGTACTCGGCATGCTTCGAAACACCACAAAGACAAACCACATGCCCGTGGGGAGCTGCGACAAGGAGCAGGTACCACCAGTGAGCCGTGTGCACCGGTCCCCTGGCCCTGTCCCATAAAAGGCAGACCCAGGGATGAGACCCCCAAAGGGGGCCCAGAGATCCCCACAATAGGTTTCGTTTCACAACCACAGGGCCTGCAGAGCACAACCCCTCCTTTCTTCACGGTCCATATGCAGCCTTCTTCCATGCTAGGCCTGAGCACACCCTCCCAGATCACAGACCAGCGCCACCCGGTACTCAAGGAGGTGATTGCTGTGGAACAGTCCTGCTCACAGAGATGGCTCATTTAGGCTCTTCCTTCCCTGCCCAGGTTTCCAGGGTTCCAGATTTAAAGCTATTTAGAAGAAAAGCTAAACAGAATATACTTAAGAATTTTTTTTAGAAGACAGCAAATCAACTATCCTCTATCCAGTGTGAACAAATGATAAATGAGTGAGGTATTCGAGGACTCCAGACACAGTGAGGGGAAGACGACTCAGCCCGGACAGGCTCCAGCTGAAAGTCTGGATTAGAAATCTTCCCTCTTCCCCGCTGCACTATAGCTGAGAATCTTAAACTCATTCTAACTGCAAGCCTGCCTTATTCTAAGCAAAATTTCCTTTCTCTAGGCTTGAGCTGAACAGATCATTTCCTCCTGCCAGCTCCCAACAGAAATCTTGCTCAAGCAGAGATGGTTAATCCAACATCCATTTTCTCTTTTTTTTTTTTTTCTTCTCAATTGAACAACTGATCTTGAAAAGCAAGGCACAGACCGAACCAGGCCACTCAGATGAACAAACGCGGTCTGGGGCCAAGATTTCACAAGTGAAGGTCAGCCCAAACAGATATCCTTGTCTTTGTCCTTTATTAAGCTATTTGCAATGGAGCAAAACTAAGCAGCTTATTTGCCTTACATCCTTTGCCTCACTAAGGAATCATTGTTCCCGAAGGGAACCGGAACTGTGCCAGGAGAAAGCATCCCGTTCCCTCCAAGCATCTCCTCCTTACAGCACTTAGGGATGGACTCTGAGAAGCCTTCTCGGGGAGTTTTCTTATTTTCCCCTTTCTCCTAAGAGTCTGTCGAATAGGGAGAGAACTATTCTACAGGGGTGGAACACACTGTGTATAAGAGGCACACTCAGTCTGGACACAGACACCAGTGTTCCTGCCTTACTTAGCTGCCCAGTAGTGTACCAAAGGCCGGGGTCCAAGCCATCCAGCCCGAGGGTGTGCAAGCTGCAGGGATTTCTGGAAATATTTCTGAAGTAGAATCTTGCTGCTCCTTTAAAGCAGAACAGCCCCCAAACCTCCTGTTTTTTCCTGGGTTGTGTTTTGGGGGAGGGTGCCTTCATTTGACCCTCTGTCAGCTGATGGCACTGAAGGCAGTTCTATCCTTGGGAAAGTGGTGAGTAAGAATTAGGCAGCGGTCTCATTTAGGGGGCCAGACAGAAGCTCTTTAAAGCAAAGAAACATGTGTGAGCCATATTTGGGGACGGGATAGGGGGCAGAGATCATGATACTCTGACAGGTACATTCTCAGAAGAGGCGGCGGCATCACAGTCCGACGCCAAAGTCTACAGCCCGATGTCATCATCATCCCAGAAGGTATTTCTTCCACAGAAACTTCCAAAAGGAAGGAATAATTGTCCTCATTTACTTATTTTTTTGGATGGGGGGTGGGCAGTGAGTCAGGGGTAGGGGGCGCAGAGGGATATTTGGAGTAAAAGCAGAAGCTAAAGAAAAAGATTTTTTAAAAAAATCACGAGAGCCCTGGAGACAGTGGGAAACTAGGAAAAGTGCGCCTTTCTTCTCTCATGAGTCACACCCCGAAACAACAGAGGGAATTCAGCTCTCGTTATTTCTGCTGCAGCCTGGAAAGCAGGAGTTGTGGGAGGTCAACCCCAAAACAAGTGCTCTCTGGTGAAGAGTGCCCATACCCATCCTGAGCACGGACAGCTCGGTGCAGAGACAGCCCAGGACCGAGCCCAGCCCGCGGGGCTGTGCCAGGCTACATGCTTTACCACAAGGCATCGGTTTAAACCAATTGTGTGGCTGCACAAAGCACAGCCTGTTTGTAAAAGGAGAAAGTCAGTTGAGAAGGGAATCAGCTATTCTCTCCTTACCTTCTCGGGGCCGGGGGCAGGGTGAGGCCGGGGGAAGCGGCTAATAGCATCAACACAGGATGTGAGCGCACAGCTGGGATGACAAAGCCCCAGTGATTTTTCAAGGCCTCTGGAAATGCACCAAGGCATGAAAGACAAGTATTCCCTTCGTTAAGGCTGCTTTTTCCAGGGGCCTGAACACCTCTGGGCTGGACTCACTGCCCTGTGTAATTGGAAATGGCAGTGACTCGCTACCCATCAGAGGTACGTGACTCTCGTCTCAGGAAAGCACTCTCAAACACACCCCTGCATGAGAAGGATGGCCTTCTTCTTTACTTCTCATGGTGCCTGTCTCCCAAGACTGGTTTCCTGGAGGTTCCCGCAGAGGCGACAGTGCAGAGGAAGGAAGATCCCCTCCAGTGCACACTCACGAGGGAAGTGACAACAGGAGTGAAAACAAATCCCTCTTACCTTCCTGGTTACAGCTGGGTCCAGATAGCCCTTGAGCTTTTGAATGTATGTATGGGGAGGATTCTTCACCTGGAATCGTTCCTGCAGGAAGCACAAAAGTAAAAAGCATGAAAGTCACGGAGGCAAGAGCGTCGGCCACATTCCAACAGGTCAGTATGGCTGACCCACGGCTGACGCCCATCTGCCACAAGAGTGTGGCCCCACAGAACACCTTTATGTATCTGCACGGCTTGTGAAAGGTTTTGAATTTTTATAGGGAATGATATTATCCTCGTTTTGCAGAAGAGAAAAGCAAAGCTCCAAGAAATTCACCACTTCCCTAAGATGACGCAGTTAGTCAGCGGTACAAATGGGTTTGTCTGCCCTGCTCTGGGCTCTGTCCGCGGCCCGTTTCAGCAGGTCTTCAGTCCACTGCATAGTCTACGGGCCGTCTTCAATGTGGGCAAATCCTTTTCTTGGGAATAGGAGTCTTCAAACATACCAAAACCTTCACTCAAACTGGGTAAAGACCGTTTGTTTCAAAAATGAGTAAAGAGTGGGGCGCCTGGGTGGCTCAGTGGTTAAAGCCTCTGCCTTCAGCTCAGGTCATAATCTCAGGGTCCTGGGATAGAGTCCCACAGCGGGCTCTCTGCTCAGCAGGGGGCCTGCTTCCTCCTCTCTCTCTGCCTGCCTCTCTGCCTACTTGTGATCTGTCAAATAAATTTAAAAAAAAATCTTTAAAAAAAAAAGAGTAAAGAGTCTCCTGCTAAGAGGCGAGTGAGCGTCTGCTCTCTGCGGGAGTGCCGGTGCACGGATGCGATCGTGAACGCGTAAATGAGGCAGTCCCAAAGCAGAAGACCCAGAGATGTTTTTAACAAAGGCACAGTCACTGAAATAAGCTTATGAAGCCAGAATATATATCCCAAGGTGGTATGGGAATGGAGATCTGGGTGGGACCAGAGAGTCTGCGTCACTAACAAGTCTAATGCTAAGGCTGTGCACGGAGGCACCACACTTGAGAGAAACTCACGCCCACGTGTGTCAGCTTTCATAGACCGCAATGTCCAAAGCAGCCTAAGAAGCAATAGTAAAAAACTGGGTACATGCCCACAAACCATAAAATGGCTAAATGCTCGTATTATGTTCATACAATGGTATACCATATTCTGACAAAAACCAACAAACTGTACTACATGCTCCCATATGGACAGATCTTATAAACCTGATGTTGAGCCAAAACTAATGATTTCACTTCCATGGATTCACAGGACGGGCAAAATTAAACTTTAACGGTAGGGACACATACATAAGCTGTTTTATTTGCTGATACACACATATATATCTAGGGAGTGGGGAAAGAGAGGATTAGCATTAAAATGACAGGTGACTGAGGCGGAGGAAGGAAAATGCCCAGTGATCCCAAGGGGCTCCAAGGTTCTATTTCTTCATCATGTAGTAGTCACACAGGCACTGGCTTTACCCTGCTTAGGATGCTCGTCTTAGGTTTCACAACTTTTTGCGGACCTTTGCTACCTTTCACACACATACAAGTTTAAATGAATCAGCTCTAAAAGGAAAAATTAAGATTCGTCATGAAATCAAAACCATTCTTAGGGTCTCTTCTACCCACAACCTCAAAAGATGCTTTTCTAGTAATTCTTTCTAATCTGATTATTGCTTATGCCACAACAGAGTTTTGGAGTATTTTGCAACACTGACAACTAGCCAACATGTTCAAGTATGTGTTTATCCTCTATAAACTTGTATTTCTCCAACACAGGGAACCACAACATCCTTCCTGGTCCACTCAAGTTTTGCTTGCTTACAGCTTTAGAAAGGCTGAAAAATCATCTCATTATTATAAAAAAGATCATCTTATTAGAGAAAACATGTTTTGCTTTTAAAATACTTTAATAATTAAGGGACTCACAGTAAGACACTTGTCCATATTTTCCCTTTATTTAAAAATGATGAGGAATTTCACAGTACATAAACTGAATCTCAATAGAGCTATTAACAAAAAGATTAACATATTATTTCTAATTTTTTAAAGATTTCAATTATTTATTTGAGTAAGAGAGAAACGAGAGCATGAGCGGGGAGAAGCAGCAGCAGGTTTCCTGCTGAGCAGGGAGACCAAGGCAGGGCTGATCCCAGGACCCTGGAATTGTGACCTCAGCCAAAGGCAGACCTTTAACTGACTGAGCCACCCACATGCCCCAGCATATTATTTCTAATTATTCCCCCAAATTTTGCAAGCAACTTCTAAATAACAATTCATAAATGTTTGACATTCCTAATGCTATCAAATGGTCTATGTATAAAGCCTCCCCCCACTTTTATTTTGAATCACCAAGACTTCACTAAGGAACCAGATAGGATCCAACTGCCATAGGGCTTTAGCAATATCCCAGCTGAAGGCTAAAATAATCACAAAAAACTCCAAAAAAATGAACTGAGAAGCTATCTAGAAGCCAGTTATCATTTCCAACCTTGTGTATGACAATAAGTAATGCCAGAGATATTAGAATATCAAGAAAACTCATACTTTTTAAAAGCATAATCCTATTAACTATATTTAAAATTCCTATGACCAGGGACAACTCAAACTGTGCTCCCTTCCATGACAACAAACTTCTACCTCGTAAAGATCCCTCACACATGAAACTCAATGAATTTTTTTTTTTTTTAAGATTTTATTTGTTTATTTGACAGAGAGAAAGAAGGTCAGAGGGAGAAGCGGACTCCTTGCTGAGCATGGAGCCCGATGTGGGACTTGATCCCAGGACTCCGGGATCATGACCTGAGCCGAAGGCAGTCGTTTAACCAACTGAGCCACCCCAGGTGCCCTGAAACTCACTGAATTTTAACTCTGGCTAATACAGTAGTTATTTGAGGACCTAAATTTGAATCTGTGGACGGTTGCTCAAAGATGCCTAACGACTGTTGTTAAGGCAATGTCTTCACAACAGAAGAGCTGTATGTATATATGTATGTATTTATTTATTTATTAAATTTATTTATTTGACAGAGCGAGACAGAGCGAGAGAGAGAATACAAGCAGGGGGAGTGGGAGAGGGAGAAGCAGGCTTCCCATGGAGCAGGGAGCCCGATGTGGGGCTCGATCCCAGGACCCTGGGATCATGACCGGAGCCGAAGGCAGATGCTTAACGACTGAGCCACCCAGGCGCCCCGAAGAGCTGTATTTATTATAACAACGAAATCTGGGGGCACCTGAGTGGCTCTGTTGGTTGAGCATCTAACTTGTTTTGGCTCAGGTCACAATCTCAGCGTTGTGAGATCGAGTCCCGTTACAGGCTCCACTCTGGAGCTGAAGATTCTGTCTCCTTCTCCCACTGTCCCCTCCCACTCATGTGCCCCCACCTCAAAAAAAAATAAAGTAAAATAATGAAATCTGGTTGACTAGCATATATAGCATGTTGGCATTCACACAATTAGTGAATCCCATTTTTGACCATCAACAAATGCATCTTTCTCCATTTCCTACTCAAGATTGTCGTGACCCAGGGGGCTTTCTCAAATATAGACATTCATTGGTCCTGTAAGTACTTCCTTTTAACTATTCCCCTGAAATTACGGATGAAATCTACAACTCATACATACTTTTTCAAATGTGCTTACAAAAATTTGCTGCTATTTTAGTCACCTTTTTCACTTGTCTGAATAATACACTAACGTATTTCCAAGAACAGACCGTGAAGAAGCCTGATGCCTCACAACACAGTAAGTCTACGTTCTACGTTCTATCTTCTGCTCCGAAAACTCAGCTTACATCCAGGGCTTTAAGTAAAACTGGTATGGAGAAAGAATACAAAAGATCCAGTCATTTCCCTAAAACTTGGGGCTGTTCGTCTAACCTCAAAAGGAGCTACTGTTTATAAATTCAGCATCTGGCTCACCAAAATTTTCTTTCTGTGTCTTCAATACAGCCATTTGGACAACAGAAACATTTGGGAGAGTACACTGGAGAATGTCAGCACCTTGCCAAAACACATTTACTCTAAAGGACTTTGGAAGGATTACTGGCATGTTTATTTAAATTAACAATTTCTTCTTCTCTATTAGAATTTTAGACTTTGCACTGAAACTCATAAATGCCTTGGATGACAGTTTTCCATTATCCTCACTTCCCGATCGGCTAGATCCCACTGGCTGTTTTCATAACCAGTTACGTGTTTGCTCAACATCACTGATGTGAGTAGCTTAATTAAATGAAGTCCTCAACTTGAGTCCCATTATCAAGAATTATTCTTAGGGATAAAAAATATGCTCTAAATAACATGGTGACTTGTCAATGTGAATTTATATCATTTGGAAGAACTTGTGACATACAAATTTCTTCTAAACGTCTCATCATTCAGCATCCCATCACCCTGACCTCTTGGCATTTATCTCTCTTTAATTTTTTTAAAGACTTATTTTTGCGAGAGAGAGAGAGAGAAGAGAGAGCAAGTGAGCAAGCATGAGTTGGGGAGGAGGGGCAGAGGGAGAAGCAGACCCTCACCAAGTGGGAAGCCTGATGCGGGACTCAATCCCAGAACCCTGGGATCATGATCTGAACTGAAGGCAGAAGCTTAATTGACTGAGCCACGCAGGCGCCCCTGCCGTCTATCTCTTTGCGTGATCAAATTTTCCTCACAGCATGTTTCTGGATGGAAATGACAATCGCTCTGGGGTTTTTAACCCTTCTCCATAAACATTCAAAGCAAAGAGCCCCAAGTTATTTCTCCATATTCAGGACAGTAAGCCACAAACTGCACTGGGTTAGGTATGGGAGGGAACAAATCTAGGATCAGAGACTCTTCTCTCAAGGAAAGGCAACTGCCACATGCAGCACCTCATCTGGATGTGTCTGTAGTCTTGGAAGCTTGACTACCCTACATATGGACCTCGCCTCCACGTGAACCCTGAGAGCTTGCTTTGAGGCTTCGGCAAGGGAGTGCAGCCACCATAAGGCCCTCATGGAAGAAAGGTACTGCTCTATCAGGGAAGGTCCTCCTCTTAGAGAACACAACTTATGGAGGGACACACGAGATAAATGTAAGGGATCAATGGAGTGACCAAGTCACCCTCCCAATCAATAATCAGAGAATCTTCATTAAGCTGCTATGTCAATTGCCAGTATTTCATTTTAATGAATTAGACACTTAGCAGTTAATTTCTCTAGTAATGATCTGAAAGTTTCTTCTCACTGTTAAATAATGACTTCATTAAGGCCAGCCCAAGAACACAATCACCTTTCCACCTGGACAGCACTTTTTGTTTTTCAAGCGTTATTCACTTGTCTTTGAGTGGCACTCTATAGTTTACTGTACTCTCTAGACCTCTCAGCTCACGCAAGTCTCTCTCCGGCAAGTAGATATCACCTCCATTTTATAGATGGGGGAAATCAAGTTCAGAGATGAAATGATTTGCCTTAAATCACATACACACACATCAGATCAAAGATTCAGACTCAAGCTTTCTGACTCTCTGAACCTTGTTCTTTCTACGACACCATAATAAGTGTGTTCATCTTGCTTCTGAAAGAATAAAAGCTCTTAAAAGGGTAGAAACATGTTCTATTTTTCTTTGAGTTCCGGTACACAGAGAGGAACACTTGGCACGCAGTCCTTAATAACATTCAAGGAATCAAACTTCTCCTAGATGTCATAGACAAGTCAGTGCTCATAAATTAGGGGTAAGTTTTTCAAATTTAAAATCCAGCAGATAGTCAGTGCTGTCCAGGGCATACATATGTGCACAACAGAAATTAGCCAAACTCATGTCATAGCTAAAGGACATTTGCTGATAAGCCTGGCTGGTCTCTCTCCTGGCTCTGTAACTGCCTACTGACCTCCATAATGACACACTTCTCACTACCTCAGTCTACTAAGGCTTAGGCTAGCATGGCTCGCCCCTCCCTTTGCTGGCTACCCGGAAGGTTACCCTGCCACACAGAGGCCTGTCCTGCAGATAAGGAAAAGACAAAGCATCTGGGTTCCACTAATGACAAGGGTTCAAGTCTACTGCAGCCCAAGTTGGAAAACCAAGCCATTTTTAAAGGAACTCAATGAAGCGGCTGGGACAGCGATATACTGGGTTAACTCCGTAAGTTAACTCATGAACTCATGAACTCATGAGCTGTGCTGCAACATGGACTTTCTCAGCAGACAGGCAGGCAGTCTTAGGTTCTAAGCAATTCAACTGTTTCTTTGGAACCTTCTTCCATGCTCTCCTTCCCCCACCTAGGTCTAATAAAGTTTGTCACTGAAAGCCTTTCCGCATAAAGGCTGGGAATTGGGCACTCCACTCATCCAGCAAAAACATTTCTGATCCTTTGAATGCTCTCAATCCATGTGTATAATTACATGAGAAATTATTTGAGGTTAATTTGGTGTCAGCTAGACTCAGGACAAGCATGTTACAAGCATTTCCGCTCCATAAACTGTATTTGGAGAAGCAGCTCCAAAATCAAACAGAATTTCAGGCATTTATCTTATACCTTAATATTCTGAGGTTAAATTCTTAAAATTCTGAAATTATAGTGAGACACCTGAACACCCAGGAAATCTCTGGGAAATGAATGGCTCATGGAGGGACGCGCGGACTGCTGGGTTTCTCCCCTGCTGGGGACTGTCACAGGGTCATTGGCACTAGTTCAGTAGTGGATCAGCAGGGCTACCAAAATTGCTGAAACACCCTTAGGGATGAATTAGATGTCCCCATCATTATGCCATTATTAATGTTTTATTATTCCGCCCCTGCAATCATTTTTAGATAGTGAAAATTCTAAGGACTTCGCTCTTGTGCAATAAGCTCGCTACACTTGATTTTTCTTCCTAGAAGCTGCAAATACTTGGGCTTCATTTCCCAAGGCTGAGTCAGCAAACTGTGGTCTTTAAGTGAGCCATAATTACAACCAGTATCATTGGCATTAGTGCGTACTAATTTGCAGCATTAGCTTGTTGCTAAATATTCTTCAGAGCTCCGCTGACAGGAATTACCCAAGTCCTCAAGGGGTTTACCCTCTAAAAGGGATAATGCTAACACAAGTGCATAGGGAGAATAGCATACAAAAATAAAATACCACATGGTTATTAGATATAGACAGAAATGAGTTACATAGTTCAGCAGAGGACAAGAAATAGTGCATGTAGGTATGTGGGGGAAGGGGCAGGGAGGACGGAGGGGTGGGGGAGAGCACCAAGGCTCCTAAGCAAGAGAGACTAAGGTACCCATAACGTCTCAGCTCTCAAGGGGCCAACAATTTATACAAATAAAAACATCTACACAAATAGATCAAGACTCCCCAAGAAATTGAGAGGAGCAGAGTCGCCAAGGAAATGCATATTTCATGTTCCCCCTAAAAAGGCAAAAACAAATTCTGGAACTTCAGAAAGGCTGTCAGACTCTCCCACCTACAGAAAGTATGGGTATGAAAAAAGAGGACAATGTAGAGCAAATGAGGAAAAATTCTTAAGACTCTAGCTACTTAAAATAATAGCCAAGAAAGCAAGTTCAGATGAGAGTCCAATTTTGTCTAACCACTACCAGAGCCAGCGAAAAAGAGCTGCGCTGTGACCAAGAGGGTCCCTGTGGTTATTATCGGATGCAAACACTTTGCTAAATAAGGCCCTGCCTTTGAACACCTTAAATCCTGCTGTCACAAGTGGGTCTCTATTTCCAGGCACTAACCTGAAAAATACTAAGGTTAAAAAAAATTTTGGGATCATTTTATTATTTCATTCATCCAGAACATATTAGGCAAGACACTGCATAAAAGAGGCACAAAATGAAACAAATTCATTCTAAAGCATTAAATCTGATCTGTGAAACCCAACAGACATCACTGTAATACAATGCTGAGTACGGTAAGAGCCATATGTGATCCTCTGGAAGTTCAAAGAAAGGTAAGGTCTTTCCAACAGAGAAGATCAAAGGAACTTCCCTGGAGAAAGTGGTTTTTGAATTGAGTTTTAAAGGGCAGACAGTGTACAGATATCCTGGGTGGGTGTGAGGGGCAGGAGACAGAAGAGTTTTCCAGATGGGAAATGTGAACAAAGGTAGAGAAGCATGAGGAATGTGCTACTAACTTCAGTGGGTTTAGCTGGGTTCCAGTAATACATTTTAAGAAAGACAATGGCATAAGAATCTAATGGGTACCTTGGAACAGACAATGGTGGCTATAAATAATAAGCTAATAGGTATAAGAAAGAGAACAGCAAGTTAATAAGGGGTTTCGAACAGTGGAGGAACATACGATGAATACTGTGTAACACTCCCTTCTCCATCCCCAACCTTAAAAGCTGGCCATTTCTGTGCTAGACTGGACTTGAAAAATCAGCATGTCAGATTCATTCCACAGTCATAGTTTCTTGGAGAGTCTTGAAGCATTCTTCAGCTCTGAATATGAAATCATTTTCCTGATCAGAGAGGACAACTTTCCAAGTGTTCCATTACAGCTCTCAGACTGAAAATAACTTTTGATGAGACTTGTCCAAATAATTTCCTTTATTTAGACTAGCAAAAGTTTCTTATAGTTCAACAAGTCTTTCCTCAACAAAACGTCCCAAAAGTCCCTCCCAAATATATAATTAATAGGGTTTATTTAATCCTATCACAGTTCATTTTTTCCCAACTTAAAAATGGTTTTAATTGAATTTGTTAGGAAAGAAGGTCATGCTTTTAATAAAGTTTATTATCGCATGTTGTCCTAAGCAAAGACTGAACCTCGACTGTGCTTGACATGTAGCAATGTTCAGTAAGTAGAGTTGTTGTTGCTATTGACGATCTAAGGACTGGGTAGAGTGATGGAAGGCTAGATTTATACTGGAAAGCCTTTACTATCATCTTCAAATCATCATTCTCTCCCCTCATGAGCCAAAGCTTTCCCTTCTTTTAGCCTGGCATTTCTTAAAATATATACTACAAAAAACCAGCATCTAAAGTCATTGAAGATGCTTGTTAAATTGCAAACATTCTCCTGACTCAATTCACTAAACACTCAAAAATCCACATTTTCTTAAATTCCCCAAGTAGTTCCTTCTGTACACTAACACTAATTAATTACTGCTTTAGAGTGCAATTCCTACTTTGGATTCCTAAATCCCTCTCGGTCTACAAAGAGAATGTGCATATTGCTGTTAGGCAAAGACTTCAAAACATTTTCAGTTATATTTAAAGATACAGACTTACATTATAAAACTATATTTACAATCAGCAATTTCATGAAAATTTTACATAATCCCTGGGAAGGACTCTTCCTTTAAAAAATGCAAGGGGTACAAACAAGCCTCACTGTTTCTTCCTCTGAAAAAGGAAAATATGAAAACCTTTTTTCCCCACATACTACGTATTCCAGAAACCTTACTTAAGGATGCCTTCCCAAACAAGATTAACATACTGAAAAGCTTTTAAAAGTCTCCAGAGTTAACCATGTATCTATCATACAAATAAAACATGGGGGTGGAAAAGAAAAATAAAGTCCTGATCCTGATTGGGGGGGGGAGCAGCAGCAGCCTTTGATGTTTTGCAGAAACCATTAGGTATTTCAAGATTTAGATAAGAGCACTAGTATTTTTCAATCACTCAAAAATTTGAAAGAATGGCAAACTTTTTAATGACTATTTTTAAAAATATTTTTAAAGTTTTTATTTGAATTCCAGTTAGTTAGCATACAGTGTAATATTAGTTTCAGGTGTACAATTTAGTGATTCCTCCTTAATCCCCATCACCTATTTCACCCATCCCCCTACCCCCCCCCCACCCCCGTAACCATCAGTGTTCTTTATAGTTAAGAGTCTGTTTCTTGGTTTGCCTCCCTCTTTTTTTCTCCCCCTTTGTTTTTTTTTTGTTGTTTTTTTTTTTTGTGGGTTTGTTTTTTTTAGATTTTATTTATTTATCTGACTGAGAGAGGAAAAGACCACAAGCAGGGAGAGCGGGAGAGGGAGAAGTAGGTTCCCTGCTGAGCAGGGAGCCTGACACAAGGATTGATCCCATGGGATCATGACCTGAGCTGAAGGCAGACACTTAACAGACTGAGCTACCCAAGCACCTGCTTTGTTTCTTAAATTCTATATATGAGTGAAATCCTATGGTATCTGTCTTTCTCTAGAGACTTTGTTTAGCATAATGCATTCTAGCTCCACCCATGTCATTGCAAATGGCAAGATTTCATTCCTTTTTTTTGACTGAGTAATATTTCATTTTACTTATATACCACATCTTCTTTATTTAAGAATAGCAAACTTATGTTCCAGATTTCTGCCTACAGTTATACCAATTATATTCTCTGCAATTTCATGTGTCCCAATTCCAACAGTGTGCAACCACATAGTTACAGAGTTACAGGGTCCTGAGAATCTCAAGGGGTGCTTGCAGCAGTCAATGAATTGTACTATTTGCAAAGGGTAGAACTTACAGCAGGAAACCCTCAAAGTAGGTGGCACTGAAAGAGGTGGAGAAGGAAACTGCCTTCCACTGAAGTCAACGTGTGTTTGACACATGCAAGGAAAGCATCCTTATGAACAGTACATAAAGGCTGAACATCAGGAGTGAAGTCATTAGGTCTTACTCATGGCCCTTGCCACCTGCTTTCATTTACCTTAGGCAGAGACTTAAACCTAAGAATCAAGCTCAGAATACTCAACTTCAACATTTACCCATGACTACTGTTTCTAGTCAGAAGCCTTTAAGATAGTGTTCAATTATGGAACTTGGTTTTGAAAATGCAGTGACATATTATAAGCCGTCTTCTTCCATGTGGGTGTCAATGAAGCAGTAGGAGATTGTTTAAAAACAGTATTTCTCCAGGAAAAACCAGTAAACTTATTTTCTAAATGTATCACTTAAAATAGCATTGAGGATCATGATATACTTCGGGATAAATCTAAGAAAAGACATGCAAGACCTGTACAGTGAAAACTTCAAAATATTCCTGTGAGATATAAAAGACTTAAATAAATAGCAATGCTCTGTTCATCATTCGGAAGAATCAATGCTATTAAGATGTTTGTTCTCTTGACATTCATCTACAAAGTCAACACAACTTCAGTCAAAATCCTGGAGGGTTTTTCTTAGGAACTCACAAGGTGATTGTAAAATTTATATAAAAATGCAAAGGAATTACATTAACTAAAATAATTTCCCAAAAAACAAAGTTCGAGAATTCACAACAGTAATCAAAACTGCCATACTGACAACAGGTAGAAATAAAGAACAGTGGAACAAAACAGAGAGTAGAAAAATAGAACCATACACATATGCCAATTGGTTTTTCCAAGATACCAAGGTAGTTCATGAAAAAAGAACAGTCTATTCAACAAATGGTACTAATGGATATGCATATGGTGGGGGTGGGGGGAGGGACAGTGAATCTGCAGCCTTAACTTATCCCATGTACCAAAATTCACTCAAAATAAATAACACACATAACATACAACCAAACTCTTAAAATTTCTAGAAGAAAACATGGAAAAGATAACCTTCATGACCTGAGTTTGGACAAGGTTCCTTAGACAAGCCACAAAATACTTGAACCACTCAAAAAAATAAAAGATATCTAAATCCAACTTCATCAGAAAACTTTTTTGTCTTTAAAAAATACTTTATGACTATGAAAATTGTCAAGAAACAAACTCAAGAATATTTGCAAGATACACATCTGATAAAGATTTGTATCCAAAATACACATTTTTAAAACAATACAGTTCAATAATAAAACAATCCAACTTTTAGAAATAGGCAAAAGATTTGAACAGATCCTTCAACAAAGATACACAAATAACAAACAAGCATATAACAATCAAGTGTATAAAAAGATGCTCAATGTCATTAGGGAAATGCTAATTAAAACCAAAGAGAGATACCACTACATATCCATAAAAATAAGGGAAATTAATGAGACTGACAATACCCAAGTGTTTGTAAAGAATTTGGAAGAATTGGAACTCTTATTACATTGTTGGAGGGAATGCAAAATGGTAGAACCACTTTAGAAAACACAATTGGTGAACTTTACTATATGTAAATCATACCTCAGTAAAGAAGATCAAAAAACAGTATCTCAAAGTACTTTCTTTAAATTCATTTTACTTATTTGATACCGAGCAGAGCTTTCTTCTTAAAAAGTTTGTGATGTTTTGTTTGTTCCACTTGCCCAAATTAGAAAGAAATCACAAGGCAAATATGTAGCCAACTTTGTCAGCCAACATTTTTGAAAGAAATAAAGCACTCCAAGGGGGTCTTGCAAACCTTTTAGTTTCATTATTTTCAAAACATGTATGTCATAAATTATTCATAAAGAATTAAAAATTCTGCAATTTGTGTCAGTTTTTTCACACAGCTCTAAAAGTACCTCCATACTTCAAACCATTACTCTATCTTCACTGTCATTTCATGAGATTTGATTAATCCACCATCTTCATCCAGCCCTCCCTATCTCCCCACACCCAATATATATCCCAGTTTCCTAGACACAGTATTTACCTTTGAAGATACAAAAACAAAAACAATGTGTGCTAACAACCTGAAAACTGAGTCTTTTTTTTTTAAAGATTTTATTTATTTATTTGTCAGAGACAGAGGGAGGGAGAGAGAGCGAGCACAGGCAGACAGAGAGGCAGGCAGAGGCAGAGGGAGAAGCAGGCTCCCTGCCAAGCAAGGAGCCCGATGTGGGACTCGATCCCAGGACGCCGGGATCATGACCTGAGCCGAAGGTAGCCGCTCAACCAACTGAGCCACCCAGGCGTCCCTGAAAACTGAATCTTAAAACCAAGCTTATATTGGCTATTTTATGGTTTGTCCTCAGATCTTCCATAATTTTCAGTTTTAGTGTAACACACACACACACACACACACACACACTTCTGTAATCAACATCATGTCTTTATTTGCATCCTCAGATCCCAAGATTAAGCCAATAACAGTTTCAACCTGTGATCACATGGTCAAAACTTATCATTAGATCGAGCTCTGACAAGACCTGACTAGACTGGGCTGAGTGGGAGGCAGAAACAGGTCCTTCGAAATTGGTCATTGCTGGATGTGACAGAGATACAGAGACACAGTAGCCCGTCTATGACCAGTGTTCATATAACTTGAGAAGTTATATCTGAAACGATGAGCACATACATCAATAGCCAAGTGGTTGTGTCAAAATTCTTGTGAAGAGAACTGGTACCAGCTTTCAGGATAACCAGCATCTGCATAATGATGGTATTTCTAGAACCCAAAGATGTTGCTGCAAGCCACGGTCTAGTCCACCATGTGGATATAGAATACATGCAGTCTCTGCCCCTAAACACAGCTCTCCTTTCCCTATAAAACCTGAACCATATTTCTAACTCATTTTTTTACTTATCTCCCTGAACCCCCAGCACCTACAGTCTAATGAGAAATCAAACCAATTTATATTTCTGTTATTTCATTGAAATCATCCAAATGCTGTTTTACTATTATCACAGAGATAAAGACCCAACAGACACCTTAATTCCCCCTTAATTCCCCCCTAATGACTTAAAAAAAAAATAAGTTCTTTTAAAACACTTGTGTGAAAGTTTAAGATCTGCCATGAATGCTACAGATGAGTTGGGGATATTATATGGTCTGAAAAGTCTTTGCTATACACTCAGTCTTTCCAGAATTTACTTTTAAGATGACATGTTTTTTTTTTTCTTTAGTCTCCTTTTTAAAAAAAGAGTCAGCACTGTGTTTTCTGAAACACTAAGGTCCTAGAACCTAGCACATCAGTCTTCCCAGTGTGTTCTCATTGACTCATTTAATGAATGAATGGACTGATAAAAAGAGCCATGATCATACTGTAATCCAGGTCACATGGCACTTTTTTCAAAAACAAAAAACTTTTCCAAACCCTTAAGGTACTTCTTGGAACACAGAAATTTTCACAATTTTTTTAATGTCAGCTCAACCACTTGTTGGGTAACTTCCAAGAAGCTGTCTGACTTTTTGTGTGTGTGAAAGTTAAACACACAGACCTCTACAACAAAGATTATGAGTCAAATGTCCAGGTGTTAAAATAATGCAGTTGTATTTGTGTTACCGAGTAGAAATTCTTGGCAAATACACTTTAGTAAGTCATTTAAATTATTTTCTAAAAGATGGCCTCAAAGGTCACCTTCAGTCTATCCATATGCATCATTAAATTGGCTTTATGATCTTTAGTTTCTTAAAATAGCATTCCCCAGTCTACAAAAGATGCTCGTACAATACAATTTACCTCACACAACATAATGGAGTTGTCTAAGACAACTCAGGCAACTAAGTAATTTTAAGGGGAGCTGGGGGGGTTGGGAGGTAGCAGGGGCAAATCTACAATTCCATTGTATTATCAGGCAAGAAGGCAGGTCATAGGATGTTCATTTTGGTGGAAGAGAACCTGGAAGCTTGGAATCAGTCTGAACCCTGAGTTTCTTATTTTGGCTGTGGATGTCGAACAGCACTTCTGAGAGAGCATTTGTATGAAGCTGCCAAAAAGGATTAGTTTAAAAAGGAGTAACTCACCCCTTCTTTAGTCTACCTTCTCCCCATTTCCTGCCCCTGTCTCAATCACCATGGGATAGGCCAGCAGCTTTTTTTTCCCCACTACAAAAACCATCTGACGAAGAGAACCTCTGGTAGTGGAAAGAGGTGCACCCCCTCCTAGGTTTGGACGCAATTTTCCACAACTCCAGAGACATGAAATGTGAGATAGCTCAACACAGAGAGAGCTGGCATCTGACCCTCTGATTGCTTCTGCAGTGTTTCAGAATCAAGGAATCAGAGAGCCGGAGTGAATCTTAATGGAAGGGAAACTTCGCTTTCAGGAGGATAAAGGAAAGAAACTTGCTTTCTTTTAAATAGCAAATGACTCAGTGCCTTTCCTCAGATCTGGAGATTTAAGAAAAGGAAGACCGTCCCTTTAAAATCTTGAGCCAAAGATAGCCCAAAGACAAAATATTGTTTGTTTTATAGCTGGCAAAAATACATGCCCTATAGCCAGTTCCTGCCAGGCACACTACTGAAACTCAGAACAAATAAATTGGTACCAGGGACAAGTGGATTCAAATGATTTTCCAGACCCAAGGTTATTACATGAGATACCTGTTTTGGGAAAACTCAGATCCATACTCTATCAATTTTCTCTTTGCTTTCCCCTGTCTCTACTACTAAATGCTTTTCAATGAATAAAGTAATGAATACATAAATAAAAGCAAGTTTTAATACTAACTAATACAACCTAAGACTATCGGACTATGAAACTATCAGACTACCAAAGTTGATCGTCATGACAGAGACCAGCTTTGACGAGACACATTTTTCTTCTCTTTGTGTATATTCAGCGAGGTTACATTTCACGTTCTCCTCGAAAGGCGCAGCCTGCAAAGTAAGACTGAGTGTGACTCGGGCTACTTCCCAGCCTGGTTCAGGAAAAGGCCCAGGCATATGTGTGTGCATGTAGGTGTTCCTTCTTCCTCTGATTGGAGACCACCTCAGAGCAAAGCTGAAGCTGTATGGATGCCAAAAACAGTTTCAGGGATGCCTGGGTGGCTCAGTGGGTTAAGTGTCTGCCTTCAGCTCAGGTCACGATCCCAGAGTCCTCGGATCAAGCCCTGTATCGGGCTCTCTGCTCGGCAGGGAGTCTCCTTCCCCCTCTCCCTCTGCCTGCCTGTCCCCCTACTTGTGACCTCTCTCTGTCAAATAAATAAATAAAATCTTAAACAACAACAACCAAAAAAACCTCAACCTGTACTCTCAAAAATGGCAAAGAGAAAGAATTCTAGGAATAATTATATTCCAGGGTAAACCAAGACCCAGCTGAAAGTTCTAGTTACTGGCTAAACGTAGAAAGGAAATGCAATTATAAAATCATCTCTGTGCAACTCCTCCAGAAACTGATTCAGCAGAAGGTTATCAATTGGTTTTAAACCCACCAGGCACAAGGCTGGTAAAGTAACGAGACAAACAGTGCCAAAGGAACGTGCCACGCTACTGACCAATGTTATCTAATAGTGAGACATCAGACATCACATGTCTCCTGTGATATTCTAGAAAAAGATGTTCAACATCAATCTATCGTGCTTTTACATCTAATTTCTAGTTATCAAAAAATTCAGGAGAGTTCAGACATCTCTAGGAAACAATCGGGTAAATGCAGAAAACAAAACACTTTTGCAGCACAGCCTGCCTAGTTTCCTCACTATATAAGCATCATGAATAAAAGCCTGTTCTAGATTCAAGGAGAATTAAAGAACCTAATAGCCAGATGCAATGTGTGATTGATACTGGACTACATTCTCATGTGAACAAACCGGGTGGAAAGAACATTGTAGACAATTGGGAAATATGAACAGGGCAATAGATGGTATAAAGGAATTATTATTCATTTTAATTGTGATGACTTTATTGGCTATAAGAGAAACTCTTTTTTATAAGATACATACTGAATTTTCTAACAAGATAAAATTACAAAATACCAAACAAAAAATCTGACTAATCCAGAGCCAAAAGAAAGATTACATAGAGGAGGAAGACCACGTATTAAAATGATAAAAGACAACTAAGTGTTTGGAAGAGAACTTTAAAAGAATTACACAGATCATAAAACCTAGTGATGATTTAAAATTAGATAGCATTTCAACATACCAGTTAGGGAAATATGGTAAAAATTCAAACAATTTTAAGGTCAAACAATATTAAATGTAGTAAAAATATCAGCTAGGCCGAGGACTGAATAAGGGGAAGGGGGTAGAGGAATGGCTGTCTGCTAACCCAACAGCTGATAAAGCCACAATAAAGTTTGTGTGGCTAAATGTAGAATCAAAGCCTGGAACTTGAGGATGGGGACTGAGGGCCGATGAAGTCTGGAGTCTGGAAGTAAGGGCAGAGGCAGTAGAGCAAGGAGAAGGCTCCTGCTACATCATTATCCTTCCCTTACTTCCTCCCCACCTTCTCTACAATCCTCAAGTTAACTACCACTCAGCCACCAACATGACAATCAGCTATCACCTGGTTTTGCCCAAAGCTGCGACTACTTTGTTATCCCCTCACTCGGAGGACAAGCCCTTACCACCTAGAATCTGAAGGTCTGCAATATCTACTAATATTTGGCTACCTGGAAGCGTAGAGCTCTAGCTGGCTTACAACAAGAACGTTTTTTTGTTTTTTTGTTTTTTTTAAAAAAGGAAGGAAAAAACCCTCAGCAATATGTTGCTCTTTAATTTTTTAGGGTATTTTTTTCCAGCCACAAATGGGCTTAACTACACATACAGGTCATCCAGTAAGTAACTTTTTTGTCTTCTGAAAGAAATAGTATTGGGAAATATAAGCAAAGGGTTTAAGAAATAATTGTATTCTTAATGATTAAGTACATTCAAACAACGCAGGTCAGTTGTGTTGAAAAAGACAAGAAAGCAACTCTCCCGGGCATGGAGTATCTCCACGCCACTGGCCTGACTCAGCTCGGGCGGAGTGGCAGCAGGGGCATTCCCCTTTCCTGATCAGGCTGCCTGCCAAGCCTTGAGGGCTGAAATCCAACCTCCCTGAACTGCTTAACACAGGAAGCTGACTCTAAGTGGGTATAATTTCCTGCCACCTCCTCACTCTCACCTTTGTTTTTGTTGTTTTTAACCTCCTCCTTCTCCCATATCGTTCCATGCAAGTGAAGGAAGGGGGAGACCCCCATCTCTCCTTAAAGCTATAATGCAACACAACCACCAGCCATTAGAGGGCAAGGTCAAGCCATGCCAAATCACCTCCCCCAAAAAAATCACAGATGGCACCATTATGCAGGCAAAGCTACAGGCCAACTTTTCTAACCAAGCTCAGGTGTGGTACCGCTAACATTTCGGGACTGGATTACACATTCATGGAATCCACACCCATCGCCATTAATCATCTAAAATGTCCAGAATTCTTGACTAATCACTTATATTTAATCACTGAACAGACACATATTTAGGAACTGGTAAGTCCATCTCCTCCAAGAAAATCCCCTGTGAAGTCACAGCTTTTGGAAAGAGCTACTTACCTAATTGCAAGTTTCACTTCCACAAACCGATTCCCGGTCCCTAGTGTAACAGGAACTAATTCCAAGGACTTGTGATTGGTTGGAAATCGGTGCTCGTGTCTCACTAACCAGCCCAGGGGGCCTTGGTGCTGGCTTGTAGTCAATGCTCTTAAACCTCAGTTTCATCACTGATTAGTGAACAGGTGGGAAAGGCAAAAGGTCTTTCGCTTTATTTCATATGCTCCAATAAAGATATATATTTTTTGGACATATGTTAACTTTTCCAGCAGAAAAACAAAAAGAGGGGAGCCTGGGTGGCTCAGTCCATGAAGTGTCTGCCTTGCGTGGGTCATGATCCCAGGGTCCTCAAGTCCCACCTCGGGCTCCTTGCTCAACAGGGAGCCTGCTTCTCCCTCTGCCGGCCACTCCCCTGGCTTGTGCTCTCTCACTCCCTGTCAGATAAAATCCTTAAAAAAGGAAAAAGAAAAAGAGAGTGGCTTGAAAGAAATGCACCCCTTCTAATAACTTCTCCAGACACAGTGATCTGAAAGTTCATCTGAGATTCTAAAGTTCCTGAACTGCAGCCTTTACCCTAAGCTTATGGAAAGCAGCCAGGACCCCAAAGCCAAAAGAATGCAGCTCAGGGTCTGCATGTAGGGAGCACTGAAAATTCAGGTGTAGCGTCCACTGAAAGAACCCCAATCGCTACCCAGCTTCTGGGTTTTCATCTGCAGTTGTCAGAGCAACCTAACATTTCCAGCTTTTTATTCTCATATGGTCACCTCATTCTATTAAAAACCTGCCTCACTGTCCCCACAGAGCCCTCAAATTGAAGTCCAGTTACTCCAATAAACAAGTTCTCTGGAATGCACCTCACACTGCCCAAAACCCAGCAAGGAAGCCGCTCCTCCTGTGGCTTCTGTAGCCCCACCTGGACAGGAGTCAGCTCTCCCAGGTTACTTTAACTACTGAGATACGCTAGAAGCTCAGGTCAACTTTATATACATGCAGTCCCCTACGAAAGGACTAAGGGACATCATCGGAATCGTTACTCCAGAAAGTGTTTGGGATTTAAGCTTTTTAAAAAATATTTATTTTTCCCCTAGAATTAGCCAAAGAACTGGATTTTCAGTTGACCATGGGTAGGTGGAGACAGAGCCTCATTGCAGAAGAGCCCCTAGAGACGCCTCTGAATCTACAGCAGGGGCCTTTCCCACCTTAAAGGAGCTCCCAGAATTGAGCGGTGATCTTTAGTTTCACTTATCACAAGCAAATTACACCAACAAGCAGAGGAAGGTGCAAAGGATAAAGAACCCGCAAAGCTACAGGGTGCCTGGGTAGCACACTCGGCTGAGCGGCCGACTCTTGGCTTCGGCTGGGGTCATGATCTCAGGGTTGTGAGATCAAGCCCCGCGTTGGGCTCCACGTTGAGTGTAGAGTCTGCTTGAGTTTCTCTCTCCCTCTGCCTCTGGCCCTCGTGCTCATCCTTTTGCTCTCTCCAAAATAAATTTTAAAAATCTAAAAAAGAAAGAAACAGCAAACCTCTACTTCCAGGCCACCCCTTGCCTTGAGCGGCTTCTCTCTTCTGCCTCCTCTTCCTTCTCCACTTTCCCCCGAACACAGCATTCAGCCCTTCTTTCTTTCTCTCAACAGATTTCCGGTAAGCACTGCTTGGGTTTTAGGCACTAAGCTTGGTACTGGAGCTACACAAATGAGGCAAGGCCTGTGCCCTCGGGTAACTCACTCGAGTCGGGGGGACATATTTCAATACTTGTAAAACAAAGTGACAGCTTAACCATATGAAAGTATAAGAAGGCTGACAAATTGTATCCAAGTTAGTTGTCTTTCCTAGGCTACACCATGATGAACTGTCTTATTTGGACCCTCCATCTTTGCATCTTTAAAGAAAAACATTATGTTCAACGCACCAATCTGCGCAATGCCCACAGCATATAGAAAATCTGTTAAGTCATCAGCACAAAAATAATTTTGTTCACCGGTAATCCCAACATATTATTTTATGTTCATCCTGTTCGCGAAGGTAACTGGTGAACGTTTAGGACTTCTTACAAGATTGTTTTTAAGTGAGGAAATCAGCATGGAGGGAAAACATGGTCAGCAAAGACGAGATGAAGTCATGGTTGAGGCTGGGAAACCAAACACATGCCCCTTAGGTACTGTGTACTTGGTAAGGGCAGACCACAAATGTGCCTCTGAGCAGTCTAGCAGCAAAGGAAAAAAAGGAGAAACATGACCAGGTCTGTGATTCATACTGTCCACATGACAATGTTTCACTGGAACTGAAACCTGAAATAATTTCTCCAGAAGGCCTCTAATATTCTTGATCACATACTTCTTTTGGAATTAAATTTCTGTAATATTCCCATTTCACTTTGTGCATCTTGAGGGTTTTGCCTATACTATGTATCTTTATGGTAGGTAATAATGTATCTGCACTGTTTGCTTAAAAAGAAAATTAATATTTGGATTCCATATAGTGTTTGGGCACAAAGCATAGGGACCAGGGAGGGTCTTATGTGTCAGAAATCAATGACAACACATCACGGTCATTGTTTTAAGACTTCACAAATAAGATACAAGGTTTGCCTTGGTATTTTCTTGGATTAAAAATCTATAGATGTGGCTTGGGCCACCTAGGTGACCAGTCGGTTAAGCGTCTACCTTCAGCTCAGCTCATGATCCCAGGGTCCTGGGACTGAGCCCCACATCAGGCTCCCTGATCAGCGGACAGTCTTACTTCCCCCACTTTCTACACCCCTCTCCCCCACTTGTACTCTCATGCTCTCTCTCAAATAAAATCCGAAGGGAGGGAGGGAGGGAGAAAATATATAGCGATGGCTTTTTCTGACAGCATCATACAACATGCATTCAAACCATCAAGTATATTTAGGTGAAATATGATGATGGGTTCAGTATTGTAAATTTCCTTGAATCTTTTGAGGACAAGTTGATGATAAAATAATGGTACCAATATTTAATATCTAGTAGCCATTTGTATGTCTCCTTTGGAGAAGTATCTGTTCATGTCTTCAGCCCATTTCTTCACTGGATTATTCATTTTTGGGTGTTGAGTTTGATAAGTTCTTTATAGATCTTGGATATCAGCCCTTTATCTGTAATATCATTTGCAAATATCTTCTACCATTCCATGGGCTAACTGAACACAATAATAAAAAATAAGAAAAAACAAAAAATAAATATCTAATATCTAATATCTGGGCCCCTAAGGAGCAGCAGAAGCAGCCACACCACTTATGAAACACCTACTATATGTTAGTCCATGAACATTACATAAAATTGCCTTCAATCCTCAAAATAAGTTTAAAATGTTATAGTTTTACTTTGGTTTTTTGTTTGTTTGTTTGTTTGTTTGTTTTAAGTAGGCTCCACACTCAATGTGGGGCTTGAACTCAGGACCCTGAGATTATGAGTCACATGCTCTACCACTGAGCCAGCCAGGTATCCCTTTAAAATGTGCATATTAACTACATTTTATAGCTGAGGAAAAAAATGAAGATTATGTAGCAAATACTTTATTTTTTAATTTTATATTGTAAATTTGCAAAAATACACAAAAGTTGAGAGCATACTATAATAGACCCCAACATATCCCACTGGCAAGATTCAATAATCATCAAGATTCTCCACAATTCCTTTACCTATTCTTTATTTTCCTTTGATGAAGTATTTTACAGCCAAATTCCAGTCATAGTCTATCCCTATGTCAGTACACATTGCTTTAAAAATAAAGACAGATTCTAATGAGGTACTATATGTTGGCTAATTGAGCATAAAAAAAATAATAAATTTTTTAAAAAAGATTCTTATACAACTACAGTGCCAAAAACCAAACCCAACCAAGTCAATAATTCCTTAGAATCATCTGCTAATTTCAATTTCTCCAGTTTTCTGAAAAAAAGTCTTTTTATAGTTTGTTCATATTGGGATCCAAAAAGATCCATACAAACACTGTTACCTCTCTTAAATTCTCCTCCCCTCTTTTTAACCTATCTCTGGTTGTTGCAAAAGCAATTTTGAGATATAACTCCTATGCCACAAAATTCACATTCTTAAAGAGGTATACAATTCTATTTTATTCACAAGGCTATGCAACTATCACCACTCTTTAACTCCCAGCACTAAGTTATCTGAGGTAATTTCCATCAGGCCAAAACAAAACAAAGACCATGCATACTCATTAACTCATTAACAGTCATCCATTCCACCCCCCCTTCCCGCCCCCCCTTCACAGCAACCACTAATCTACTTTCTTAATGGATTTTCCTATTTGGGATATTTCATATAATTGGAATTTTAAAAGCAAATACATTTTGAGAAGCTATCAAGTTAGGTACCATAGATAGATATAGGTTAGGTACCAAATATATGACGTGGTCCCTGTAGATAACAAGATGAACATCCCATCAGTAAGTGCCAATATGTTATACTTACCATATGAATAGTAGACTATGAATACTTCAGCTCACAGCTTTTTACATTTCCTCCCACAAATACACAGGTAAGAAATGGTATTTATGTGTGTGACACACCAATGGGTCTCCTATATGTGACAAAAGTCCAGTTTTCTGCTGGCTACAGTTCTCGAACTGACTACTGGTTCATCAAACATGGCAGTTCACCACAGTGATAATGCAGGCAGGCGAGGCTTAGTGCCTAAGATACAGCTCCCCGCCTTCTTCTCCCTCTCAGGAAAGCTATCAGACTGCAAGCCAGAGAAACAGAGACAACCTGTATCTTCTGTTTGTTTCTAGTAGCGCATTCCCACACTTGAGCACTTGGTGGGGGAGGGAGCCAAGAGCAGTGTGTAAGCATCCAGCTCCCAGCATGGGCCTGTTTTCCGCCATTACACTTTATAGGCCACTTAACCACTGAACAGCTCTGTCATCTTCACAACGACTTTCTCTATCTGTCAAATGGGGATATGAACACAAGGGACTGTTTTGAAAATTCAACATGAAGTTCTTATTAAGGAAATCTACTTAGTATGGCAATAGTGATTATTTGTCACTCTTTTTTTTTTTTTAAAGATTTTATTTATTTATTTGATAGGCAGAGATCACAAGTAGGCAGAGAAGTAGGCAGAGAGGCAGGCAGAGAGAGGAAGGGAAGCAGGCTCCTTGCTGTGCAGAGAGCCCGATGCGGGGCTCGATCCCAGGACCCTGGGATCATGACCTGAGCCGAAGGCAGCGGCTTAACCACTGAGCCACCCAGGCACCCCTATTTGTCACTCTTATTAACAAATCACCCAAGGATACCTTTGAACTGACGGAGCTCCAGCCTGGAGCTTTCAACATGTGTTGAAAGGAACAGATAAGTAGCTAAATTCTCCATGTGGTGGTACATTATCATTTAAGGGCAATAATAAGCTGAACTTCGGATCTGAAAGTCAGAAACATAATTAGATGATCGTTCCTCTCCCAGCCCCAAGACCCACTCGACCTACCATCAACCCTATGAAGACACTGTTGGGTTGAGAGGAGAGTACAGCGGTTAGAAATCCTCCATCAGCAGCAATCTGCCCTTTCTGGCTACTAGAGAGGCAAAAATTAACAACTCAATAAAGGTAGAAAGGAGCAGAGTGGCCTGATGGCCAGTGAATCCCGCAGGTCTGAGGGAGAAGGTTCAGCTCCTCCTCACCAGGCTAACAAAATGGCCACTAAAGCTGCTTTCCTCTGCCTGCATTACTGTCATAACCTGTCATACCAGCATTTTGGCCCCCGTTGGACCTCCCTCATTTGTGCAGTTACCTTTCCTTAATTATCCCTATCATCTTCGTTCATCATCACTGTAAAATCATTTTTCCTCACAATAATAGGTTTAGACAATACTCATGAAAAATTAACTCTCGAGGAAGGAGAGTCTAGGTGTCAGCAAAATTTTTACTCTTTTGCAACATGGTCATATAAGCAATAAGCTTCCTCTTCAGTTTCTATCTATTCTCGACACTCAAATAAATATAGCATGAGAAGGAGGGGAGGATTTTTACAATCGTTTCATCACTGAGTTCAGGAACTAAGGAGAAATTATATTCAATGAATGCTTTAGAAACTCCGTGTCAACCGTGGGCATGTATTTCTTAGGGTAATAGCTCGACCTGTGGGCAATAAAAAACCCCTCTAGCTTCTCTGATACACACTGTCCCCACAGAAGGAGACCAAGGGAGCTGTGGTTAGAGGAATTCGAACACTCCCCAGAAATGTTACAGGTGGTGGGTAGCGGGGGAGACACAAGCACCCTGAAGTTCATGGCCCAACATGCAATGCTAACATACAGAGTCCGTTAGCTACAGACTGACCCTAAGATGACAGCAACGAGTCCACACCAACCTGCGGCAAAGTGCCAAAGAAATGACTATCAATACAATAGAATACTACATACCATTTGAAAGAACAGGTGGGAATGACCAATGTACCTAGATGCAGACAGAGGGTGTGTACGTCCATGTATTTTGATTTTTTAAGACAAACTTTTTTGTAAGACAACAACATTTTAAAAGCTGAAAGCCAATACTTGGAAGTCTTACCTCTAAGTGGACCTCTAAGGTGGACAATGTGAAGAGCAGACAGAACCAAAATGCAGAATTTCACTTTTTACTTTATATCTTTCTGAAGAATGAGTTAATGATAAAACAAAAACATCTGGGGATGCCTGGGTGGCTTAGTCGGTTCAGCGTCTGCCTTCAACTCAGGTCATGATCCCAAGGTGCTGGGATCGAGTCCCACATCAGGCTCCCTGATCAGCGGGAAGCCTGCTTCTCCCTCTGCCTGCTCGGCTTGCTGCTCCCCCTGCTTATGCTCTCTGACAAATAAATAAATAAAATCTTTAAAAAAAAAAAAAAAAAGAAAGAAAGAAAGAAAAGAAAAGAAAGCATCCGAAGACTTGCTAAAATCTGAAATAATTCATCAGCCCAAGTGATGTTTCTTTATAAACAATTCACCTTCCTCCAGGAATTACAAAAATAAACATGGATAGGAAACCCAATTAAACTAGAGGACCCACATTATTCAAGAGCATAAACTGCTACGTAAATTAGAAAAACAGGGGTCCCTAAGTGGCTCAGTCGGCTAAGCTAAGTGTCCGACTATTGATTGATTACAGCTCGAGTCATGATCGCAGGGTCGTGGGATCAAGCCCCATGCCAGGCTCCATCCTGGGCACAGAACCTGCTTAGGATTCTTTCTCTCCCTCTCCCTCAGCCCTCCCCTGACCCCAAACTCTCTCAAAAAAAAAAAAAACAAAAACAAAAACAAAAACAAAAAAAGCAGATATGAATTTGGTTTGCCCACCTGACCAGATTTCCCAGAAGATCTAATAACTAAATGCTTGAAAATAAAGGAGAGAATTAAAATAATGCACAAATAAAAGAAGTCACTTTCTAGCTTTACCTTTGGTCCTAATAAACAGGAAGGCAAAGAGTCACAAAACAGAAATCCATGCATAGGTATCCTGGAAAAAGTCTACTATATTTAGGGAGGAAATCTGATTCTCTCTGTTCATTATTTCTTGATAAAGCATCACAGTGTCTTACCTGATCACAAATCAGTTCCCACTTTTTCTCATTATCATACTGTCGCAGTAACCTGGCTTTGTCCGGGGGTAGGTTCATAGCATTCTGTAAAAAGAAAAGGAAAGAGATATGTCACATTCCACAACAGGCTGCTAATGGGGAGCTAACTCACAGGCAGACCAAAGAAGACTACAGTGGTTCTTTTAGGACTTTTTTGCAATTCCTAGCATCTAATTAAACCCAAATGCCCTACAGAAGTCACTTAAACATCAAATCAGTTTAACGGGGCTAGAGAAGCTCTGAAGTCTTACGCCGGGACATCTGAGGTGGGTCTGCCTTGAACTATCAGACTTGCATTTCACCAAAGGTAATGCACTATTTTTTCATTGAAGAGCAGGCTCCCATTCTACTCAGTTGAGAGCGTATATCCCCAATTTCTCTTTAAAGCACTACAGCCCCACCAGGCACAGAACACAAAACACTAAAGGAAAACCCAATAACCAGAACTTTTGAGAGACAACATCAGTGTTTACTTTGACAAATAATTTTAAGTAAAAGGACACCTTAAAAAAAATTTTTTTAATTAAAAAAAAAAAAAGAAAAAGAAAAAAGTGGAAGTGGTTTTAGTCACCTCTATGGAGATGAAAAGTACTCCTTTGGGAAATACGTTAACATTTAGCAACCATAATTCTCAGTTTAGCTATATCGTTTATGAAGGTGGGTTTGCAGTAAGAAGTAGACCATGAGCTCAAGATGTCTAGACATCCAAACTCCTATAAACCTCTCTCTGTCAATATGGCACACTTACCGTAGTATTGTTCGTGGATCTGCGCCCACGTACATTTGCATGTTTTTAGCCCAATGTCCCAAATGACCAATTATATACACTTTTTCAAGATACTTGGCTTGGGTGTGAGGTGAGATCTTTGGCCACAGAACAGGGCAGAGTGAAAGAGCCCCAGAAGGAATTCATAGGCGTTCCCTTGGCCTCCCTAAAGTTTCCATGCTCTAAACTGAGCTAAGGGGTTGATGTCTATTAACTGCACTATCTACCTTGTATCAATGCTCTAAATCATAGCTATCCCTAAATAAACTACAAAGATCCTTACCTGGGTCAATATTTGGGTAGACAAATCCAAAGGTCTTTGACTATTAATGCTAGAGCCCCTAGCTCTCCGAAAGATATGGCCTGTAGAGAAGCAATTCTATTGGCCACAATTACTGTCTCATATCATCCAGTGAAATAAATTTAATAGAGGCAAGGATGGGTGAGCTATTCTAACTTAATGGCAGAGAATTAACCTTTGATACATTTGATAGATGTAACTCAAGCTTTAAACTCAATTTAGCATCCAGAGTGGTATGCACTAAGGAAGCGGTGGTCACAGACCACCTACTAATTTGAATCTAATCCATTTGAATCTAACAACCTGCCTTCAGAATATTAAAATTTTTAATTGCCTCCAAAGCTGATAATATAAGCAGAACAGCACTGGATTCCAGAGCTTTCAATGATATTGCCGAGGCTTCTCAAAATATCTAAAATGGGGGAAATATCTAAATATCTAATGTCACTTATCTCCATAGAATATCTACTTGAACTAGAAAGAAAAATAACTATTTGCATTTATTTGTAATTACAATTTTACAATGTTAAACAACCACCCCTGGGATAAGGCAAAAAGGAGAATTCCACAGCTATCTTTCTGAGGGAAACCAATGTTATTGACCATTAAATAACCAGTCCATCACTGCTTATTTGTACCCTAGAGATGGATTATTTCCTCCTAAACTGATTTTGACCTCCATGTTAATACTCTTGGGTGTGATTATGCATTAAATAAAAACAGTAAGATTACGAGGTAAGTTAAATGAGTTTTTCTGAGTCCTTATTAATCTCTTGAGATATAAAGGGAATAAGAAAAAATAAAGCCTGAACTCTTCTAGGATGTCAAGCACTGTATGAAGCACTTCACATAATCTCACGTAAATCTTCATAATAACATTCATGAGATGTAATTTTCCTCAATTTATGTAGGGGAAAGGAGACCTGGGAGAACTTGGTTAACTGGCTCAAAGTTGGACAGCTTTCCAGGAACAGAACACAATCTAAACTTCATCTGTGAGGGTCCCCAAAACAAACACTAAAAATTCCACCTCCTTCCTTGGGGGGTGGGAGTGCAAGGCAAAATGGCAGTAACTGACTTTCTGTGAGTATCTCCTAGGCACTTGTGTGGAATCAGTCTACAAACACTCCTGCAGGAGTTAGATGCAGGCCCTGTTACTGCCGTTTCACCTAGATCAACTTTTACTTTTAAGAAGCAGTATTTCATTCAACAACTGTGAAGTGCAACCTTTGCACAAGCTCTGTTCAACACAGCACAGCAGGGAACCAAAGAGATATAGTCCTTCCCCAGCATCTCATAATGGTGGGGCAGATGCAAGTGAAATGAGCTCATCTTCAACTCTGCTAAGTCTTGATAGAGATGATCAGAGGGCAACTTTTGAATGGACAATCTAAAAAGACCCTTTAGGAAAAAGTAACAAGAAGAGCACTAAAAATGAGAAGGACTGGACCAGGGCAAGAGTGAACAACAGCATACTGAGGAGAGGAAACAGCGAAAAGATGCTAAGTCAGGAAACAGCTCGGCAAATCAAAAACCCAAAAGACAGTCATTCTGGGTGGAGAGAAAGTAAAAGAGAGGGAATGAGGGAAAGATCAAGCTGGAGTGCTAAGTTAAGGCTGTATCACACCCGGCCACGTAGGCCGGGGTAAACACCTTTTATCGTTCCCTACAATGTAACAGCAGGCCACTGAAGTCTCCATCAGCATGAAATGACAAAATCAAATTATATTTCATAAAATCTACCCTGAGTATACATGGAGATCTGATTAGAAACAGCCAAAGTAAATAAATAAAAAATATTTTAAAAAAAGGGGGGGGGGGCGCCTGGGTGGCTCAGTGGGTTAAGCCTCTGCCATGGTCTCAGGGTCCTGGGATCGAGTCCCTCATCGGGCTCTCTGCTCAGCAGGGAGCCTGCTTCTCCCTCTCTCTCTCTGCCTGCCTCTCCGCCTACTTGTGATCTCTGTCAAATAAATAAAAAATATTAAAAGAAACAGCCAAAGTAGAAGCAGCAAAGCCACTGGTTCCAATGAATGATGGCGGCTTGCACAAGGCCAATGACACCTCAAATGAAGGAAGGTGGATAGATGTTAAAAATATTAACAGAAACTGTCTGGTTACATTTAAGGACTGAGGGAAGATGTCACGAATTAATATTATCCTTCTATCCTGAGTCCCTAGATAAATGATTATCCATTTAATGAAAGGAGCACACTGTGAAAGCCAGCACAGATCTGGGGGAGGTGATAAATAAAGTGTCCAAGTGACCCTTTTTAAGTCCAAGATAACTCTGAGACATCCTGAAGAATGGCGAAGCAGGCAGGTGGACCATGTGATTTTGAAGGTCGAGGAAAAGGTCTGCACCGTTCTGAATGAGAAGAGTCCTAAGAAGTGTTTTTGAGCTCGCTGACTAGTCATTGTCTGGAGAAGATGCTCAGCCCCAACATGTCAAAACGAATACTGCACTTGGCCATCATTCGCCAGCCATCTGAAATAGCCCCTTTCACGGGTCAGGCCTCAGAGCTGCTGAGGCATACACTGCACATCTTAGTAATTCTACGGGGACCAAGAAGCAGGAGCTCTGTTTAAAAGCAGACACTCCACAGAGGCTGGCTAGGGTCCAGGGACCTTGTGAATTAACTGGTAATAACTACCCTGAAAACATTTTTAGAGTGAACTCGGTCCTTTTGTATTGCATAGGGCAGGACTCCGGAGTCCTGGCTAGAAGTCTGTGCAGGTAATTCCTAAGAGTCCAAGCTATTTTCGGAGGAAAACACTGGCTTTATCTCCAGGTCCCTTTGCTGCCTGTGAAAATGGATTGCTCTTCCATTTGACTGAAATGTAAAGCAACCTCCAAGCCTTTCTCATACAGTGACAACTCGAGCTCATCCATACTTTGTGGTATCTGTGACATAAGGCTCTCCTCTCCTTCCTTGCATCCATCAATCCATCCTCTAGTTACTGGGCTTTGACCATGAGCCAGAGCACTACAGGAACAGGAGTGGATTCAGTGATAAAACTGCTGTACTCATCCATGCCAAACATCCACTGAGGACATGGGATATTTGAGTTGAAAAGTTTAGTGGATGTTAGTGATTTATTTCTAGATTGTACAAGTTCCTAGCTAAAATAAATCAGAGCATCCAAGAGCATTCTGGTCTCTTTCTTTCCTTTCAACCCGACAAACATTCAAGAATCAGCTCAAATATCATGTATCATAAGAACCCTCCTCCAACTCTTCCAAGACGACATACCCTCTCGGGCTCCAAAGGCATGATATACTTGTCTCCATCATAGCAACTCGCACGGTAAACCTATTTGCCCAGCTAAATTCCCCACTGGACTAAGGGCTTCAAGGACAATTTCTTCCACTAACCCCCAGTGTCTAGGACAGTATATGGCAAATAGTAAACACTATGCAGGTTGTTGAATAAAAGATAAGCAAACTAGTTCAGTAAGATTATTCAATCTGGAAATATCTTCATTGATTCAGGGTTTAGGCTTCAGCTATCAAAACCTATACACTAAAGAGTGTTGTTTATTATAAAACCCCAAAGATAATGTCTATTAATCATTAGTAATTTTCCAAACAAGAATTCACGGGGGAAAGAATCTTCAAGGTCAACGCTAGCAACAATTCCCTAAAAAGAAAAATGATGTCTTAGGGCATTCACATATAATAAATCACAGAACCGGAACTTCATTTTGTTTTGTTCTTATTGCCAGTAAATTCAGATCAGTATCAACTATAACAATTAATCTACCCCAAGTTGTAGTTACATTAATGGTCTAGATTCTGGCTTCTGCTTAACTCTACTATTTTATATTGTTTTTAAATGGGCTTTCCATGTTAAAAGTTTTTGAAAAATCAAAAGTAAATAACAATGAAATATCCAAGTTTCTAGAGACATTAATTACAGTGAAAAAGAATCAGGGGTGGTCTATACATCTGAAATTATACCGACAGAATATTATACACAACGCAGAGCACAATGAAGGAACCAAATAAAACCCATGTCCTAGGAATACAACTTTTTGACATCAGCTCTTACCCTAGTTTCACAGGAGCAATGAAAATTGCAGGATATCCTTCTTTCTCTCTGATATCCTTGAGGCTCGTGTTGAGAAACCCACGGTGATATACAGACGCACAGTAGTGAAAGTGAGCCCTATTAAGTACACCTTATGTAACCATAATACACTTTTGTTCTCATAATCTCTAAATTAAAGCTTCCAAGTATTAAGTCACCAGATTCAACCACAGAAACTCTTTTATTCCATAACCACCTGTGTACTAAAGAGAAAAGACATGGACTTCACAAGCAGGGTCACTTATGGAAGCAAGGAAAAGCCTGTCACAAGAGAAACAGCTCTGATAATCTTCTAGAGCTCTTCACTGATAAAGGTACAGAAGTTTCATGGGAACTCAAAAGGAGGAGCCATTACCTTTTTAAATTTGCAGTAAACACACTATAAAATTGGCCCTTCCAACCAAATGTTTAATGCATTAGCTCAGAGATGTTAACTATATTTAGTGTTGATCCCTAAAACTCATCTTACAATACCAAAACTCAATACCCAAACAACAACTCCTCATTTCCCCCTCTGCAGAGCCATTACCTTTTGCTGCAAAAAGTAAAGGTAAAGGGGTGCCTGGGTGGCTCAGTGGGTTAAAGCCTCTGCCTTCGGCTCAGGTCATGATCCCAGGGTCCTGGGATGGAGCCCCACATCTGAGACCCACGTCTGGCTCTCTGCTCAGCAGGGAGCCTGTTTCCTCCTCTCTCTCTCTCTGCCTGCCTCTCTGCCTACTTGTGATCTCTGTCAAATAAATAAATAAATATTTTTTTTAAAAAAGGAAAGGGATGGATTACAATAGATGACTGGGCAGCGCAGGGTGGACTGGAATTGAATGAGGCAGTATGGGGCAGGGATTTATGAGTTGGGCTCTGGAGCTGGACTAGCTGGATTCCAACCCCGACTTTACCACTTACTATTGGTCATCATGGGCCACACTTTTTGAATCAAAAAGCAAATGAAAATGAACAGTCCAGAAGTGAAGAAGCCAGTAAATGTAATTTAAAATGGAAGGTCAGAATCAAAGCGGAGGGTCAAAAACAACAAGATGTACCATTCACTGATGGGCTGATATGTCTTAGGCCCTTAGGCTCTCCGCATGCATTAGCCAATTTAATCTGCTTTGTAATCCTGACAAGTAGGTATTATCATCCCCACTTAACAGAGAAGAAAACTGAAGGACAAGGAGGTTAAGTAACTCTTCCCTGCATGAGACGGGTGACAAAGCCAGGACTCAAGAGTGGTCTGTATGACCATCCTGTTACGCCGACACTTCAGCGGTTGTTTTGTAGAAACCTACAAAACAACCTGTCTGAGGAAAGCAATCCAAGGGTTCTACTTCAATAACCAGAGACCTGATCGTTAGCATGCAAGGTAAGAGGAAAATGCATATTATTTAAGCTAATAATATTTTTCAGACAAAATACTGGTATTTTTAACACAAATCTTCAATGTATTTATAAATATGAACTTGAACCACCCCCCCACAAAAAAAAAAGTTACTGGATCATATCTGTAGATAGGTACTCTTACACTTAATTTGCTCCAATAAAAACCAAATGAAGGAGATACAAATATGAGGTAAGCTCAGACTTCAATGAAGCACAAGGCAAGAAGTTGGGTACACCAGTATAAAACAGAACTGACTACAGAATATAATCAAACCTCAGAGAGGAAGCCATTACCTCTTACCATTTTGTTAAAGGAAATGCTGTGGACTGGGCTTGGATGTGTGAAGAGGGCAGTAAAGAATGGCATTTAATGGCATCGTATGGTTTTTAATATTTGGGGTTTGGAGATGGGCCACCCAGGTTGCGATCTCAACTCTACTACTCATTAATCTATAATCTATAATCATTAAACTATAATCTTGGGTGAATTACCTAAATTAGGGGCCACCTGGGTGGCTCAGTGGGTTGAGCCTCTGCCTTCAGCTCAGGTCATGATCTCAGGGTCCTGGGATGGATCCCCGCGTCGGGCTCTCTGCTCAGCAGGGAGCCTGCTTCCCTTCCTCTCTCTCTGCCTGCCTCTCTGCCTACTTGTGATCTCTGTCAAATAAATAAATAAAATCTTAAAAAAAAAAAAATTACCTAAACTAAAGCTTCAGTTTCCTCACTTGTAAAGTGGAAAGGACAGTGATGATCATGATGAGAAGGGTGACACTCGTAATAATGACACTACCTGCTTCACAGAGTCTGAGAAAAATTAAATTGGATAATGTACATGGTACAAAGTAAGTACATGGAAGACACTCAATACATTAGAGCTTATTCTCATTCCTTTGGGTGAAGGGAAAGTATGAGCAGAGGTAAGTATGAACGTAGGAAAAGGCAGAGGATTTTGTGCTCTACAGAATAAACCAGGGGGTAAGGAGCAGGTAGTGTGAGACCAAGTTAGAATGGCCAGATCCTGGCCACCAAACCACAGAATTTCAGATTGACTTGACAGCCAGTGGCAATTCCTCAGCCAAAGAGATTTCCAGAAAAAGCCAGCCTTTGGGGTCCTCAAATCGCATAGGATAAAGGAATTCTCCTCTGTTCATCACCTAATACTGAGTTAGGTACCAATTCTCCCATGAGTTCATTTTAAAATTCCAACACCTAGGGCAGCAGAGGGGGGCTGCAAATTCAATCCATGGCCCACCCTTCTGTTCAACTAACCTTCAAACCATTTCCTTCTAGTTCCCAGCAACAACCTGACAGCCTGAGTTTCAATACCCTCCTAGCCCAGAGGATGCTGCTCAAATATATTCAGCTGGTTTTCTGGCCCGGGACTCAGGCAGTCAGCCAAACAGTCTCCACAACGAATCCTCAGTCAGACATCGTTCACTGTCACTTTATTTTTATTTAATCACTGAGAGTATTAATATCATTCACTGTAGACAGTAAAGCCTACAACAGGAGAAATCAGCCTGCTCCCTGATCTAGTTACACCTTCAAAATAAAATCTGACCGGAAAGCTGTCCTTTCTGGGGAACCCTGACAATGAGACCTACCTCTAACGTCCCATTCAAATTTTAGTTACACCGGTTTTCTTGGAAGATTTTCTTTTAAGGATTGGACTAAATACAAACAACTCTTGCACAACATCTTATAATTAAAAACTATGGAGCCAGAAGAGAAGCTGGTAAGATTTTTAGTCCTATTCTGTCTTTTATAGGTGCCCAAACAGACTCAAAAAACGGAAGGCAAGATCCACATTCATCATAAGTAGTTATTACCAGTACAAGAACCACGAATCCAGGCCAATGTGACTACTACTCTTTTTCCATTATTATGAAAGGAAGCCCACTTTCATCTATGGTGGGTGGGTGGGTATGTGTGTGTGTGTGTGTGAATATGAGTAAACACACATGATGTGTATTTGAGAAAAGCAAATCAGATAATGCATGTATTTAGCAGAAAATCCTGCACACAGTCATTACTCAATATATGGTAGATACTGTTACTCTTATTATCATCAACACTGTAAGGAATATGATTGAATTAATAATGATTGAAGGTCTATTATGCTCTTCTACTTTTGTAAGTTTCCATGGTTTCCCGACTATACAGGTTTTCTATTATCACAGTTAAGTACCAGCACTTGCCATTCTCTCCACTGCTCGTCTCAACATGGAGCTTTGTATTCATAGAACTCATTTTATTTCCAAAATCATGAATCTCTAGAAAATTATCTGTCTTTACCAATAAAGACCAACTAAAACAAAAAGCTTCCCAAATTCTCATGTAAATGATCTACTCCTTTAAATGAGTCACATTTTCATGGCCCTTTGTAAATGGGAATAAACAAGTGTTGACTGTGTGTGTGTGTGTGTGTGTGTGTGTGTGTGTATGCACGTGCATGTGCGCATATAATTTATATTTCATTCCAGGGCCATTATTGTCAATATGGGTAAGGCTGGGTGGGAGAGCCCATCTTACCTACTGAATAGAAGGACATAACTATAGCAGTCTAGGCCAAGTTTTCATCTATCTGATATTCCCCATATCACTAGGTTTAAGTGATTCCACATCTAATAGATGACAAAAAAAAACACACATTCCTCCTCAGGCCATCATGCTAACTCCTGAAATACAGATTCTAGTCATATTCAAACCTGAAGGGAATAATGGAAAGAAATACTCAACTTCTTTCAAACATCCTATCTGTCATTAGAAGCCTGATGCCTGATTCCTGGACACATTCTCAAATTCAAATGATTCTTCATCGATTTGTCTACCTGCACACACTTGTGTACTGGGATGAGGGAATTACACAACAGGCCACACTTAAGATGCTAAAAACCTGTTTCATGGGCAGCCACTTGGCAACCTAAGGGCAACTAGTGTTCAAGGGCTGGGCTTGCTGGCACAGACCAAAATGAATCAAAATCCAGAGAAAGGGTTCTTATTTGACTGACAAACATCAACCTTCATGACATAGGATTCTTTAGAGCAAAAACATTTTGAGAATCGGAGATATCAAACTCTAATTATAACACATCCGATAGCCAGATTCCACCACAATCAAGCCCTAAAAATAGGATCTCTATCACCTGCTGACCTGAAACAAGCATATTTTTTCACCTTGCCCAATTCCCCTGAAGCCCTGGCCTCCTCCTCTCCCAACACTTTCCCAGCAACATTCCTTAACTTCCCTTCTTAGATCATTAGGGTCATTGTTTGTCTCCCTCTCCCCTTCCCAATTACTCTGAAAAAGACTAGTGAACCTGGTTTCATAGTCATGGTAAGCCCTTTCAAAGGAGGGAAATAATTCAAGTTAATGCTCAACTAACATCACATCTCCTGAGACAAGAGGTGAAAAATTTTGCTGTCAACATAAAGATGAGGATTTCTGCCACAACGGAGACCAAAAATTACAGCCTGAAATACATAGTTTCTCATGTGTAAAAAGCTATGACTTCTGGGGCAGGTTCATGCTCACAGACAGGATAATGGTTCCTAAAAATGTCCTCACACCAAACCCAAGAACCTGTGACTGTTTCCTTATATATGAAGATGTTATCTGCAGATACAATTGGGTTAACAATGTTGAGACTGCAAGATTACCCCGCACCACCCGAGATAAACTGATGCAGTCACAAGAGTCTTTGAAGCAGAAGAATTTTAAAAATGGAAAATATTTGTTGTTGACAATGTGGAGAAATTGGAATCCCTGTACATTGCTGCTGGAAATATAATATACAGCCACTGTGGAAAACACTGTGATAACTCTCAGAAAATTTAAACACAGAATTAGCGGTTGATCCCACAGATTATGTATACCAAAGAATCAAAAACAGACTCACCAGATACCTGTCTACCAGCATTAAGATAACATCATTCACAGCAGCCAAAAGCAGAATAAACCAGGTGTCCACCGAAATGTGAATGGATATACAAAATTTGTTACATACATACAACAGAATATTATTCAGCCATAAAAAGAAATGAAGCTCTGACTCATACTATAACATGTGTAAACCCTGAAAATGTTTGGGTAAAAGAAGTCAGTCACTAAGGGGCAAATATTATCTGATTCTACCAATACAAAATATCTAGAAAAGGCTAACTCATAGCAACAAACAAATAAAAAAAGAAAACAGATTACAAATTACCTGGCTAGGGAAAATGGGGAAATGGGGTTATTGCTTAATGGGTACAGACATTAGAGGTGATAAAGAATTTTAGGAGAAGGCAGTGGTGGTGGTTGCAGGACACTGAATTTGCTTCATGTTAACAGAATAATACACTTAAAAATGGTGAACTTCATGGTGTGGATATTTTACCACAATAAGGAAAAAGTATTTAAAAAAAAAAGTGGGTAAGTAAGACAGAAGAGAGTCAGAGGGAAGAAATCAGAGTGACACAATGTGAGAAGGACTTCACCAGCCAATGCTGGCTTTAAGGATGGAAAAAGGAGGCCACGAGCCAAGAAATGCAGCAGCCTCTAGAAGCTGATTAAGGCAAAGAAATGGATTCTCCCCTAGAGCTTCTAGAAGCCCTTCCCACTGAAGCCCTGATTTTCATGCAGTAACACTCCTGCCAGACTTCTAACCTACACAACCATAAGATAATTAAACTGAATTATTTTGCATGACTAAGTTCATAGTAATTTGTTATGGAAACAGTAGAAAACTAATACTCTGGCTGACAATACTTTGGCTTCCCCCAATGCACAGCCTCCCTCTTCCCACAGCACCAAATTCCAAAATTTTCATATCTGCTTTTCACTGCCAATGGTGAGAGGCTTGGTTTCCATTTCATATGCCATACTTCAAATTGATAAAAGCCAGAATGTAACTGAATTACAGAAGGAAATGGAAAACCTTAGGGAACTAAACAATATCCTAATATTAAATTACTAAAAATCTAAAAATAAACCCACCAGTTCCGATGAAGACATGGTATGAAATAAAACTCTACACTATCCACACAAACACACGAACACTAGCAAAACTTAGCTTTCACTGCGACATAACACTGGTCAGTCTTGGACTTTGTTCCGAGAGCCCACAATGGCGACAGGCCCAGCCAAGCCAGGCAGGAAGGCTGAGAGGTCCCAGATGGCAGGCCTTCTGACGCGTGACACATCTGCATGGTTCTGTGCCTGGTTTTCTCTTCCATTAGCCTACTGCTTACTTTTTTGGCCCTCACGGTTGTGGAAAAGACCATCAAGTAAACTTCTGTTTCTATGCATATAACACCCTGGCATAAAAAGCACTACTTCAGGTACAGCTTACTGTCAGTTAATTCAAAAACCCCGCTAGGGGGCCCTGGGTGGCTCAATCGGTTAAATTGGTTAAGGGTCTGTCTTCAGCTCAGGTCATGATCTCAGGATCCTGGGATCGAGCCCCATGTCACATAGGGCTCCCTGCTCAGCAGGAAGCCTGCTTCTCCTCTCCCACTCCCCCTGCTTGTGCTCTTGCTATCTCTCTCTCTCTCTGTCAAATTACATAAAATCTTAAAAAAAAAACAAAAAAAAAACCTGCTATAAAGTTGAAAAAGAACATAAAACCTAGATAACCAATTTGAAGATTTTAATACACAATTAAAATATGTGCACAAAAAACAGCCTTTACTTTATTGTTGCATTATTATATGAATGCCCTTATTTATTGCTAAACGATTTTTCTGATTTTAAACTAAGAAAAAAGCATAATTTCAATGCTGCTGGTATTTTTATGGTAACAACCATCAGCAAGTTAATTCACACATGGTGTCTAAAAGTGACACTTTTATATATTTAATTTGTTTTAAATCACTTAACTGCTTAAGATGTCACAAGCACTGAAGAATTCCCAAAATAACTGGCATTAAGAATAAAATTATTCGGAGGAGTCAAGATGGCGGAGAAGTAGCAGCTGAGACTACTTCAGGTTGCGGGAGATCAGCTAGATAGCTTATCTAAAGATTGCAAACACCTACAAATCCAACGGGAGATCGAAGAGAAGAAGAACAGCAATTCTAGAAACAGAAAATCAACCACTTGCTGAAAGGTAGGACTGGCGGAGAAGTGAATCCAAAGGGACGGGAAGACAGACCCCGGGGGGAGGGGCCGGCTCCCGGCAAGCGGCGGAGCAACGGAGCACAAAATCGGGACTTTTAAAAGTCTGTTCCGCTGAGGGACATCGCTCCAGAGGCTTAACTGGGGTGAAGCCCACGCGGGGCCAGTGTGGCCTCAGGTCCCGCAGGGTCACAGAAGGATCGGGGTGTCTGAGTGTCGCAGAGCTCGCAGGTATTAGAACAGGGAAGCCGGCTACAGAGACGGAGCCGAGGAGTGAGCTCACAGCTCGGGCTTACCTTGAACCGGTCGCAGGCTCGGTGAGCTCGGAGCACGGCCGGAGGCCAGGGTGACGGGAGTAATTGGACGCTGTTCCCTGAGGGCGCACTGAGGAGTGGGACCCCTAGCTCTCGGCTCCTCCGGGCCGGAGACTGGGAGGCCGCCATCTTCCTTCCCGTCCTCCGGACTCTACGGAAAGTGCTCAGGGAACAAAAGCTCCCGAAAGCAAACCCGAGCGGATTACTCAGCCCGGCCCCTGGTAAGGGCGGTGCGACTCCGCCTGGGGCAAAGACACTTGAAAATCACTACAACAGGCCCCTCCCCCAGAAGATCATCAAGAAACCCAGCCAGGACCAAGTTCACTTACGAGGAGTGCGGTTTCAATACCAAGGAGAGCAGCGGAATTCCAGAGGAGGAGAAAGCAAAGCACGGAACTCATGGCTTTCTCCCCATGATTCTTTAGCCTTGCAGTTAATTTAATTTTTTTTTCTTTTTCAATTTTTTTCTCTTCTTCTGCTAAATTTTTTTAAACTTTTACCCTTTTCTTTTTTAACGTTTTTTAACTAGTTTATCCAATATATATATATTTTTTCCTTTTTATATTTTTTTCATTATTGGTTTTCTTTTTTTTATTTGTTTCTTTTTTCTTTTTTATTTTATTATTTTTTTTTTTTTTCTGAACCTCTTTTTATCCCCTTCCCCCCGCCCCCTCACGATTTGGGATCTCTTCTGATTTGGCTAAAGCATATTTTCCTGGGGTTGTTGCCACCCTTTTAGTATTTTACTTACTCCTTCATATACTCTTATCTGGACAAAATGACAAGGCGGAAAAATTCACCACAAAAAAAAGAACAAGAGGCAGTACCAAAGGCTAAGGACCTAATCAATACAGACATTGGTAATATGTCAGGTTTAGAGTTCAGAATGACGATTCTCAAGGTTCTAGCTGGGCTCGAAAAAGGCATGGAAGATATTAGAGAAACCCTCTCGGGAGATATAAAAGCCCTTTCTGGAGAAATAAAAGAACTAAAATCTAATCAAGTTGAAATAAAAAAAGCTATTAATGAGGTGCAATCAAAAATGGAGGCTCTCACTGCTAGGATAAATGAGGCAGAAGAAAGAATTAGCGATATAGAAGACCAAATGACAGAGAATAAGGAAGCTGAACAAAAGAGGGACAAACAACTACTGGACCACGAGGGCAGAATTCGAGAGATAAGTGACACCATAAGACGAAACAACATTAGAATAATTGGGATTCCAGAAGAAGAAGAAAGAGAGAGGGGAGCAGAAGGTATATTGGAGAGAATTATTGGAGAGAATTTCCCCAATATGGCAAAGGGAACAAACATCAAAATCCAGGAGGTTCAGAGAACCCCACTCAAAATCAATAAGAATAGGTCCACACCCCGTCACCTAATAGTCAAATTTACAAGTCTTAGTGACAAAGAGAAAATCCTGAAAGCAGCCCGGGAGAAGAAGTCTGTAACATACAATGGTAAAAATATTAGATTGGCAGCAGACTTATCCACAGAGACCTGGCAGGCCAGAAAGAGCTGGCATGATATATTCAGAGTACTAAACGAGAAAAACATGCAGCCAAGAATACTATATCCAGCTAGGCTATCATTGAAAATAGAAGGAGAGATTAAAAGCTTCCAGGACAAACAAAAACTGAAAGAATTTGCAAACACCAAGCCAGCTCTACAGGAAATATTGAAAGGGGTCCTCTAAGCAAAGAGAGAACCTAAAAGTAGTAGATCAGAAAGGAACAGAAACAATATACAATAGCAGTCACCTTACAGGCAATACAATGGCACTAAATTCATATCTCTCAATAGTTACCCTGAATGTTAATGGGCTAAATGCCCCAATCAAAAGACACAGGGTATCAGAATGGATAAAAAAACAAAACCCATCTATATGTTGCCTACAAGAAACTCATTTTAAACCCGAAGACACTTTCAGATTTAAAGTGAGGGGGTGGAAAAGAATTTACCATGCTAATGGACATCAGAAGAAAGTAGGAGTGGCAATCCTTATATCAGATCACTTAGATTTTAAACCAAAGACTATAATAAGAGATGAAGATGGACACTATATCATACTCAAAGGATCTGTCCAACAAGAAGATCTAACAATTGTAAATATCTATGCCCCTAACGTGGGAGCAGCCAACTATATAAACCAATTAATAACAAAATCAAAGAAACACATCGACAATCATACAATAATAGTAGGGGACTTTAACACTCCCCTCACTGAAATGGACAGATCATCCAAGCAAAAGATCAACAAGGAAATAAAGGCCTTAAATGACACACTGGACCAGATGGACATCACAGATATATTCAGAACATTTCATCCCAAAGCAACAGAATACACATTCTTCTCTAGTGCACATGGAACATTCTCCAGAATAGATCACATCCTTGGTTCTAAATCAGGTCTTAACTGTTATCAAAAAATTGGGATCATTCCCTGCATATTTTCAGACCACAATGCTCTGAAGCTAGAACTCAATCGCAAGAGGAAATTTGGAAAGAACCCAAATATATGGCGACTAAACAGCATCCTTCTAAAGAATGAATGGGTCAACCAGGAAATTAAAGAAGAATTGAAAAAATTCATGGAAACAAATGATAATGAAAATACAACAGTTCAAAATCTGTGGGACACAACAAAGGCAGTCCTGAGAGGAAAATATATAGCGGTACAAGCCTTTCTCAAGAAACAAGAAAGGTCTCAGGTACACAACCTAACCCTACACCTAAAGGAGCTGGAGAAAGAACAAGAAAGAAACCCTAAACCCAGCAGGAGAAGAGAAATCATAAAGATCAGAGCAGAAATCAATGAAATAGAAACCAAAAAAACAATAGAACAAATCAACGAAACTAGGAGCTGGTTCTTTGAAAGAATTAATAAGATTGATAAGCCCCTGGCCAGACTTATCAAAAAGAGAAGAGAAAGGACCCAAATAAATAAAATCATGAATGAAAGAGGAGAGATCACAACTAACACCAAAGAAATACAGACAATTATAAGAACATATTATGAGCAACTCTATGCCAACAAATTTGACAATCTGGAAGAAATGGATGCATTCCTAGAAACATATAAACTACCACAACTGAACCTGGAAGAAATAGAAAGCCTGAACAGACCCATAACCAGTAAGGAGATTGAAACAGTCATCAAAAATCTCCAAACAAACAAAAGCCCAGGGCCAGACGGCTTCCCGGGGGAATTCTACCAAACATTTAAAGAAGAACTAATTCCTATTCTCCTGAGACTGTTCCAAAAAATAGAAATGGAAGGAAAACTTCCAAACTCATTTTATGAGGCCAGCCTCACCTTGATCCCCAAACCAGACAAGGATCCCATCAAAAAAGAGAACTACAGACCAATATCCTTGATGAACACAGATGCAAAAATTCTCACCAAAATACTAGCCAATAGGATTCAACAGTACATTAAAAGGATTATTCACCACGACCAAGTGGGATTTATTCCAGGGCTGCAAGGTTGGTTCAACATCCGCAAATCAATCAATGTGATACAACACATTAATAAAAGAAAAAACAGGAACCATATGATAGTCTCCATAGATGCTGAAAAAGCATTTGACAAAGTACAGCATCCCTTCCTGATCAAAACTCTTCAAAGTGTAGGGATAGAGGGCACATACCTCAATATTATCAAAGCCATCTATGAAAAACCCATCGCAAATATCATTCTCAATGGAGAAAAACTGAAAGCTTTTCCGCTAAGGTCAGGAACACGGCAGGGATGTCCGTTATCACCACTGCTATTCAACATAGTACTAGAAGTCCTAGCCTCAGCAATCAGACAACAAAAAGAAATTAAAGGCATCCAAATCGGCAAAGAAGAAGTCAAACTATCACTCTTCGCAGATGATATGATACTATATGTGGAAAACCCAAAAGACTCCACTCCAAAACTGCTAGAACTTGTACAGGAATTCAGTAATGTGTCAGGATATAAAATCAATGCACAGAAATCAGTCGCATTTCTCTACACCAACAATAAGACAGAAGAAAGAGAAATTAAGGAGTCCATCCCATTTACAATTGCACCCAAAACTATAAGATACCTAGGAATAAACCTAACCAAAGAGACTAAGAATCTATACACAGAAAACTATAAAGTACTCATGAAAGAAATTGAGGAAGACACAAAGAAATGGAAAAATGTTCCATGCTCCTGGATTGGAAGAATAAATATTGTGAAAATGTCTATGCTACCTAAAGCAATCTACACATTTAATGCAATTCCTATCAAAGTACCATCCATTTTTTTCAAAGAAATGGAACAAATAATCCTAAAATTTATATGGAACCAGAAAAGACCGCGAATAGCCAAAGGAATATTGAAAAAGAAAGCCAGAGTTGGTGGCATCACAATTCCGGACTTCAAGCTCTATTACAAAGCTGTCATCATCAAGACAGCATGGTACTGGCACAAAAACAGACACATAGATCAATGGAACAGAATAGAGAGCCCAGAAATAGACCCTCAACTCTATGGTCAACTAATCTTCGACAAAGCAGGAAAGAATGTCCAATGGAAAAAAGACAGCCTCTTCAATAAATGGTGTTGGGAAAATTGGACAGCCACATGCAGAAAAATGAAATTGGATCATTTCCTTACACCACACACGAAAATAGACTCAAAATGGATGAAGGACCTCCATGTGAGAAAGGAATCCATCAACATCCTTGAGGAGAACACAGGCAGCAACCTCTTCGACCTCAGCCGCAGCAACATCTTCCTAGGAACATCGCCAAAGGCAAGGGAAGCAAGGGCAAAAATGAACTATTGGGATTTTATCAAGATCAAAAGCTTTTGCACAGCAAAGGAAACAGTTAACAAAACCAAAAGACAACTGACAGAATGGGAGAAGATATTTGCAAACGACATATCAGATAAAGGGCTAGTGTCCAGAATCTATAAAGAACTTAGCAAACTCAACACCCAAAGAACAAATAATCCCATCAAGAAATGGGCAGAAGACATGAACAGACATTTCTGCAAAGAAGACATCCAGATGGCCAACAGACACATGAAAAAGTGCTCCATATCACTCGGCATCAGGGAAATACAAATCAAAACCACAATGAGATACCACCTCACACCAGTCAGAATGGCTAAAATTAACAAGTCCGGAAATGACAGATGCTGGCGAGGATGCGGAGAGAGGGGAACCCTCCTACATTGTTGGTGGGAATGCAAGCTGGTGCAACCACTCTGGAAAACAGCATGGAGGTTCCTCAAAATGTTGAAAATAGAACTACCCTATGACCCAGCAATTGCACTGCTGGGTATTTACCCTAAAGATACAAACGTAGTGATCCGAAGGGGCACGTGCACCCGAATGTTTATAGCAGCAATGTCTACAATAGCCAAACTATGGAAAGAACCTAGATGTCCATCAACAGACGAATGGATAAAGAAGATGTGGTATATATATACAATGGAATACTATGCAGCCATCAAAAGAAATGAAATCTTGCCATTTGCAACAACATGGATGGAACTAGAGGGTATCATGCTTAGCGAAATAAGTCAATCGGAGAAAGACAACTATCATATGATCTCCCTGATATGAGGGAGAGGAGATGCAACATGGGGGGTTAATGTGGTAGGAGAAGAGTAAATGAAACAAGTTGGGATTGGGAGGGAGACAAACCATAAGTGACTCTTAATCTCACAAAACAAACTGAGGGTTGCTGGGCAGAGGGGGGTTGGGGGGGGTTATGGACATTGGGTAGGGTATGTGCTATGGTGAGTGCTGTGAAGTTTGTAAACGTGGAGATTCACAGACCTGTACCCCTGGGGGAAAAAATATATATATATATATGTTTATAAAAAATAAAATTATAAAAAAAAAAAAAAAAAAAAGAATAAAATTATTCAACAACCTCAAAATCCCTTGGAGGGGACCACTGGTCATATTCTATTATACAGATTCATCTTTCTGTCCTTACAACACTGCCAAGTTCTTGGAGGGAAATCCTCTTTAGAGCCCCAGTAAGGTGCCCAGCATTCAGGTGGTACATAATAATTGTGTGCTGAATTCAGCTCAGACACACAAGCTATATTTTGATAGATACACTTTTGTATTCTTTTAAACAAATAAATGATTAAGGCTATAAGAAAAGCATCAAATTTAGCTATGATTTATTTTGAGGTTCTTATTAAATATTATATAAATACTAATAGCACCATGTATTTCAATCACCTAAAGTTTAAAATAGATATTTAAATGTATGTAATATTTAATATTTAAATATATTTAAATAAATTTATTTAAATAAATTTATTTTAAATTTTTTAAATAAATACATTTAAATATATTTATTTCATTTATTAAAATTATTAAATTAAAATCATTAAATTTACTTAATTTGTTATATTATATATATATTTTTTAATTTTTATTTTTTTTAAGGTCCAGAATATACATTCTCTCATCTTCCAGCCTGGACCGAATCTGCTCCTCTTATAATTCCTCTCCTTATTTCTCCACCAAAATCTACGACTCCATCTAGGTCCCAGGTCCTCCACACACCACACCTAGAGTTGCCCTTTTTTGGATATCTGCATAGCACTTGTGCTGGGGACCAAATGATCCTGTGTGTTGTTCCACCATTTCACACATGTAAGCTTTCTCTCCCAACCCAGGCAACATTCCCTGACATACTCTGATCTCTTCTACAATATTTGGAACATGTATAGATAGATCAGACATTCAACAAACACTCAGGAGTTCAGTAAACACCAAAGCAATACCGGGAAAACCAACCCTTCCGATGTTCCATAACACAGTAACTTGGATTTTTACCCATGCGATGCACAACAATGACATCACATAACAGATTATTAAACAGCTGAACTAAACCATGTGGTAGAAACATGAACCCTCAGACACCTTGGTAAGAGATACCCCTTTCTCAGGGTATAGGTTTTCAATCTTTGTTGTTTCTCTCTAGGAGAATATTAAGGTTCATATGAAAGAAAATCTATGTCATTTGAATTATCCCAGCTTTTATATTCTCACACTCCAGTGGTATGTTCTAGGCATAAGGTGCTACCTACAAGGACGACATAAATTAGGTCTAAAATGAGGAAGCACGGTCCCATTCACACTTCATGGATCAAGCAAAGCTGTAAAACAGAACACCTTCCAGGGAAAGCAAATACCTACATTTGAAGACAACAAATTTGGGGGAAGCAGGCCCTAGGGTGCACACTCCATTTAACTTTAAGGGCTAGGCTGAGCTGTATACAGGAAAAGAAACAACAAAGCGTGCAATCAAGAGTGAGATGAGGAAAGGGTTGGGATGGGGGATATGGAATCTGACTAGATTGATTCCCTGTGCTTCTCAACTGAGTAAACCACAACAGTAGGCCTGGGGGACATGACCCCGGGCTGCTGAACCCAGTACACTTGCTTGGTGTGTTCTGGATGTAGACACTTTTCTGTTTCCTCCAAAAAGCAGTGTTACGCTTCTCCAAGAGAGCTTTCAGTGTTGGGGAAAAAGCCAAAATACTATAGCGTCCCATTTAATCTTTGTATTCTTACCTTCTGTTAACAAGTCTCCTCGCTCAAGAAATAAACCGAACCCAACTCCCATGAACCCATTCATTCTAGTGTATATTAAACCTCAAGCTCTAGTCCTAAGGACCTGAGGGATGACGCAATACAATTTATCCAGTAACCTCCATCCAAAGAGCTTGCCAGCTCGAAGTGTGCCTCTGATTTGGATCTGCCTTGTTCCAGAGAGTAATTCAACTCCACGTACAAATGAACCGCTGCTGGATATTAAGCTTTAAGGAGACACAAGAGTCGAGAGACTTTCTCATGTGTAACTTACAAAAACTACCTAGTACTTATTCTACTTCCTAAATGATTCTTTAAAACCTGATCCTGAATTACAGTCCTCCACACACTTCCCTACCTCGAGGGTCTCGGTTTAGAAGGGCAGCAGTACTCCATGCGTGTCAGCCAGCCCACTGACAAATAGGCCCATTCATTCCCCCTTTCTCTCTTCTATACATATATTTATAAATGGTAAGCACAATATATTCTCTGTTATTCCACATGATTGGGCAATGGAGACAGTGTTTCACAGAGAGGTGCCACACATACCATGCATGATATCCAAGTGAATAGGATTTATCCAAATATATTAACACAAAAGCCATATTATCATAACTCCATCTTTTTTTAATGACTCTCAAAAGAACTACAGGATTTTTACAAGATCTTCTGGTCATCCATATAAATTACAAGGATAAGCTTTGTGGTTGGACTCGCTGAAGCCTGGGTTCGAATTCCAGTTAGTAGTAGTTTATTTTGGCCAGCAACTAAATTTCTGAAGTCTCAGTGTCTTTATCTGAAAATGAGGACAAAAGAACCTCCCTGTTAGCGTCTCCATGAAACCTGTACCTCTTACGGCAGGAGACACAGAGATGGAGGTGTGGTGTCTGCAGAGAAGTTGATGGCTGGGGAGAAAGAGGCTAGTCTTCAGAAAAGACAGTAACTGCTTGAGCTTATATCCTAGAACTAAAACTAGTTGTTGTACGTTCACTAGCAAGCCACTTAACTTTCCGAACTTCAGTTTTCGTCGCCTAAAAGACACAAGCTACTTCACGAGGATTACCAGGGGAGCTTGACCAAAGAGGCTTTGTACAGTAGGGTCACTACAATTTAAATGAGTGAACACATGCAAAGTGTTGCACTGAGTGCAGTGTCTGACATAATAAGGATTCAATAAACTTCAGCTACTGGGGACCAGAATCTGAGACAACCAACTCAAGAAGACGGAGGGCTGAAAGACAAGAGCATCGTCACTTCCCTAATAGAATGTCCTGGAGTCTGTCAAACCTTACTTACATGAGATTTTCCTTACTATAAGTACACTGTGTGTTTACCAACAGTCCAAATGATGAACATAACACATACCTAGGTCTGCAGTTCTCAAACAGAGTGTCAAGGCATCCCAACACATTACAGTGAACTCACTGGGAAACCACAGAATGATTTTAAATTTCTGAGGGAAGCAACAAAAAAATTCAGTCTTCGGACACTGCCCAAACCCCTACCCTGAAGTAGTTCATTGTTTTTACATTAAGTTACATTACATTCCTTGCTAAGATAAAGGCACAGGAGAAAATGAAAATGAGAAAAATAGGAAATGAGGCTGTAGTAAAATCCAGGTCTAAGAACTTCTGCAGTGATGTACAGATACACACATATTTATATGTAACTGTGATTTTTTTTAAAGATTTTATTTATTGATTTCTCAGAGAGAGAGAGAGAGAGTACACACAAGCAGAAGGAGCAGCAGGCAGAGGGAGAAGCTGGCTTCCCGCTGAACAAGGAGCCCATGCAGGACTCAACTAGATCTCAGGTCCTGGGATCATGATCCAAGCCCAAGGCAGACCAGAAATTTAACCAACGGAGCCACCCCGGTGTCCCAAATGTGACATTTTTTATTTTTTATTTTTTTAGTTTTATTTGAGAGAGAGAGAGACAGAGACAGAGCAGGGGAGAAGCAGAGGGAAAGGGACAAGTAGATTCTGTGCTGAGGACAGAGCCCAATGTGGGGCTCCATCTCACAACCCCAAGATCATGATCTGAGCTGAAACCGAGAGTCAGATCCTTCCAATGATAAAATATTTCTTCCAAACAGCTGCTAAGTTATTAGGAAGTAAATACTTATGTTATTTGCAAGTTAGAACTTAAATAGAGCGGTTAGGTATTCCTTTGGGCTTCAGGCCACCTGTAAAATTACTGAGCTACTAAGGGCCCTGGCAACCGACAAAGTGTGGAAGCCTCTGATCTAGATCATACATCCACTTCCCCCTCCCAGCACTTCTCATCTTACTGTTTTCTGGAAGGGTTCTGAAACATAAGGCCCTTTCCTAACCATTCTACCCTTTCATCTTCAGCCATACATGAGAAATTATTTTAAAAGTTGGATGAGGCTGACTTGAGAAAAATATACATGTTTTTCAAGTAGATAAATGAAATTTTGTCTTTTAAAAAAAAAAAAAAAGACTTCCCTAGGGGTTCCATGTAAAGCAAGTGTCACATAATATACAGCAGCCTGGTCGCCTTGGTCAATTAGCTTCAGTCTAAATAAACCTCTTCCCATGTAATATCAAAAGAAATCTCTCAGGCTAAACACTGAGTTTCAAAACCATTTCACAGAACTTAGTTTTAGGATAGAATAATACTCTAAAAGTCTGTTGTCCTGGCATAATTATGAACACTGTCTCCTTTCACTCTCCAAAGGACTCCAACTAGGATGACTAATTGTATGGCCTCCCTAATTTAAAGGCCAATTACATGCTGGAAAAATTAAGATTTGAATGTCTATTTGCGGCTAAGGAAGAAAAATTTCAATACTGGGGGCAGGCATCTGGGTGGCTCAGTGGGTTGGGAGTCTACCTTTGACTCAGGTCATGACCCCAGAGTCCTGGGACCAAGCCTGCCTGCATAGGGCTCCCTGCTCAGCAGGGAGTCTGTTTCTTCCTCTCTCTATCCCTTCCCCTGCTTGTGCACTTGTGGTCTCTCTCACACATGCGCAAAAATAAATAAAATCCTTTTTAAAAATTTAATACCAGATTTCTGTTTTTAAAAACCTCAATAGCAAACACCCAAAGACTCCACTGAGGCCAGATAACTTTTAATATCCTGCTTGTAATCCTGCAGTCCTGTGACTCTGAAATCAACGGGGCAAACAGTGAATCAGCATGTCTAGCAGCCAAAACGACTGATGAGTTAGCTCTGCACCTCGCATACCAAATGCAGGTTTCAGTGAGTTGTTAATAATTTGCAATAGCAAGCCAATAACCAGGCTTCCCTTAAAGGAAGAAAATACCATTTAAAAAAAGCAATTCAACAGGGGGTTAAAGCCTCCGCCTTTGGCTCAGGTCATGATCCCAGGGTCCTGGGATGGAGCCTCACGTCTGGAGACCCAAGTTGGGCTCTCTGCTCAGCAGGGAGCCTGCTTCCCCCCCTCCCCTGCCTGCCTCTCTATCTACTTGTGATCTGTAAAATAAATAAAATCTTTTAAAAAAAAAGTCAGTTCAAGAATTCTAACTGCTCCTTTGTTCAAAGGTTTTTCATATTTCATTTAAAAATAGCTACAATTGGATCTTTTCACTAATTCTACCATTTTTTTCTTATAACCTTCCAACTTGCCCTAAGGCAAATCCTAATTGCTTTTTCCATACAAAATGAAACAAAACAAAACAATGTATGTAAGATATCAACACTATATTTTCTTCCCAAGAAACTCAGTGACTGAACAGTTTTCACACTGTCTCCTGCTCATTAAAAAGGATTCCTTTTTTTCTTCCCCTCATAAAACCTCCCAAGCCTTAAGGTTTAAAAAAAAAAAAAAAAAAAAAAAAAGATAAAACACAGACCACTAAAGAATAGGCATATTCGTGACTGACTTTCCTTAACATCCAGGACAGAAATAAAACACATAATTTCTGCAGAATAAAGGGAAATACCATGTGATATTTTCAGTCAATTGCCAAACAACTGTGCTTCAAATGTGATGGTGTTGCCAGCCAAATTAATTCACTGGTTTGTACCCATGCTTTCCAACACTTCAGTACTTTCCACACTTAAGAACTAAGATGAAGTGAACGACAGAATGGCGGTAACATTTCTCCAAGAGTCGCCAGGGTATTAATAAGCAATATGCAAATTTCTAGGCTCTAGCCCCATGGTATTGACTCAGGGACTCTGGGATCCCAGCCCAGGAATCCAGATCTCTTACAGATCTCTGGGGGAATCCTTCTACACATAACCTTTGAGTCCACCGATAAAAAGGTGCCTTCGTGCCTAAGAGAGAGGCTTACATTCAGTAAATAGCTCATTTACTCATTCCTCACGATTCCAAGCATGAATGTGTATTTGGGGGGAAAAAAAAAACATAAAATGAGAAACATATGGGGAGACAGACTGGACAGATTTTTATAAGTCATTCTGCAGAGGGTAGGAGGAGCCAGGAGGAAGGAACTACAAATCACAAATGCACAAATCACTCCTCACAGTGAAAAGTGTGCCAACAGGTCACCTGTCAGAAGCGAGGGTAAACACTCCATCGCAAGGAAACATCTTAGCTCCTATTTTAATGATTTTTCCTTCTGCACTATACCACCTTCTCCAAATTTGTCTGCTCTTTGGTAAAGAACTTCCATCAACTCATTCCTATCTACAGTTCCCTCTTTTTCCAGCCTAGAATCTACAGCCCCAGTGAATACCATCCTTGACAACACACTGACGTTTCTTGTTCCACTCACTGCCTGTGTTTTCGACACAGCCATGTGATGAACCCCCAAAGCTAGATGAACTCTGCGTCATTAAGTCGGCCCATCCTGAGCTCAGCAGTCAAGCACGGCTAAAGAGCACACAGCAGGCTGACTGGGGACTTCCTCTATATGGGACACCCGTCTCCAATGTCCCTCAACACTGCCAAGATGACTATCTTGATTTCTCCCGTCAACTCACTGCACACGAGCGACATCAACTCTTTTCCACTCTCTACAAACCTCCAAGAGCCTCTCCCCTTGTACCTCACACAGGAAATGAACACCCTTACTCCAGAACTCTCTTCACTTCCTGCTTCGAAACCGACAAACCTACCACACATCTGTGCCTCCTCCTCCACTCTCCTCAGGGTAAAACAAAGGAAGGCTCTCCTCCTGTCCCTGGAGACATCCTCCTCTTTAATCCTCTACTCATAGGGCCATTATGAAAAATAACTGTTATAATCCACGTATCACAAATCACAGTGTGGGGCTCATTAAAAAATATTCAATAAGTAGTAACTGTTTTCACTATTGAGGTTTCCAGCAGAGCTGTGTCCAAGCGGGTGCTCCAAGGATAAAACAATCAATCCCATACCAGAGTAGAGAGGGAGAATCAGAGAAGGGTAGACCTCAAACAAAATTCTCACCCCTACCGCCTTCCCTCAAATCCTGGCAAATAAGTCAAATAAATATTCACCTTCATAAGAAAAACTTACCTCATAGCCAAGTATGAGGGACAGTGGGGTAAAAAGCTAAGAAACCGATGTTTTCTTGCCTCTGCTGATTTTACAATTCCTCAGGTCTACTTTTAAACAGTGGGGTGCAACAGGGAAAGTTGTTACTATACATTCCTTTCCCTACCTCTTGCCATACGCTCCTCAGTGATCAGCTTCTCTTTCAGGAAACTATGTTATGAAATTTAAATGGACTAGAAGAACATCTGGCTCACGTTCAAAGTGTATAGCATATTTTGCTGTCAATATCTAAATCCCAGGGTGCCCAGGAGTCCGTCAGACAAACAGCACAGGACACACATTCACAAGACCCCTACAGAAATCATCCTTCCAGAGGAAGGAGTCTGGGCAATTAATTTCTCAAAACGGCGGGGGCGTAAGGGACACTACACAAATTTATGCAGAGTGAAACTGAATATCTGACTTGTTAAAGCCAGGAATACAATCAGGCCCTTTGCTCGTTTCTATGTAAATAAGCCCTAAAACCTTCTCACTCAAAACCCTGGACAGCCTAAGGAATTTCACTTCTCAGGCATCAGGGCAAGCTGGCTGGTTTGGGTTGGAAGCTCTATGCTTGGCTGCTCATTTAAGAAAATTTTTTAAATGAATGGAGCCTTGGTTACCATTTCCATAAACCCTTCCGGACCACTCGATACCAGCTCACCAGAAATGATACTTTTGAGCCCTAAGACGGGTCTTTTGGAAATCCTGGAGATAGAGTTCCCCAGTGATCTTTCAGGACGGTCACACTTTAAGTTCGACTGAGGATAGCAAAAGCCCCCTTCTTCCTCACTACTCCCTTACCCCAACAAGTTCTCTCATAAAAGCAATTATATTCTTACACCAACAATACAGTGAGGACAAAAATCTCACAATGAAAAGGTAATCCCTAAGCTAAATAAATTCAACATTAAGAAACCATATTACATCATGGATTTCTGTTTAGGAAGCACTGACCTATGTGGTTTGACTCAAGGGGCACCAAGGGCCTAACAGGTCATTTTGATTGTCCACAAAACTTTTAAAACTGTGAGATGTCACCGAAGACATGGAAGATTTCATGTAAAAAATCCCAACTGCTATCTTCTGAACATCTGGTAGGACTTGCAACACTGGTCTGCCTGCCCAGTGTAGGGAAGAAGTTGAGAGGTGTCTGCCCCCTGAGCATGGCAGTTACTCTCTGGCTTGTTGAAGCTCTTCTGTCTTAAATCAAGGCAGATTTTGCTCATTTAAGGGGCCTACCTTATCCCTACAGGCATCTGAATGTGGACCCCTGTTTTGAGGCACTCCTAGGGTCCTGGAAGTCAGGGGATCTAGCCGAAACAGTTTGCAGCCCGAACAAGTCTGGGGTGGTTTCTGAGGGAAGGTTTTGGGGGTATAGATGGGAGCATTTAATTAACCAGGTCCTGGGGATGTAAGGAGAAATAAGGAGGGTAACAGCAGAATAATACATTTACCCTTCCAATCAATTCTGGGTAGGGCCAGTCCTGTTTTTTGTTTTGATAGTCATATTGTGGAATGAGAATCAGACAGATTTCTTAATCTAAGTTTACTTGAGAGGACAATTCAGTTCTCCTTCTCCTCCTTTCCTGGTGGGCCAGAAATATCCAATGATCCTTATCACGGTTTGTCCATTTTCCTCTGGGTGTTGTCCATAATGTCTTATCTTCAGAGATTCCCCCACCCAAGTCGTCCTGCTCCCACCAAGTCAGCACTGTGTGAATCATGCTCTGCTTTAATTAATACTGAGTTAGCTCCAATAAAGTAAACCCAGCATTGCTTCAGAGGTCAACTTTCTGTCTCCCAACCATGCAAAAGAGAAAGCAGAGAGACTTCCTCCAGGCTGGAGGAACATGAGAGAGAAACTCAGATGAATTATTTAGTGGATCCAGAGTTGGATTTGGGGCAACACACAGTACAACTTACGTCTCCAGAAATTATTATCAGGAGGGCCCAAAGCACCAGAAGACCAAAATAAAAAAACAAGAACTTATAACTCAGTATGATGCCAGCTAATATATGCACGCACAAATGTGTTTTTGTGAATCACACATTTTCTCAACTTGCACCCACAGAAGAGAATTTTGTTAGAATCACAAGTCTGGAAGGCTGATGGCCATGCCTGTCAACCATCTGCTGGTTAAAACCTATTCGCACCCAAACTTTCTCATAGAGATTAGAACCCAGTCAGGCTCAAAAGACATACGTACACCTTGAGGAAGCCCATTCCATATCCTGAGGGACCTACAACAAAGTCAGGAAACCCCTTCACAAATGAGGTATTATCTCACTTCTCTCCATTCTCCTGGTTTCTTCTAGATTTAAGGTAGCCTTTGTTATTAACTAAGTCACAGTTATGAAAAGTCCTAGAGTCATACTACATTAAGTTCCAGACATTAAGAATCCCAATCCAAACCCTTCACTAACCTTTAAAACAACAAGGCAAAGGCCAGCAGAGGGAGAGTGGCCAGGCTTCAGAGTAGTAATTCTTAGGACTCTGGACCATCACTAGGAAAATCTATCAATACAAATTCGGACTCATTTACTCACATGGTCGTTTCATTTTTCTGGAGCTCCAACAGCTCTTTAGCTGTGAATTCCAATGAGCCTGAAGAGACATCCTGATATTGACCTTCTAGGAACTGCATCATATCAATAATACTGTTCAAATAGGCCAACTCTCACTCCCCAATTAGCCTTCAAAGGAAATGTAGCTTACCAAACTCCCAGTTAAGAAAAGCTACTCATGAACTATTTTCCTATCAAAGAACACCACTGGTTCTTCCCAGTCCACTCAGGTTATAAATAAGGAAGGTTCATTTTCCTTGCATATTGACTTGCAGAAAGCCATATATCCACCATATAGGTCCTTTATAAGATGTCAAATACACTCACTCATTAAGTTAAATAAGAACCACTTCCTTCTCATTTGGAAGTAGAGACCATTTTCCATGCTCAAGCCAGAGGAAAAAAGTCAAAGAAATTCAAAGCAGCAGAGATACTCTCCTGTTGAAAAGACAAGTCACACATTGTGAAGAGGGTCACTTGGCAGGAAGCAGTGAGCAACTTCTAAGATATGAGGGTTTCAGACAACTGCAGGGAACTGAATTCTGCCAACAACCAGTGAACTTGGAAGAGGACCCTGAACTTCAGATGAGATCTGAGCCCCAACCAATACCCTGATTCCAGCTTAGTGAGACCATAAGCAGAAGACCCATTCCCTACCTCCTTACCCACAGAAACTGTGAGATAATAAATTTATGTTGTTTTAGTTAAGGTGCTAACTTAACTAAAACAGTGGTAAATTCTGTGCAGCAACAGAAAATACACCATCTTTCATATAGTCAAGGAAGATTTAAAGTACATGTTTCTACGGATTTGTGCAGCAAATAAAGAAGGATAAACGAAGAAGTAATGGGGATATTTACTGACAGAGAGGGAGTGGGAATGAAGTGGACAGAATGGAGGAATGAGGGCGCCTGGGTGGCTCAGTGGGTTAAGCCGCTGCCTTCGGCTCAGGTCATGATCTCAGGGTCCTGGGATCGAGTCCCGCATCGGGCTCTCTGCTCGGCGGGGAGCCTGCTTCCCTTCCTCTCTCTCTGCCTGCCTCTCTGCCTACTTGTGATCTCTGTCTGTCAAATAGATAAATAAAATCTTTAAAAAAAAAAAAAAAAAAAAAGAATGGAGAAATGAAAAGGATATAAAAGGGCTGGGGGGAAAGGATGCCTCCTACACACACTTTTCATCTACTTACAAGGTTTAGAACTATGGTAATATTTTACAACACCTAAAAATAAAGAAATAAAATCAACCAGAATGTGGCAGGTATCAATCTAATTGCATTACAAATAAATCAAAAGCCCACTGAAGTGGGTAGGGAAGAACCAAACTAACTCTGGAAAAACACAACTGCAACTATACACTCTAATGCTAAAGACCGAAAAATTGCACACAAATATTATATTCTAGTTAGGAAACTTATTTCTCACAGGGGTCGTTATTAGCATTCTGAAACTACTTGAAGTGTAATATAGGGTTGTACCAAAAAATAAATATACTGTGGTTAATGAGATCCAGGTTGCTCCCTTTCAGAGGAAAGGTACATGCAATGGGCAAGACAGAAAGAACTCCATGGTTTTCCATATAGAGATACAGAAGTGCACATGGGTATACAAATACCTATTTCTTAGCTCTACCTGCTGAGAGGGCCTTGACATCTCAGTAGCAATAGGCACACCTCGTGCCCAGACTTTGGTTTCTACATATCTTTCTCCAATTAAAGGGATTAGAGCTTCTTGAAGAAATGACTGATTCTGGTGCTGGAGCAAGAAAATTCAAGATGAGCCTGGAATATCTTATGGTGTCAAAAAGTAAGAAACTGCTCCAAAAACTGATGGAACATGTCAAAAGGACATAGGAACCAAACTCCTTTAAGGAGTTCCTAATGGCCAAATCTGGAACAATTTAAGCAACACAAAAAATTATAGTAAGAGCTTATAAACATAGAGAAAAATAGCCATTTAGTCCATACATATGTAAATAATAAATAATGAGGGGAGAAGGAATGGCTCTTCCTTACAGAATTCCAACTAATGGGAAGGAGGGATGATGAAACTAGAAATCAGGGAACCAGGGAATCAGGGAAACAAGGTTTGCTAAAATTAATCACCAAAAGAAGTATAAGAAGTAGGATATTTACACAGTGGAAAATTATCTCCCCACAAGACATTTATTAGTTTCAAAGGGAAAAATGATAGCTTTACAGGGGAGAAACCTGGCAGACACCACTGTAACCAAGTGATGAAGATAGGAAAGTAGAAAGACATGTGGATGTCAGGTACATCTTGAAATAATACACTCTTATGTGTACATCATCACTGCTGTGGTGTTCTTGCCAAAAATGCATCACCTGAATCAAATCCACAAACCCAAACTAAGCAATATTCTATAAAGTAACTGGCCAGTAATCTCCAAAATGATCAAAGTCATCAAAAACAAAGAAAGCCTAAGGAACTGTCCCAGACTGGAAGAGACTGAGCGGACATGACAATTAAATGCAATGTAGGAGCCTGGAACAGGAAAAGGGCATAAATGGGGCAATTAGTAAGAGTGCTGTCTCCCCATTAATATCCTCATTTCGATCACTGCTCTATGGTTACATACGATGTTAACATGCGGGGAAGCTGGGTGAAGGTCACACCGGTACTCTTGGTATGGGTTTGCAAATTTTTTTTTTTTTTTAAAGATTTCATTCATTTATTTGACAGAGAGAGATCACAAGTAGAGAGGCAGGCAGAGAGAGTGGGGGGAAGCAGGCTCCCTGCTGAGCAGAGAGAACCCGATGCAGGGCTCGATCCCAGGACCCTGAGACCATGACCTGAGCCGAAGGCAGAGGCTTTAACCCACTGAGCCACCCAGGCGCCCCGGGTTTGCAACTTTTAAGTCTACAATTCTTTCAAAATGGAAAGTTTAAAAAAAACACGTAGTGTGTTTGGCCTGTCTTTAAGCCACAAACTTGATTCCAGGGTAAATATGGGGAATTTTTATTACTAACTTAACGGTGAAAAAGGCTACCATTAGAGTCTAAGAAATACGAACATCGCTTCAGAATAGCTATCCATGTTCATCTCTAGTTTAAAACACTAAGTAAGGTATCCTTGTCGATTGGCATTCAGTGTATGCTGTGTGCTGTTACAGATGTATATGTGCCCATGGGAGTGTCCTGTCACCCCAACTCAGACATCAAGTCTTTTGGGGTGTGAACATCTTCTCTACATGACATTTCCATGTTGGTAATGTGATCTACACAGAACAGGAACACGGTAATACCAACAGATGACACATGCCCACAGCATCCGAAATGACAGCACAACTCAAAGGATTCCTTAACCCTGAATGACCCTCTTATTGTCTCTTAGTATTGTTTTAAATAAAAGCTCTTCCTACTCTGAACTTCCCTTTCCATATGCAGGCTCTGCAAAGTACACAGTAATAGGAGCACTGAGCCTACAGCATAGCCAAACTGGGTGTTCCCAGACAGAACTTCCAGGAGGTAGATGAATTCCTGAGGCCAATTTTGCTCCTTCTGTTAATGAAATTGAGCACAAACACAATGGCTGACTTTGCAGGATGGCTCCTGTGTTTTGACGCAACAGGTCCACTAGTCTTCCACGAGAACTCTACTTGCTTTGCACACAGTTTCTAGCACATAATATGTATACAAGAAGTCTGGTCCCACAAGTAAAGTCTGCGTGGTCCTGAGGATGAGCTTTCAGAGCCAAACATCCCAAAGCATACCAGGTCACTTCTCTAATGCCTAATGACCTAGGGCTTTCTTTGACCATGGTCCAAGGACATGGGAAGGAGCCAGGACCCAAAGCTTTTCGTTTGGAATCAAATGTAAAAAGCAATCTGAAATCATCATGCAATGGATGATTTGGGCAAAAAGCAGTTCACCGCAACTATTTTAACAACTATCAAACAATTGTTAATTAAACCAAAACGACGACTCCCAGATCAAGTACATCCCCATTCTCTTTGGAAGGAGTCCAACTAGGAGGAATTTAGTAAGTTCCATTTTAATACTGTGTATTTTCAAAGCCGAACTTCAACACCACTGAAACAGGAAAAATCCAAGTACACCTCAGCTCTGCAAGCACTGCCCGTGAGGATGATGATGGTACAAGTTTCCCTGTGAAGTTTGCTCCCACCTCCCCTGGTGCAATTCATAATCTTTGTTTTACAATCAGACCCGTGCATGTGATTGCTTTTTGTCAGCTTTGTCCCTAGTTACTAAAAAGATGCTAGTTATTTCGGGTCAGAAGCTGAGGGAGAAACAAGAACAGTAACACAGAGGTCAAACGCCTTTTATAATTTGGGGCCAACAAAACAACTCACCCCACAAAAGGAAAAGCTCAGAGCTTCCTGAAGATGGTCCCTTCCTCCTGCCTCACACTTGGCTGACCCTTGTTTATCATCCAGTTGTGCAGAGACCTCGGTCTGACTTTGCAAGGGCTGCACACATTCCTAGGGTCAATGGGTAAAAGGATGCACCAGGACATGCCCCAGCTTTCTTTTCTTACAAACCATCAACGCGTATTTTCCTTTGTATTTAACCGAGCCTGTGCACTCACCAAGCAAATGACACAGGTAAGCCAAACGGTTCTGTGATATCCGAAAGGAGTTTTTCTAGTTTTCTGAAAAACTGCGGGACCCTGAATGCTGCCCATCCTCCAAGCCCAAATTAAACGTGATAGACACCACTCATTTCATCAGCACCTTTGTTTCTTTCTCTCCACAGTACAGCATTCTTTGAGAAAGTTAGCACAGCTGGGTTTTAAAAGACTCTGGGATCTTTCCTTGTAAAAGATCACTTTCAGAATCCCGAGGCATTTTGCAAAGGGGAAAAAGATATTAAATTGGAAGCCTATCAAATGGCTGAATTTAAAATGAGGACAATTTGGTGAGAAAACAGTTTGAACCCTCAACTTGTTTCCCCTCTTCGATAACATTTTCCATTAACGGCACCCTCGTCTCTCACTTCTTTAAACTCTTATAGCTCTCGCAGCCTCGATCCTACCATCTAGGATTTCCTCCAACAAAGCTGATTCTCATCATGCATTGCTTCATAATATACCTCTTGTTGATCTCATGACCCAGGAGGAAACATTCTTTAAAGCTAGGAAATAGACATCTGCTATTTCTACACATGATTACGGCTGGCATGATGGGCGGCAGTAGATACGTAATCCTTGTTGCCACTGTTTGCGTGAAAACTGCTGGAGAGGTAATGAAATAATTACCCAACAAAGTGAAATGGAAGAAAACACAACAATTACTACCACGTCAGCTATTTTCTTTTTATCGCCAGCCCATAAAAACTGTTTCTCAGCTAAAACACACTTCAATTAGGAAGTGTCAATAAAGGAAGGGAAAGGAACGCTATCTGATTTGCCAGGGTCCTGAGAAAAATGCAGTGTCAGAAGGAACAAGGGCTGATTAACCAAAAAAAATATACTCAGAAACCAGGATCTTTTAAAATACTACTTTCTTATCTGAATCAAAGCTAATCAGGATCTTTTAAAATACTACTTTCTTATCTGAATCAAAGCTAATTAATTCAACACAAATATGGAATATGATGAAAGATAAGGAAAAGCAGATTTTCCTGATTCCGCAATGTACTTGAGCGTCCCAGTTACAAAGCATTAGATAAAACTAAAAGAAAAAATTAGCAATTTCAAAGCACTTGAACTAAAATCATCCTCTAGCTGATAAAAGTGAAAACTGTAACAACAGAATGTATCTATTATTGAGATGACAAATCTATTACTGGGATGTCAAACCAAAAATATTCAACTAATTTCCTCGCTAAAAAGCATTACTGAAATACTTCTGATACTATGCTATTTTAGAAAATGATCTTATAAAAATCTATCCTGAAATGAAGTTCTTGTTTTCACAGGCTGACCATGAACCATGATTTAATCTATCCCAGTTGCTTTTGGAGGTAGAGATTACTCCAACAAGGGATTACATAAAGCAAGGAAAATGTTCTCAGGGCAGAGGCTGGGAGACAGAATTGAAGAGATGTCATTACAGGAGTTTAAAAGACAAGACCATATCTCAACTGGGATTTACCAAACATCAGTGATCCACAGAACCTCTTGAACAGGAACAATGTCCAAAAATTTTGTTAATCAATTTATTGCTTTTCACAGTATATAAGGGATTAGGTAGAAATATATACTTTACACCAGTATCATTCTATCCCATTCCAGAGTCCGTTTTTAAAACCACCTTTAATAGTCATTATGAATTAAATTTAATTAGTTCAAATTAAGTTGAATTAAATTAAACAGTCATTATGAACTAATTAAAATACATTTTACAAAGTTAAAGTTACTTCAAGGCAAAGAAATCAATAGGAAAAATATGGAGTGTTAGTCGGTGGGATTTAAGAGGATGAATTTTCTTGTAGTCAGTCTAGCTTAACTCTGGTCAGTGATCAAGAGTACAAGAGCTCCCAGCCAACAATCACACCCACTGTCCTTCCACAAAACTGAATCAGGATAGAAAACAACAGCATCCTGGCAGGCCAGCAAGCCACTCAGCTGATGCAAAATGTTTTTCCGGCCTAGGCAGCAGCCCCAGCACCAGGACTCGCCCCGCCCCACCAGGCCCCATGAATAACAGCAGAAAATGCTATCCCCAGCCAGCCTCCAATTCATACTTGAGCAGAAATGGGAGATCATAAATCCAGGGCACTTCCTTCTGAAATCAGAATGGGTTTTTTTGTTTTGTTTTTTTGGGTTTTTTTTGCCAGATGTTCATTTTTACAGGCTTTTTGCAAATAACAATGGGGGAGTGGTGTGGGGAGAAAATGAGAACACATTCGCTGTACCACTCATATCCAAACATCACCAGTAAGAGGGAGCGGGAGGCAAGCACAAATATCACGGAACCTCGCTGGGCTCCCCCCACCAACAGCTCAATGTTGTGTCGCATCAGGCTCAAGAAACACCAGCATCGAGGCAAAGGGCAAACAAGACAAAATAAAAATAGAAACAATTTCACCCAATGAAGTTTTTTTTTTTTTCCATTTTTCGACACAGCCAAATAGGACTTGGCCAGCTACATAACATATTTGCCTTTCCGTCCCCACCCATCTACAGTTTCTTTTTTAAATCAGATGTTCTGTTCACACACCAGTTCATAAACAACTTGCTTGGAGCCTGATGATTTTTCTTTTTGTTATTTTCAACTCCAACCACGGTCTCCTGAAAATGTCATTTCACCCAGTGTGGAAGGCGAGGCCGAGGGAGACGCCCACATGTACGCTGGGCTCCTCACCATGGCAAAATGCGGACAGGTCGTTTAAGTTTATCGAACACACACAGACACACGATGCAGACCACAAAAGCTAGAGGGGCGTCTGTAGCCGGCACACGCAACGGAGCTGTTCAATTCTTGGCTCACACACAACAGAGAACAAGTCAGCTCAAAGGCCAAACACTCCCAGGAAAGTTCATGTTCAGGAACATCACAATGAACACAAGTCCTCACAGAACCTGCCTGAGCCTGGAGACCTGATTTTTGTTTTGTTTTGTTTTTTAAGATTTTATTTACTTGAGAGAGATTGAGCACAGAAGGAAAATGAGAGGAAGAAGCAGGCTCCCTACGGAGCAGAAGGACCGATGCGGGACTTGACCCCAGGACTCAGAGATCAAGACCTGATCAGAAGGCAGACGCTCAACCAATTGAGCCACCCAGGTGCCCCAGTTTTTGGTTTTCGAAGAAAACAATGCACATCCATACTCTACCTGTATTTTATTTTCCCTTATCCTACCAAAACCTAACCCCCTCCTTTAAGTCATCCTTCGTCTTAAACTCACTCCCCTCTACCACACCTACTCCTCTCTCCCCAGCTCCCTTCTGCAACTTCCCTCATCATGTCTGCTAGGGCAAGATGAACATGTTAGGACCTTTTCAGTACAGTTTTTAAATCTCCCCCAGTCACAGGCAAAACTAGAGATCTCACCATCTGTTTTTCTAAATTAGAGAGAATAAAGGGGTGCGTTACACATTTTCCTTGGTAATTTGTAAACAGTCACACGATGCTCATTAAAATGCATCTCATTCTTGGTGGTTTATCATGAAAATTACAGGTAATGTTTTTTAAATCCCTTAGTGGCCACACTTGTAGTTCAGTTAATAGGACTAAAACCATTTGACTGAAAAACCATTTGACTGAAAAATTGTTCACAACTGCCAAGCACGCCAACTTTTCCGACAACGCAATCTTTGGTGGGTTGTCTTCACGGAACCATCTCCTGCATTCAAGGTGCAACCTACCTACTTAAAACACACGCACACACACACACCCCTGAAGTTCAAAATCCTCACTATACTCGATGAAATAACATCAACATCAGGGGTAAGAAGTTTAGATTCCACTTCCCATCTCCATCTCTCCAGAGGAAATACCGTGAGCCATGTCGCCCACATCCTCGACCAAACCCTTTGCTTGGTGCTTATACACCCTGTGTTGCAGGAACAGAGAGCACAGGCCATGCGTAGCTACGCCGTTTGCTCTGGGGTCAGCTGTTCTGTTCATCTTGGCTCTTCTTACCTGCTGTCTGCTCTTTTTCCTTCAACATCACAGCTCCTGTTGGTATAGGCAGCCGGTGAGAGCTACCCCCAGCTGGAAGGCATTTCTAGATCTGGCTCCTCCCTGAAAGGGGAAGGCTGAAACACAGACTCCTCTAAAGTGGGCTCAGAAGGCACAAAGAGAGGTAGGGGCCAGAAGGGCCCGGAGAAGGAAGGCCTTACTCCAGGTGTAAGTGGTGTTACTTTGTAAGTGGTGTTACAACACCTTGGGGTACTGCCTTTCCTTCTGTCACGACAGCCAGAAAATATGTTCAGTGGGGTAGAGTTGCCTTCCCTTTCAAATTTCCATTCTCCCTTTCTATGGGGCAAACCCCTGCTATGCTTCCTCCCCACCACCAAAGCTCCTCTGGGGTAGTGAGCTCTTCTGGTGGTTTTAGCTTGGGAGCCAGTATCAACCAACCACTTCCCGTACCCTTGGGTCGGAAGGAAGGCGCCGCCAGGTTCTATCATTCCAGAGACATCCTGTACTGTCTCCATCCCAGTGCAGGACCATACACGCTCCCTGTCCAGTGGACTCTGAACTCAGACACTGTTTGGGGCGCCCCCAAGGAACTACTTACGACTTCTCCAATAGCCTTATTTTCTCTTTATGGGGAGGAATATCATGAGAGCATTCTTCTGACCCCAGCTGCTAGCTATTCTCCAGAAATTTCTCAGTACTCTGGCCCTCTAAGGATTCCCTTCCTGTTTCCTATGATTTATTCCTTTTCTATCATTTCAGTAGGAAGGAAGAGAGCTAAACCAGCAGAAGTGTACGCACTATAAATGGATCTGCCTCCACATGGTTCCACAGTAGCCACACTCCCTGATCGCCTTCTCTAATGGACACAACAACCACGAGCTAGGATCGTGCAGGATGTTTCAAGCCGACCTAACTTAATCCACAGGCATTAATGTGGCTACTAGTTTTAGAGACAAACTACATAAATTGAAAGGAAGTACTGTGATTAAAAACAACTATGCACGTTATGTTGACTATGTGTGTACATGTATACGCATTCCATATCCAGAATGGATAAGAAATAGGTAAATTTGTTGGCTGTTAGCTCTGTATCATTCATTTTTTTCCTGTACGACCAACACATACCTTGAAAAAATAGCACATTTGTCAGTGTTGCTGGTGTGATTAAGGCATCAGCACCTGTCAAACTGGGCTTAAGCCTCTAAAAAGTGTCTCTGCTGACTTGTTAGCTCTAAGGCTTCCACCAAGAGCCTGACTTTTTCCTACCCTCAATTGTCAAGTAATAGGAGGACACTTCCTACCACCAGCCACAGTTCTTTATAAAGACCTGAGAGAGGGAGAGAGCTTCAGCTTCAAAGCATGAAGTCTCCTTTAACATCTATAAATCACAAACCCCAACAAGTCCCTGCACAGGGTCCATTCATTTCACAGTACTCAAATGAAATGCAGATAGACAGGAAGCAAATTTATAAAAGAAATGACTCGTCTGAAAATGGGATATTTCAAACACACAAGTGTAGAGAACATAATGCATCCCCCGTGAACCTAGACCCAGCTCTTATCAAATCTTAACCTTTGCTATCTTTTCTTCGTATCTGGGGTTGGGTGGGGGAGGTGTTTTAAAGGTTATTTTTCAATAGTCGTGGTCTGGCTAGATCAACAAAAAGGGGAGAAACCACTGGAAATCGATTCCATTTTTATTTAAGCCAAATCTGGAACATACACCATGATTCTTGGCTTACTTCCTAACTTAGCTCTCATTGTTGTCACTGATAGATGAGGATGTAAACTCGATCTTTATTGGGAGACCCCAAACTCTTAACATGACTGAAAATCAGGATGCAATTTTGAATGAAATTAAAGCAATCCTTTCGCCTAAAGCTCCCTATGCTCAGGAATGTTTTCTGTGTTCTTAAATATCTGTAATTTATGATGAATGAAAATTACAGTATTTTAACTTTTAGAATTAAATCTCTTTAAAGTATTGAGGGCAAAAGAAAAAAGCTGGAAAATTTAACAATATTTGAAACGCTAATTTCAAACAAGGGAATCAGAACTGCTATGGCCACAAAGTCCTCAGGGACAAGTTTCTCTTACTTTTAGAAGGTGAGATTTATGCAAAGTCTGTCAGAGGACGGTTCATTTATGCTATGACATCATGACTGACACTGCAACTGCCTAACTTGGTAAACAAAGAGCACAGAGCAGATGCTTGAAAAACATTTGTTAGTCGTATTTATTGTCCGGATTGTTCAGAACAATCAACTCAGCAGCTTAGTAAAGCAAAGACCACTTGACTTTAACGCACGCTGAAGAAAAATCAATGTTAAACAGTTTACAGACAACTCATTGGTGTTATTTCGCTAGACTATCTGTAAACCCAAAAATAATATGATTGTGTCACTAACGAGCCCTACACATGCTGACATAGGGTGGCTAAATTCTCATTCTGAATCTCTGAGATGCAGGAAAACAAAGAAACACAAAAAATACAACTTTCAGAACTCACCAGCCACTCCTGAGTCTCTTAAATCCCTATAGGAAGTAAAGCCTGATTAACAAAATTCATAACTCATAAGGATGTCCCAAAGCACTTTTACAAAAGATAACGCAAAGAAACAAACTCATTTTCACAGTCCTGACATCCAAATTCCAAAACCCAAATAAAGTTAATAAGGGTTGAGTAAGGGTAATATGTTTAACCTTCAATTCCCAAAAGAAAATTCGATTAACCAGACACTGCCTTTCCTCAGAGTAATCCTCGATAATTGAGGATTTTATTGTAAAGGGCAGTTCATAATTACCCCAAAAGTTTACTTCTGAGTTAAAATGCAGAGCCCCTAGTCCCCATTTATCCATTAACCTGCCCCAGCACTGTAAAGAGCTTCTGAAAGGATCCAATAATAGCTAAGAATATAAAAAGCTCTTCATTAATAGAGCTGTCCATGAACAGAGGGTAAGAGAGGACAGCAGGAAGCTTTAGAGTCTGTGATTTTAAAAAAGCCTCCAGTGTGAAAGGGAACATCCAGCAAATTAGGTTAATTTTATAGCAATCTCCTTTGCTGAATCAAGGAGGGTAAATACTAAACAGCTGACAGGTGACACAGGCAGATCCTGACAGAAACACACTCAGGACAGCAATCCAGATGAGCGGGGCTCCTGGTAACCATGGGGACCAGCATGCTCTGGTGCTACCCATTTACCACAGGACTCAAGACAGCCATGTTCGGCCCCTTCCATAAAATCAAGCAATTCTTCCCAAAGATGAGGAGCTGGTCAATTTTACAATAAAATCCTACCGATAAATATTCTTTATCAAAAAATCACATTCTCCTCCCATGTCCCTGGTACAGCCTGGGAGAGAGTATAACAAATAAATAGATATTTTTAAAGCTTTCTTTTGGCAATGGATTCACTAAACTTCCTCTCCAGTTACTGTTTCCCTGTAGAAGGCGGGAGGGGCAAGGAGTAGTCTCTCTTCCGCTAAATTGCTATGCAAAATGGAGGCCCCCCCCCCCCACCAACCCGGGGGGGAAAAATATCCTAGTCAGAGTCACTGGACCTCCCCTTCATGGGGGACTCTTACCACATTTATGTCAAATATGCTTGCTTGAATTTACAACGTTATTATATGGGAAAATATTTTCAATTTTCAAACAACCATCACATAAATTTTCAAAACAAACGCACTATCATTTTTAAGTTAAAAACTGCCCGTATCAGACTATTGTAAGTTCTAGAGTAAGTTTACTTAAAAAATAAAAACTGCAACCAGGGGACAGGGGCTCAAGAGCACCTGGCTCTGGGGGGGGGTCCCCAAAAAAACCCAGGTTTGGCCATTTGCTGCCTGACGAAGTTCAAAAGCAAAGACACAAGTGGTGGTGAAACCAGAAAGAAATTTATTCCCGTGAGGCCACTCCAGGAAGACAGTGGATTAACATCTCAAAGATGGTCTCCAAAGTGCTGAAAATTATTTAAAGAAAATATGGGACAAAGGCCAATGGGTAATGCAGTAAAGGTCAGGCTGATCATCATCTTGGGGTCAATCCTATGGGGTCTTGCTAGCTCAGGGTGGTTGTTATTGCTTGAGGGGTAGTTCGGGATGTTTTGCCTTTGGGGTCTTCAATAGGAGTTCAAAGGATAAGCTGTAAAAAAAGAACTTAATCAGAAAGTACAGTCAAAATGGAGGTAGTTAAAATCCTATTTGCAAACAAATAATAAATATGAAATACCACTTACTCTATACCACGTGAGCCATCTTGAAAACGACCCTATCTGCTATTCAGGATCTACTCACAAAACCACCGGCTTTGTCTCAAGAGATGAAGCATTAATGCACCAGAGACTCCATCCCCATTCCCCAAGAGCGTCTTGTTTTCCTTCAGAAAAATCTCTTCTGCATCACTGCTTTCAGCCTAAATCCTAAGCCACTGAGCTCTCTCTCTCTCTAATTAGGCTTGCTCATTGAGAAAATGGCAACATGGACTTTCAAAATTAAGTCAACCAGAAAAAAGGTGGTGGGTGCCAAGAACTTGGACTGAGGCAAATTATTTAAAGTCATTTTGTAAATGTTAGGTATCTGACGGAGAAACTGAGAAACTCTGGAACTGCACACCAGTGGCACCATTATAATTCGGCATGTGAAGGGAAAGGGGCCAAAATAAACCACATGCCAAGTGATCGGAGCCACTGCTGTTAGAAATTGCTTACGCGGGATCTACTGGCAATAAGTTGTTTCAATACAACAACCCGGTCCAGAGGGGCCACTTTCTCACCCCACCTCTGCAGATCCAGTAAGCACCAGCGACTAACACCTGCAGCCCATACAAATACATTTTCAGAGTCTTACTCATAAAAATTGCATCTTCCTTGCACAAAAACAGGAGCCTGGATGGTGGGTTGTTCCCCTGCTCCATGGAAACTGTCTGTGTATGCATTTCTCAAGAGACAGCCAATGCTAGCTATTAGCTGCAAATAAATAGCTTCAAGAGATGAACAATTCATATAGTAGTCTAGAAACACATGTACAGTTGCAGCGCTGGACTCTTGGCGAGCTCTCTGCTAGTAAAGGAGAGCTGGAGAGCATGGTCCCAGTAATGAGCTATTAAATGCAAATAAAGTCAATGCTGAATCCTTCCCTGGGGCTCAGCATCAGGGAGGGAGGGCTCCGCAAGACAGGAGAGGACAGCCGCACACCAGGCCATTTGCCATTGCCATTTGCCTTTCTGCTCCCTATGACAATTCCTTTTTAATTAACTTATTTGACACAGAGAGAGCGAGCAAGCACAAGCAGGGGGAGCAGCAGAGGCAGAGGGAGAAGCAGGCTCCCCACCAAGTAGAGAGCCTGACGTGGAGCTCAATCCCAGGAGATCTCTAAGATCATGACCCGAGCCAAAGGCAGACACTTACCCGACTGAGCCACCCAGGTGCCCTCTCCAATGACAATTCTTAAGAGCCCGTCCCTGGGAATACTTCAGAGCTTCCATCACTGACTTTAGGAAGGCTACCATGCACTTCATGTGCCAATTCAGGGACAGAATCTGATTGTAGTTTAGCTGAACTGAACTGAAAACCTCTTGAACTCACAAGCACAAATTAGTAGAGCTCTGTCATTTTTTAAAAATTTATTTAACATGTCTATAGTTCTGGTTATGAAAATATTTGATTCTAATTTTAACCAACACCTACTACTGTTTCAGCATACTCCTCTGGTTAAAGGAAACGATGACTTTCCAGTCAGTGACTGTAGTAACACAGACATGAAGTTGGAGAAATACACTTCCAGTTTTCAGCCTCTCCAAGAGGTTTTAGGTTTTGGGTTTGGTTTTTTGATTGTTTGTTTGTTTGTTTGTTTTGCCTTTCCCGAGTCAGTGTGTCATGAACATATATTGTCCAATCTTTATAGAATTCCTATGACTATAGGATTATACCATAACGTTCATATCAATAGCCTCATATACTCAATATACACAAAAACTGTGCATCCCAGGGCAGGGGACATGGAGGGGATGCTGGTTTTTAAAGTAGAACAAAACAGATTCCGGCCCTAAGTAAGTCTTTAACCATACATCTGACTAATGAAGCAGAAGACCACAGGAAAGAATTAACAAAAAAGGAGCCTAGGGAAGGACAGTTGATTTGGTTTCTCAGCAGTTCACCAATGATTTCAGTTTACCTAATTCCACGTAATATAGTAACGGAGTAACAACGGGGGCCGGACCAGGAAAAGCACAGAAGCTACGCTAGTTTTCACAGCTGTAGGCTGAAGCAGCCCCCAGAATGCCAGAAACTGCTTTAAAGGGCTTGAAACATATCATTTAATCATCAGGACCTCCCTATGGGATAGAAACAGTGATCATTCCCATGTTGTAGGTAAAGAAAATACGGCTTAAAGGAAAACACACACACACCAAAAAACTGTGCCTAAGTCACCCAGCTATGACGTGGAAAAGCCAGAATTCAAATCCAAAAAGCCCAAGTCCAGAATCTGTTCTCTTCATCATACCATCTCACACATCAAAGACAGCCTTAACAAAAGGATCATCAGCTTTCCCACAGGCTGCTCAGATCATTATGAGGGTTCTCAGCAAAGAACAAGAATGAACCTGAAGGACTCCATGCATCACAATTCCCTAATTCTCTCTAGTACTCATCCTGATTTGTTCAGCAAACACACCACCTCCGATATGAATGGAAAGAAATCCATGTACACGCAGTCAGGCTATATCCAAAAGATAACTAGCAACTGGAGGAAAATGAAAATCCTATCATCTTCTGAAAAAGATTTATATGGTAGAAGAAAATGCGGTTTCAGTTCTGTGGATCTCACCTGTGTTTTTTAAAAGGCACACATGCTAGGGCTTTGTGTTTCTTCCTTTTAAAGCTTAGTATTCATTTGGGCATTTGAAACTTTTATAGCGACCTGTCATTGACTATTTCCACAGGCATCTGGCAGAGAAAGGTTAAGATGCTGCCTTCAGGGCCCTTAACAAGGCTCTACTGTGCTCAGTGGAACCGAGGTCACCTGAGCAAATCCACTGGGCTCCCCTCCATGGCGCAGGCAAGCTCACCACAAGTGAACTCAGTTTCAGTAGGACTGACGGAGGCAGTGTGATTTAAGAGACAATGCTGAGAATTACCCAAATGGCTGGAGTCATAAAGGAAGGCAGTGATCCCCTGGCTAACATTAAGGGTTTATTTATGCAGCTAATTTTCCTCCAATAGCTTACCAAGAATGGTCCAAAAGCAGACTGAATAGAGGAAATCAAGCTGTTTCAACACGATGCTAATTTCCTAGAAGATCTGACACTATTAGGTTGATCTGAGCAATGAAGATGACCTAACTGGACCATATTACAAGTAAAACAATGCTCTAACTGAATCGCTTAGTTTAGTTAATTCACTGTGCAGGAAGGCTGTATTTACAAAAGTGGTTGTCAACTCTGTGAGTCAGAATCACCTGGGAAGCTTTAAAAAATACCAGTGCCTGGGCCCTGTCACAAACCCATTAAATCAGAATCTCTGAGGAAGGAACCTGACCATCAGGTTTTTTTTGTTTTGCTTTGTAAGATTTTATTTTTAAGTAAGCTCTACCCCCAACATGGGGCTCAAACTCACAACCCTAAAATCAAGAGTCACGTGTTCTACCGACTGAGTCAGCCAGGTGCCGCTTAAGGGTTTTTGTTTTTATAATGCAACTCCACTGAAACCAGGATAAAATAAGCCTTAAGAGGCCCAAATCTTGCTTTTTGGCTGCTGAAAATGCTACACCAGTCAAAGGCATGGTCAAGGTCAATCACCAAACAGGAAATGGGTGATTAGGAATGCAAGGTGGTTAAAATCTGGTCAATTAAATGTATGCTGGGAAGACATAGCACAAACTGGCTCTTTTCAATTAAATTACCTACTTGGGGATCTTAATCTCTTCAATAAACTGGGTAGACAGGAAATAAAATAGCTCTAGTCATGACTACATTTATCTCAAACTCTTCTGAGAAGACATTTTTAAAAATATAAATCAACCTGGGACGCCTGGGTGGCTCAGTTGGTTAAGCCGCTGCCTTCGGCTCAGGTCATGATCCCAGCATCCTGGGATTGAGTCCCAAATCAGGCTCCTTGCTCGCCAGGGAGCCTGCTTCTCCCTCTGCCTCTGCCTGCCTGTGCTCGCTTGCTCTCTCTCCCTCTCTGACAAATAAATAAAATCCTTAAAAAAAAAAAAATATATATATACACACACACACACACACACACACACACACACACACATCAACCTTTGGTACAGGTAGTGTTTACTTTTCTCTGGAGAGCAATAAGAGAGTACATGCAATAAACTTATTTAAACAACCACACAAGCAGACCGACCAATCATACGCAAACATACCTATATATATGTTAAAATACATGGAGAGGAGAGGAGAGGAGAGGACAGAGGGGAGGGAAGGGGAGAGGAGAGGAGGGGAGAGGAAGGGGGAGGAGGGGAGGGGAAGGGGGAGGAGGGGAGGGGAAGGG